>NW_027642144.1:0-400000 GCF_032717465.1 Coenobita brevimanus
AAAGAACAGGGAGATTATGAGTGTGGGGGGTGTGAGTTGGGAGCGGGGCAGTGAAATGGCCGGGGACAGAGAGGCGACTTGGAGTGCGATTTGTTTTTGGCCACCCTAAACGGAGATTGGGGCGTCTGGCAATAGATAGATAGATAGATTTCTACATAAATCACAGAGTTAATCAAGTAAGTAATGACAATCTTGCATATAACCAGAGTTTGCAGATGTATGTCTATTTATTGTGTTGTAAGTGTACAGTATAGCACTGTACTATGTTTTTTGGCTTAATTTTTCCAGTTGGATACAATATTTTGTATATATGCTGTACAGTATATCAGGCATGTTTAATTATGAATGACTGTGTATGACAAGACTTATGTAACTACCCTGTACTGGTGTGTGACAAGAAAAAGATGTTGATCAGTAGTTACGGTACCAGCTTTTCCTCTTAACACCTTTGGTCAGGTGACATTTTTATTGTATTCTTGCTAAAACTAGACAAATTTATTAATGCAGCATATTTTAACCTTTGGCAAAGGGCTGAAGGTATACGTTGTTTGCCTTCCACTGTGAAAAAGTGTTGCCTTGGCTAAATAACATCATCTAGGGCTAGCAGAAACATAAAGTACATCACTGGAGTGAAAGTGTTAATAGGTAATGATATTATTGCAGGTTGTGGATGATGGTGAGCCTGACCGTCTGTATAGCGTAATTGATGTGGAGTGCCGAGGACATGACCCAGCGGTGCTACCATCATACCTCACCTTCCTCTCCACCGCTGCATCTCACCTCGGAAGTACAGTTCAGGACATGTTAGTTCAACCTACTTTTTGTCTTATTAACCATATGTGACACATCAGGCTTTAAATAGGAGATGTAGTTGGGGTTTATTGCATACAGAATACCATTCAAGTGTGAGTGATATAATGACTCTTGCTTTAATTATCTAAATTAATTAGCCCATCCCAGGCCCCTGTGCTCCTGATGGGGGAGGAGAAGATTGCATAACAGAGACATAGGTGGGTGGAGGGTTGGTCTTACTACTTTTCCACCCCTCTCTTGGCATCTCCTCATTCCAAGTGTTCCATAGCATCTCCAATTTCATATCATTTATAATTCATTGCAGCTTCTCCATCCATCCATTATGTTAAGGATCATACCTTACCCTAGCCATGTGGGAAAAAAGGTCAGTCATCATCATCATCCGGACCTCCTTTCCCACCCTAGGGCAGAGTGCACAGTAACAACGTCCAGACAGGCCAAATTTGCCCGATCCAATGGGCCACGCTTCAATTCGCTCACCATTCAAGCCCCCGATATCCTGGCTCTATCTGATATGTCAAAAACATTATGTAAATGAACTACGTCATTTACTTGAGAGGAGCATGTGGAGTGACGTGGAGGGACAGGTTGACGAATGAAGAAGTGAAGGAACGTTGTGGGGTAGATGTGGATGTGGTTGAAAAGATTAGGAGAAATACACTGAGGTGGTTTGGACATGTGGAGAGAATGGAGAATGAAAGACTGACTAAGAGGATGTATGTAGGTAAGGTGGAGGGAGGGAGAGGGAGGGGTAGACCGAGGATGAGGTGGAGGGATGGAGTTGAGAGGTATATGAGGGAGGGGGGGGTGAGTTGGGGGGAGGGGAGTCAAATGGTGGGTGACAGAGTGACTTGGAGGCATTTTGTCTGCAGCCACCCTTTGCGGGATTAGGGCGTCGGGCTATAGATAGATATAGATAGATAGATAGAACTACGTCATATGTGCTTAAGTTGCAAAAATATCAGTGCAGTTTTTTTTAAGCAATCCTTTGGTGAACATAAAAAGTTGATAAATACCAACTTCCATGAATAACATCCAAAGAAACACTGGAGAATGAGGAAGCAAAACTCAGAGCCCCTAAACACACACATTCTCTCTCTCTCTCTCTCTCTCTCTCTCTCTCTCTCTCTTTATGTCCCCATTGTCTTGACACTGTGACCCTCTTTTACTTATGCTCATTCTATCTATTGCCAGACACCATAATCCCGTAAAGGGTGGCCATTTGACACTGAGTTAGTTGTTTTACAGGGAGGGGCACCAACCCTCCACCAACCCTGTTGACACGTAGGGAGCACGTATGGTTTGGTTATATGGTTACCACCCAGCGTTGTAAATGGTTTCTTGGCTTACAGGAAACCATTTGGCTTGTCACTCAATGTAAAGCCACCTGTAAAGGAAAGAAAAGGCATAAGAAGTGACAGGAAAGATAGGAGAAATAGGAAGAGAGGAGGGCAGGCACAGAAAAAGAATGATAAAAGCTAAGGAAGTAAGCAGCACTACATCAAGTGAGTGGATGATGGTCGCCACCACCTACCTTCCTGTTAATCATAAGTCCACTTCATTGTCTTCCACCCCAAGCCTCATTTATACGTAACCTTTCCATATGGCTTCGTCCTTTTATAGTTTGTTCTTGTTACCTTCAGATGGTTTTATTCAACATGGTAAACATATCTCTACCAACCCCCATCCTAAATCTTGCCCTAGCTGAATGTAAATGTCTTTAGGCAGAAGAAATACTGTAATACAAAAAATATGTAATCGTAGAGACTTGGTGACTAATTTTTACACACCTTCATTGTCTTTGTAACATTTTCTGGGTAGTGGATAAAGGTTGTTAGCTAAAGATAGGCAGTAGATTAGTCTTATACCTACCTTATTCAGTAGCATTGTAATTGTGGCAGTATCACCATCATTTTAGAGCAGTTTTTTTGCATTCACATAGGGTGGGAAAATGTTTAAGAAGGCTGTTGCATCTGTTTTGTGCCAAGGAGAAAGAAATCTTGAGGTAGAATTATAGGCATAAATATTGATACATTTCAATACTACAAATCAGTAGGATAAATAATGAGGTTAGTGAACAGTGAGTTTTAAAACCCAGTGGTGCAATCTGTGGTGCCCAGCAAAGTTTCAGAATGTTATGGTGGGGTCACCTAACCGTTTGACGAAAGAGTGAAGTGGTAATTTCATCTGCAGTTGTACATTCTCCCCTTACATGGTATAAGGGGAATGAGGTTGTTCAAAACACAGGTGTTGGGTGGTGAGCGTGTCGTATCTCTACACCGGCACAAAGGGGGAGGGGGCCATTTCACTCCCTGCTCCCAAACTCACACACACCTCTTTTGGTAGCTTCTTGTGAAACATGTGGAATTCATTGGTGGCATTTAGTCTCCTTTATCCCTAGGTAAAAAAAAAAAAGTTTCAGTAATTACAGACTTGAAAACTCGTAAGCCATAAGACAAAAGTTGAATCCTCTGTGTTGTTGTTGTTGTTGTTGTGAACTTGTGACCCCAGGTTTATCTGAATGTGATCTGGGTGGACTGTAGATTGAAACTGGATTTCTCTTACAGTTCACCATCCTCTTTTAGGGGGATTGGGATGGAGTTGAGAATGTTTGAATAACCAGGCAGTTTTTGCTATGTCAGTTCCACCATGTGAAGGTATCCAGCTGCAGGATCAAGCCTCCCTGTTTAACTGAAATATAGTTTAAGAAATATCTGTATGCCTTTCCACAAGTAACTCTATAGCCCAATAGAGAAAAATATAAATCAGTATAAAAGCTTATATCTTTCACAGAGCTTGGCCCACAAAGCACATAAAACGGTGGACATTACTGAAGTCGGTGCACATCCACAAGAAACACCGAGTGCAGTATGAAGCCAGAACCCATTTCCTCACTTTATCACTCCCGCGCCTCACACAGTCTACTGCTACACCTACCTTGAGTATATCCAGCGTAATCTTCCAGAGGGTGTCGCTATGAAAGTTACCAGGGTGAGAACCATTTAAGCGTATTGTTGAAATATGAATATTTGATGAATGAAAGCCAGGGTGGTTGTGAACATTGTGCATCTGAGCTGAAGGTCAGGAATCATTATGCAGTAAGTCCCCATTCCATCCCCCCTACCAAGTCCAAGTAAATTACATCTGGTGGTGCAATTAGTAGAGTGCCCTGGTCAGAGCATATTGTGGCATATGCTGTGGTTGAAGTCCAGGAGATGGCCAGGGGTTTTTCTGTCATGTTGAGGCACCAGGGGCTCTGGTCTGAATTAATGGTAGCCTAATCTCAGGTCCCTACACTTGGATGAAGGCAAAATGGGATTTGTCATTTTCTTCTAGTCGTGGGGAGATTATGATTGAAGAGTTGAGAGGAAGGATGGGACTGGAGTGCATTGGTGTTGTGATGAGGAGGGATGGATTGAGATGGTTTGGGCATGGGGAGTGGATGGAGAATGACAGTTGGGTGGGGAAGGTGAGAAGAGTGAACATCTGATATAGGGTTGTAAGAGGCAGACCGAAAAAGACCGGGGATGAGGTAATTGATTGTGACCCCAGGGATAAGGGACTGCATAGCGAGGCACTACCCAACCCAACATTGTAAATGGTTTCTTGGTTCACAAGAAACCATTTGGCCTGTCATGTAGTGTAGAGAGACCCGAAGGCAGTACTTCACTGAGTGAGTGGATGACGGGTGCTCCCATCTGTCGTGTAAGAAAATATTATTTGGTAATGAAATTGCTGGGCATTGGAGTGCAGAGCTATGGAGTGTCAGGTGCCATGTCATGAACTTTAGAGTTATGAAGTGAAGCCAGTAAACAATACATACCAGAGTGCACTAAATTAGCAGAATCATTTCAAAAATTGAAATGTGTTTTATGACATTGGTTGATTTCTATTGAGGGTTCTCTTTTTGAAATGTTTGTTGCAAATTCCTGGGCTGTCTGTTACTGTACTTAGTAACTATCCTGCCTCCTAATGTAGTAAGTGAGTTGTTTATGACAGAAAAATTGTAGAGAACCCCCCCCCCCTCCACAGTTCAGCCAGACAATGTAAAACATATTTTGAAAATTGTATTTGATTGTCGGCTGAAACTTAATGCAGTACTTCCTGAGTAGCGTTGTTAATTATAAGGTGTCATGTTTTGTTATTTTTTACATTTCTAGGATCCTGCCTACCATTTTGGTGGTGGGAAATACAGTTAGGATGAGGATACATTTCTAGGCATAAGGAAGTCCTTTTAACATCTTGCAATTTTCCACCCACAACATAAGCCTTTGAGTAGCTGTGGTGAGTGGCAAGGTGTCTGGTGGTTAGAGCATTCCAGTTGGAGTGGCAGCCCTGCATAGGTTTGATCCTTGAGAGGTGACTGGAGACTTTTCAATCATGTAATACCATCAAGAGATGCAGGCAGGTCATCTGCTCTTAAATATACTGTGCTTAGTAGTCTAACCTCAAGTCCTACACCCCAGAGGTATGGGAAGTATGCTGGTCATCTGCCCTCAAGTATACTTGACTCCAATAGCCTAGCCCCAGGCTCCCTACACCTTGAAGGCATTGATGTATAATTGGCTGTTGTTTTTTTACATTTCTATACTCTAGAATCCTACCCTCCATTTTTGTGATGGGAAATAGGGTCAGGATAATGATGAGGATAAATTTTTATGCATTAAGCATTTTCTTTTTAGCATTATAGAGTGTCTCACCCTAAACAAAACCCTTCAGATAGCTGCGGTGCAGTTGGTGATAAAGATTTGCATCATGTTTCACTCATACTCCTTTACACTGTCCTCAGCTGGCTAGTATTCTTTAACTGTGAGAGCCTTTGTCTGTTTCTGTGCTCAAATAGTTCACCTCTTCTGCTTTCCATTATTCTTGCTGGTTAAAATTCCTAAGATGTGAGATGCTTGGGGTGTTTTTCAGCCTTAATATTACACCTCCTCTGCTTGTCACTTTCTCTTTTTCGCTAATATTCCTTAACTGAGAGTGGCTTGTTATGTTTCTTTGCCCTAATATTTCACCTCTTCATCTTGTCACTTTCCTCAGCAGGTTAGTATTCTTAAGCTGAGAGAGGCTTGTATGTTTCTCTGCCTTAATATTTCACTTCTCCTACTTCTCGCTTTCCTCTGCTGGCTGATATCCTAAACTGTGAGAGTTGTGGTATATTTTTCTGTCTGCACATGTTGCTCTTTTAGTAATGCATCAGGGAGGAAAGTGATGGACATGCCTAAGCGTGAAGGAGATGCAGTGGAAAAGGAGATAGACTTTTGCCCTTGACTGTGCATAAAACCTTGAGATTTTTATAAATATGTAGATTTCTGGGTACAGCTGTGGCTCAGTGGGTTAGAGCGCTCCTCTCTGGCCGAAGGGTCGGAGGATCGAATCCACCCAAGGGTCATTGGTAGACATCAGGAAGGGCATCCAGTCATAAAATGCTACACGCTCCAATCCAAAGTCCTCTACCCAGGGGCAACGCCTTAGCCTCTTCGGGGATACCTGGTGTAAAATCAAATTATTTTTTATTTTATTATTCTGGGTACTGTAGAATTCTTTTTAATGTTCAAGAGTTCCATACCGATCAGCAGAATCCTTTGAGTATCATTGGTATAGAATAATGCCTGTTTTTTCGTTTTAAATATCTGCACATTATAGCCTCTCAGAGTTTACAATCCATAAGCAGAGTTCTTCATGTTGTGCTGGTAAAGGAAAACCTCCACATGTTGTTATTTATACTTTTTAGCATCTTAGGGTTCTGTTCTCTGTGGTTTTTCAGATTTTTAGCACCTCTTCCATAGAAATTTGTTATGCACAGAACACCTTAATGTCCTCTTGTATATTATTGATGCAAATTATGCTGATAGGAAAGCAATATAAATAAAATAAAAAGAGGGATGTGTGTTTGTGTAAAGTGCCAGTTAAATCACTAAGGAAGAGGTGCTGTGAAGAGCCTCTGCCACTGATGATATACCCCTAGAGTTTCTAGCCCTAAGCAGAGTTCTCCAAGTAGCCAAAACATTTTCTTATCTGGTGGTGCTGCATTCCCAGCTGGAAGTACAAGGCAGCACTCACCTTTATCAGGGATCTCACTGCCTGTCCCCCACCACCCTCCTTCCTCACAGTGCAGAGTACATTTATGTGTAGTTGCCATCTTTCTATATGGGACAGTACAGATATGTTTATGTCCACCCTCATAGCTTATGGGGCAAAGTACAGGTGTGTTTATATGGGCCATCTTTCCTCTTGAGGCAGAGTATGTTTATGTCTGCCATCTTTAATTATGGAGAAGAATATATTCTGTATATTTATTTGTACTGTCTTTCATTATGGGGCATAGTAAATGTAGTGTTGTATGATTTTCTATTGATTATTTTTAAAAAATGGTAACAGCAGGTATGTGGTTAGGCCAGACATACTTGCTAGTTTTCTTTGTGTTTTATTAATAATAATAATAATAATACAGTATTTAAAAAAAGGAACGAGCCAAATGGTTGAAGCCTGCAAAGAAATTTCTCTTCTCGTCGAAAAAATAAACAAGAGAACCAAAATCAAGGTGTGTTCATTTTGAGGTAATTGGACAAATTGGATGCACAAGAATTAAGGTTGTAGGCAGAGAGAAATTCATATTGTGGAAGAGTGTTCCAGAGTTGGCCCATTGCTTACATGAAAGCTTGAGAATATAGATTACTTCCTTTGTTGAAGAACTGGACAGAAAAAGGTGACAGTGCATTGATAGATGAATACTTCACACCCATTGTACTTGGGGAAGGTTATAGTAGACATTTCAGAAAAGCAGCGATCAGTGAAAAGCAGTAGTAGGAGGATAGAGCTGCAACAATGTGAAGAGAAAGAGGTTGTGGGGAGTCAGTAAGGTATCTTAATGATTTACTTGTTACCAATTGATTTGATAATCTGAGGTAGGCCACATTTTGCCCTTAGGCTGCTTGATGGATGCCCTGGCCTTAACCCTTTAATTGTAATGAATGCTTTCTTGGCCTTCTGTGAACTCTTTTTTAGATTTTTCACATTTTTACCTTGTAGAGTGACTAGGTACTCTTTACAGTACACAGGTCCCTTTTCTAGGATTTTGAATAGCTTCTGGGACATGGTGTGTAGTAGGTAGTATAGTTATGTGTAGAAGAAGAGCTGCATCTATATGTTTAAGTGAACTTCTTTGTTACTTCCTTGAGGGTTTGTTTTTAGACTGACGAAGAGAGTGTATGTGAGTGAGGTGGAGGGGGAAAGAGGGAGGGGGAGGCCGAGGATGAGATGGAGAGATGGGGTGGAGAGGTATATGAGAGAGGGGGTGTGAGTTGGGAGCAGGGGAGTGAAATGGCGGGGGACAGGGCGACTTGGAGGCGATTTGTTTGTGGCCACCCCAAACGGGATTGAGGCGTCTGGCAATAGATAGATAGATAGACATTAACTCCATCACCCTCCTGTGACTCCCATTCAGGTGAATAAAAGCATATAACATTAGCTAGAATAGAATACAAGAGTTGTCAACTGTGAGAGGGTACCAGTATTAATTTTATGGTTATGTACTCTCTCTCGGCTGAATAATGTTTGGCATTTGCTGGAATAAAGTACCAAAGTTGTCCTGATTAAGAGATGGCTAATATAGGAAAAGGCCAACCATATCTGCTAGGGAAGAAGAGAATGAAGCAGTCCATTGGTGAGGGAAGAAGGAAAAGGAAGAGGGGTGTAAGAGAGAGAGAGGGGAGGGGTATGTGAGAAAACAGTGTAGACTGGAGACATTTCTCCTGGTTATCCTTGTCAGTGGAGGGTTTGCAGTAGGGAGCAAGTGTCACAGATTATGATGATGGTAATGGTGATGAATATTCTCTGTGACCATCATCCACTCACTTGATGTAGTGCTGCCTACTTCCTTAGCTTTTATCATTCTTTTTCTGTGCCTGCCCTCCTCTCTTCCTATTTCTCCTATCTTTCCTGTCACTTCTTATGCCTTTTCTTTCCTTTACAGGTGGCTTTACATTGAGTGACAAGCCAAATGGTTTCCTGTAAGCCAAGAAACCATTTACAACGCTGGGTGGTAACCATATAACCAAACCATACGTGCTCCCTACGTGTCAACAAGTGGGTTGGTGGAGGGTTGGTGCCCCTCCCTGTAAAACAACTAACTCAGTGTCAAATGGCCACCCTTTACGGGATTATGGTGTCTGGCAATAGAAAAATAGAAATAGATAAGATTTCTAATGCATGAGTGAAGTGCTTACTCTAACTTGTGCATACAGCCATACTTTGTATGGTTTGTTACTAACATCAGTGTATTGGATTGCAGTCAAGTAATTTATTTTTATTGCTGACATTGCCTAATATTGAATAGTTTTTGCTTTGCTAATGAGTGTATCATCCACAGCATGAACTCCAGAAGCTTCCCCAACATGTCAAACCATCATCAGAAGTGTCGGTTTGATCATCAGACGCCTGCATCATCACTGCTTCATCAGTAGGTTAGTAATGTATATATAGTTGTTGTTGTTTTAGTCCTTCATCCTGTCATGTTTTCAACTTTGGCCATTGCCCTTTTGCCTAACTGGTAACCACTATGTTCAGACAGTTTTGTGGATTTAGTAGATTGTATTGTACAAGATTACATAATGTAATTTGTGCTGAAGTACAGGTACTCAGCAAAAGCAGTAAAGGCTTTTGAGCATTTATGAGCAGAGGTGTGTGTAGGTGGTTGTGAGATTTACTGGGCCCCATTCGACTTGGCTTACATCAGGCAGCATGAAAGTCAATGAAGGACACTACAGATTTGTTTCCCACTAGTCAAAACAAATTCCACATAGCCCAACCTCAGAACTGGTGGGAGAATTGGCATGTAATGAATACTGTAGACTTGTTTTCCGTAAGCCAGACCTAATTCAGTGCAGTCCAGCCTCGCAGTGGATGTGGGGCTTTGCATGTAAAGGAAAGACTGGATATGGTACCTTTTATTTGTCACTGAAAAAGAGAATCACAAAAGTTGAACACACATAAAGTACTCTATGCCAGTATAAAAACGTGCATCATATGAACTAAGCAAATGACGTGAAAAATAATGCTGTTTTAAACAGTGATGTTTTTCATCTTTGCCATTTCCATCATGACTTCTTGATAAGTACAAATTTTCAGATTACCAGAACTTTTCTGCCTAGCCCCGGCTCCTGAGCTCCTCATGGAGCAATGTAGGATTGGATGATGGATGGATGGATTCTGTGTTTGCATACCTCTCTGTGGCAAACATTATTTTAATATGTATGTATGAAATATAAACCAGTGTTATGCTGTAAAATAGTGCTCTCATTACCTGTAAAAAAATAGGATAAGAAAGAGTCATGTAGTCACAATGACCTTTATTATGCATTTTGTCTTTGGCACACACAGACTTACAGTCAGGAAAAAACATGTGGAAGCAGAAATAAGTACAATATAAGTGATAAAAATTTGACCTAGTTGAGTAGAAACTAAGTATGTTGTGTTTGGTTTTATACTCAGTTATTTCTAAGTGCTTCACCAGCAGACAGGAGTATCATTAATACTATATCAGGGT
This sequence comes from Coenobita brevimanus, assembly GCF_032717465.1. Lineage (NCBI taxonomy): Eukaryota > Metazoa > Arthropoda > Malacostraca > Decapoda > Coenobitidae > Coenobita > Coenobita brevimanus. Next base: position 10,361 of record NW_027642144.1, read on the forward strand.
ATTCCAAGTACGCTCCTTCCATACACTACCGTACACACACCAGCACAGTTGCTCACCATACATTACAGGTATTGACAGTATCAGCACCAACACTACGCCTCTCAGGAGTAACGTATGAGCAAGGTGTACACTGAGTTACAAATGGCTTGGGGTATATTCATTAATTTTCTGTTGCTTAAGTAGTGTGTGAGATTGTTTACATATCCAGGAGCTGCCAAACACTTCACAGTTGGACTCGGTTAAATAATTCATCCTCATCATCATCTAAACCTCTTTTCCAACCCTAGGATGTGGTGAGGTAGGGCGGAACAATGTACGTTTTATTATTGTGGCTGCTGAACAGTTTCATTTAGCTTAAGAACCTTAGTCATATAGGGTTATTGTAGGCTATATCTGTGTCCCCAGGTTGAAACATCATTCCTGAGCTAAATAAAATCACTTGGAGATAGTAAGAGTAAAATAACAGCCATCTGCATTGGTGGTGTTAACTTTAGATAAGTATGCATTAGGTATAGGGTCTTGTCCTTTATTACCCTCCAGCTAAAGTGTGTGTAGAGGGTGTGCAGAAAGAATGGCTCTTGGGTCTGCATACTTTTGCCAGTCAGTAAAGTGGGTTCTCATCAGTTAACCCCTTCAACGTGATAGCATTTGGTATTCTAAGCACACCACCACCAGATAATTTTATTCAGTATAGGGCGGATCTTTAGCTGAGAAGAAGGTCATTTGTCTGATATTGAACCCCCCCAAGTTTTAAAAATATCTTCTATCTATCTATCTATCTATTGCCAGACGCCTCAATCCCATTTGGGGTGGCCACAAACAAATCGTCTCCAAGTTGCCCTGTCCCCCGCTATTTCACTCCCATGCTCCCAACTCACACCCCCCTCTCTCATATACCTCTCCACCCCATCCCTCCATCTCATCCTCGGCCTCCCCCTCCCTCTTCCCCCATCCACCTCACTCACATACACTCTCTTCGTCAGTCTTTCACCCTCCATCCTCTCCACATGGCCAAACCACCTCAGTGTTTTCCTCATAACGCTTCCTATCACATCTTCTGTATTAAATATAATGGTCTGGAGGTTAGTAAAAGTCAAATATCAGAGCAGTTGTTAGGCTGAAGGGATTAGTCACGGTGCAGTACTGGTAACTCTTTTGAATTTCTTTACAGTAATGATGTAGTCACTCGTGTACAACCTGCAGCATGTCCTGTTATTCATTTTGTTTGACCTAAAATTAATATGGTTGAGTACAGTTAACTCACAGTATGCTCTAAATCTTATAAACACTGGCATGCCATTCTTTAAATTCCACAAGCCTTATTTTTAGCAACACCTGTAGTCTTCTTGCACTGAGTACATTCACATCAGACAAAACACATAACAGAAAATTTAAATATTTTACCCTAATAACACAGTCTGGAACTAGGTAAAGTCTCTCTATCTATCTGTCTATTGGTAAAGTGACAGTTTGAATTTTCACTTTGGTTGAACAGTGCAAAATTTACCTATTAAAAAAAAAAAAAAAAAATGCAGTTGATTCTACATAATTCTAAACCTGAAAGAGGCAAGAGATATTTGCCTCTGAGTCATGAAAATATTTGGTGATCTGACTAGCTAACTTGTAGAAAAGTTCAAAATATCTAGTAGGATCTAGAGGTGCATACGCACTGCCACAGATAAAGACAACTCAGTGATGATCAGTTAGTTAAAATTAGTCTTGCTACTTCCAAATTCATATTAAGAAAGGCCTCTCATATTGAAAAGGTTATTGCAAGCCCCACTTAACCCATCCAGTGTGAAAAGTCTCAGCCAAACTTAATTCAAACCTCTGAAAGTACGGTAGCAACAATAAAATATGAATATTATTGGAGTGAGGGAGTTAAAAGTTGTGATGTAGATATGGGTTGTATAGGTTTGTGTATTTATGTGTTTGTACCAGATACTATGTACCTCTGTAGCCCTACCACCTCACTTGATTTATTTATTATTATTATTATTATCTATCTATCTATCTATTGCCAGACGCCTCAATCCCGTTTGGGGTGGCCACAAACAAATCGCCTCCAAGTCACCCTGTCCCCCGCCATTTCACTGCCCTGCTCACAACTCACACCCCCCTCTCTCATATACCTCTCCACCCCATCCCTCCATCTCATCCTCGGCCTCCCCCTCCCTCTTCAGCTCACTAATTCCACATCTCCGGTCCAATTGCTTTTTCTTCCATTCCATATTGGTGACGTACTTCAACCTCAGTGTCATTCTTGATATTGGGATTTTTATTGATTTATTTTTTATTGACATATTTATTTGAACCCCACAACAGCATCCTGTTGTTTATAGAGCCACAAGAGAGTAATTTTGTTGTCACTAAGTTATGTGCGGATGAGCGAGATGTTCTAGTGTGGACTCGTTATGATTGCTCACTAGCTAATTATGGGCTCATTATGTTCAGTTACTGACACCCGACAATAACCGAGTGGATAGGGCTTCAGAAACAATTGACGACAAAGGTACCAGGAAGTGAGGGATGTATTATGTAAAGGTAGGGGGATGTACAAGTAAGTGAGCCAGGTCTATTGTGTATGGTTGTGATGAGCATTTGTGTGTGTGCATGTGTAGTGATGTGAACTGCCAAGATGTATAAAAGTGTGTATGTAGAGAAGGGTAAGGCTGTTGATAGGTGTGATACAAGTGCCTCCATAACCCAAATGTTGTGGGTGTATTGGTGCAGTACAGGGGTAATGGTCAGGATATTGTACAAATCATTACACATAACCATTACACTAAGGGCCATATTTTGAATGGCTCTGGAGATTTCATAATACAGTACATTTTTCTCTGCAATTAAGGTATGCATATTACACCTTATCTTTCTCCTTAATATTTCTTTATTTCAAGTATGGCCTTAGTTTGCATCAGTAATTTACAAAAGCAGGTGCTGAAGAGGAGCCTGCATGTGGTGGCATTGTGACCCTGGGTGGAGCAGCTGAGTTGTCCACTCAGGAGCCAAACCTCCTCATGCTTCCTGCACCTTGCCCTGAGAACAACCCTGGTCCTATCCCGGTGAAACACTTTTTACCAATAAGGGGTACCAGTTCTCTGTACAGTGTATGTACTATACCGTACCTGTAGGACGGATCCATAGAACCAGTTGCTTACCTGTGGTCAGTGGGTCTGCTCAGCCAGACAGATTGGCATTAGGCATTCACAATAACAGCATCTTACAAGAGGAAAATAAGATGTAATAGGCAAAATATTTTGCTGAGAAAGAGGCATTATGAAATCTCCAAAATGACAGAAATACAGCACGGAATTGAGATTACTAGGAAGGTTACTGTTAACATTGGTTTGGTGATTGTAGGGACTTAAAACAGAGAGGAAATATAAACTACTACAAGTAACCACACACTGTACATTAAAATTCTGTCGTGATTAGAGCACTGTCACATGTTTGTAAAAGCACGGCAGACACTAAAAGCTTTCCTATAACCTACAGACATACTGGACAATTTTGTACATTTCCATCACAATCATTAAGTCAGACAATTTTCTTGATACTTGATGGTAAAATCTACTTGAAGTTTCTGCACAAATATCTGTCTTATATACAGGCTTATAATTATCTTCTTGCTCACAGCTCTAAAAGGGGAAGTTTGCCTCTTATATGCCTAGTACAAAGTGGTGTAACTGCACATTGGTAACAGACCATAAACTCTGATTTTGGCTGCTGTGTTTGATTAGAAAGATCTGGGACTAACATGCAGTAATAACTGAGGTATGTAACTCAGTGGTACCTACTTAAATCATTCATCTTGGTTGAAAGAGAGATTGTATACTCATCCATCCATCATCTAATCCTTTATTGCCCCAGTCAGAGTGTAGGGACCCAGGCCTAGACGACTCACTTCAGACATTTAAAGTGAGACAGACAGAGAGCGAAAGACAGAGACATGCATGCATGCACGCACACACACACTGAGTTTGATTGATCAGGTAGACATCAAAATGTTGAATCTGACTACTGACCTTGTGAATGGAGAGTTTATGGTATATAAGTTGCCTAATAACTGTAACAGCTTTGTTACAGTATCAGGTATACTGTACAGGTTACTTTGTACGCCAAACTTCCCCTCACCCACTGAACACTAATTATTGTAAATGAGATATTACCAAGGTTTTTCACAGCTGTGGTGTTGAAACATTACATTTTGTCTTGTGGTAACGATATTAACAGACAAGCTTCCATTAGTACGGGTTCTCCCTACCACTTACAGTCTTTAAATGTCTCGTCTCCTTCAGCATGGCAAACTTATCACTTGGAACCAAACACCTCTTCCTTCATTACTGTTAATCTGTGTAAGGTATCTGAGGAGTGTTAATTCCTGTGCTCAGGGAGACTAAAAATTAATAGTGGTATACTGTCAAGGGATGGCCACTGCATAGGCTACACACACTCACAGCCAAACAAGTCTGTGTTACAATGTTTAGAACAATATATGAAAGGAAAATATTGAACAGAATTATGATTTACATTTGGAACATAAATTGCTCTAGTGTTTACCACTGGAATGTTGCTTTGCTTTTTTGTGTGAGTACTCATACACACTTCCATACACAATACAGTCTCTTGACATTATCTAGAAACTAAGAATGTCCCTTCTACAGTACTATAATTTTCTTTACTGGTACAATCTCTGCTGCACAGACACTGTATAACAGTGCAAGTCAGCACAGACTAATCCATCTACATCACTCAAAAATATAAATATTTCCTAGCAGTCTTGAGACTCTACACCAAAAAAATAATGTTCTTACCATAAAGGTTGGCAAAAAATTAGCAATTTTACCTTTAAACACTGCAGCTCTGAGGTGCATTTGCCAACCGTATACAGTACTGTAATGTACTGCTTGAGAATCTGTACATAAGTTCATGAATTGTATACAGAAAAGATGTTAGGAAGTTAATAAAACGGCTATGTCCAGTGGGTGAGTAAATCAAAATGTTGCCAATTGTATGAATTTTTTGTATGTCAGTAGATTTTGATAAGATATTGACTATTGAATTAAATGTGAACCAAACCTGATCTAGTACAAGGAATATTGAAATATACAAACTGCAGTGCATTAGGGTTATAGGCACTGTAACCTGTCAAGAGGGAGGGAAGGTGATTCATTGCTTAAGTTTTCTCTGGCACAAGAGTATCCTGACATTACTGTATATCACTAAGGATACCATACCGAATAACCCAAATCCTTCCACATCTACAGTAGTTATTTGATTCTGGTTAATGCCAGATTTTTGTTGCTTGGAAACCCCTAGTAGTAATAGAGTTAACTAACTTTGGGGTATATATATATATATATATTTCTTTAGAGAACAATATATTTATCAGTCATAAATTTCAGAATGTTCAAGAAATTATTATGGATGAGCAGATGAAGGGTCAAGACTTTCACAATGATAAAAGCATTGTTATACACTTCCCTGTACCTATGATGTCATCTCTGCATCTTACTTTTTCACCCCCACTTTTGCAACAGTGATATCACACCCAAAAAACATTAGTTTGAAAAATGGCTCAAAAGCAGTTTTAGAATGGTAGTATAAAGCCAGCAGCCAAGATTTTGTCTGGCATTGTTCCCTGCTGTGTTTACTGCCCATCAACCCAGCCCCTCAGTAAGATTTATCCTCCACAAATTTGCAAAGCTTGCCACCCCTCCACTGCCTAGGAGAACTGTACAAAGGTTATTAGGCAGTCAGTACTTTTTGTTTTATTACAAAGAATAATACTGTGCTGAATAAGATATTTCCAAGCCCCTTCCCCTTTCCCTACAAATTCCCACACTTCCATGACCAGCACATTTGATTGACTGGAACAATCCGTTTCCACTCCTTCCCCTTTCACATATCACCTCCATGTCTGGATTCCTTTCAAAAGAAGATCAGGATGGCATGGTAATTTTTTTTCTCTGCATTCTGTGTCTTTACAGTTATGTTTATCTTCATTTACTTTAGGTTTCTTTTTCCTCATCCATACTTTCTTCCCAGAGAAGTGAGTTTTCCTTGCTTTGCATTCAGCTTAAAATCAGAGCTTTAGAAAGGTGTTAAAAAAGAAAAAAATGTATGCAGGGTGGGGCAGTAAGGTTAAAATTCCCAGCGTCGTGACTTATTCCACCAGTAATTTTTACATCCATTATCTGTTAAAAAAAAAAAAAAAAAAAGTGAGGTACGCTCATTAGTAAAACACTGGTGCGAGATGGAGGATTAGAATCACCTCAGGCCGGGTGCAGGAATGTGTTAATACTGAATGTAAGGCTTGCTTCTCTACTTCTGTACATAGTAACTTATAATTGATGTATTTGAGAACCAGCTATGTTATGGTTTCTGCATATTGCTTACAATACAGTATTATGATGGAAAGTATCCTTGGATGATGAAGTCAGAGTTACTGAACATTATAAACTCTGACACTGAAAAGACAGGATATGTGTGACATTTATAAAGACAGCATTGCTGTACTGTGTATTTATAAGTCCAGAATAAGTTATCAGATAATGAATTGTATTTTTACCCGATAACTCAGTTAATGTGGTTATCAAATCACATGACAGAGAAATATAATGGTAAGAAGATGATAGGGAGTCTCGTAAACCTTTGTGTGACCCTTCTCATTTTTGTAACATCTCAATTCATTGTGGCATCTTTTTATTTTGTGAAATCTCTTTATATTGTGACATCTCCCTCCCCAGTCTGACTGCACCTTTTCCCTCCACTCCCATTACACCTCCTCTCACCTCATCTCCTCCCCAGTTTAACCCCACCCAGTCCCTCTTCTTTCACCTCCTGCTGTCTTCCAGAAAAAAAAAAAAAAAAAAAAAAGCAATTAAGGAAGCTTTTCCTATTGTGAAGTCATGTGGACTTCAACTCATCATCTCTAGATGATGATGTTCTTGCTGCCATCAGATATTTTTATTCAGCTTCATCAAGGTTCTATAACTGAAATGATTTTTTCAGGAGCTGTTTTGACCGTCATTCATGGACTTTGTCATAGAGGAGAAGAGGAAGTGAGAGAAAAAGTGGAACAAAACTCCACCTTCTGCCTTCATTCTCTAGTAAGTGTCTGAATGTGTCTGCATTGTTATGTTTTGGCTCTAGGCCCATCTGGACATGAATTTGGTGGTCCAGTTTTTTTTTTATTATTAGCCAGAAAGATTGTTGGGAAGGACTGTTGCTATAAGTTGTTTTGGCAAGGGGGGACAGACGGATATGGAGGTGTTGGTGTGATGGTTGCGGAGAAATGGGTGGAATATGTTAATGAATTATGAGAGCAAGCGATAGGATATTGGTAGTGAAAATTCTGTTCGGTAGAAGGATAGCTGTGATTATATCGGCATATGCTTCACAGCCAGGATTGGATGAAGCAGAGAAAGATAGATTTTGGGATGATTTAATGCATGTAGTGGGTGGTATGCAGGATGATGAGATAGTGGTTGTGGGAGGGGACCTTAATGGTCATGTAGGTGAAGCAGCGCAAGCAGTGGCGGCACCAGGAAATTTTCATTGGGGGGCTGAGGAGGGGCTGGGGTAAAATGTGGGGGGGCTTCACAAAATGTCATCAAACTGAAGTGTTGATGGAAAATTGATATGTACATATTCATAATATCCGAATGTACTGAGGTTCATTTTAGACACCTGTACTCTTTGAAACTGTGGTGTTAATGTATAACATTTCTTATCTCATCAAAAATTCGGCCAAATGAAATACATAAAACTAGCAAGGAAATTCAGATTAATGTATACGCAACATAATAACATTTATTATTTCCAGTTTATTCCATAAGATTGAAGTTTAACTCAATTAATTTAGACATCATGTGTAAGCAAGCAGTTAACATGACAGAAAAAAATTCTATGTTATGAAGTTAATACAATCTGAAGAATCAGAAGAATTTTTAAATCAAGGTGTAACGACTGTCACGTTACTTTAAAACTATGCGCCTGTTCTGGTGATTGGCAGCAAATGTGTCTATAATGGCATCAATGTTCAGCTGTTTGGCCCTCCTAGAATTAATTGATATTACAGCAAGGTTGCTGGTGCGGTTGTTGCCACTGCTGTTCCTCAAGTATGTCTTGAGGAGTTTCAGACATGAGAAGCTCCTCTCACAGGCAGCTGAGGTGACAGGGAGGGTCACTGCAATGCATACAAGTTTATACAGATCTATAAAGGCGTCCTTGTATGGCTCCAGCATGGCTGCGAGCTCAAGTGGTGTGGACACTTCCAGGCCATTGTCTCTCTTCCTAGCTATTAGTCTTGTCAATTGGTGGACCTTCACTGCAAGATCACCCTCTGCCACTCCATAATTGGCTGCCATTCCTGACAGCGCTTTTTTGTAGAGAAATGTAATGTGCTTAGGATTCAAGGCAGCAGCACCCATCAGAACATTACAGGCATCAGATGAAAATCGCCTGCTCAGCTCATTGAGCATTCTATCTATGATGGCATAGAAGGTCCTTCTCCTGGCATCTGGTATAGCTCCATCCCTCTGACCTGTACTGGATGTTATGATGAATTCATCCAGGTGTCTGGGAGCAGATCGTTGTCTACCTGGACGCTCAGTCTCAGTGCGTATCCCAACTACCTTGCACAAATCCTCAGCAGCCTCCTCTAACTCCTTCCAGGCAGCTTCAGTCCTCATTTCTGTCAGTCCAGACATGACAGACTGCATCAAGTCCTCTGCAGAGGCCAGCTGAAGGTCATGTGACTGGAGGTGGTTTGACAGTTGTTTGGTCATCAGTAACACTTTTTCCATGGCCATCAGAATTGTCACAAATTGCTGATCTAGCAGGATGCACAGGCCCTTTGCCTCAGTGGCTCTGTGTGCATTGTCTCCCTCCATGAGACGTTTCAAGGTTGTCACTATGGCAGGTAGGGTTCTTTTCACTGCCAGACAAGCAGCATGTTGGGGGGTCCATCTTGTGTCAGACAGTTGCTTCAACTCTATGTGCTGCCTTGTGGGATTTAATTCTTTTTGCACCTTTATAAATTCTTCATGTACTACTGACGTAGAGAAGAACTTGTACAAGCTCTGTATAGCCACAAAAAACTCTGCTGCAGCCTGGATATTGTGTACACAATCAACGAGCACAAGGTTGAGCCTGTGAGCATAACAGTGGACATACACAGCCTGTGGTACCTTTCTCCTAAACCTCTCCTGTATACCACTGATGTGCCCTGACATGACTGCAGCTCCATCGTAGCACTGGCCAATGCAGGCGTTGTGGTCAGTACCACATTTGGCCAGGGTCTCCAAGATCTTGTTGAGCAATGAGTCTGCATCCAGACCCTCGGCTGCTGTGAAGTCAAGGAACACCTCATGAAGGCTCTGTTTGTGGAGATACCTCACCACAATGGACAGCTGTTCTTGTTTGCTGACATCCTTGGTCTCATCCACCATTAGGGCAAAATGCTCTGCTCTTAGGACCTCGTTGCTGATGTCCTCTCTGATTATTGAAGCTATGATGGCGAGCAGTTCATTTTGGATATCGTGGTGCGTATATTTAGCATTGCCAGGACCACCACTCAGTTTCTTTTTGACAATGTCATCATACCTGGAAATCAGGTCCAGCAGTTCCAGGAAGTTACCTTTGTTGCCAGAATCAGTGTCTTCCTTGTGACCTCTTTGGGCAACATTTTGGCAGGCTGTGTAGAGCAGTACGTCTATTACTGCTCTAATGTAATGTCTGTTTTCCTTTACAGTTTTTTCATGGTTGGTAGTAAAAGCATGTAGGATCCTAGAACCTGTTGCTTTCTGCATCCTAAACTCTGTCCAAGCTTGCATAGAAAACTTGTGTCCTGCTGAATTAACATGAGACTTCAGAGATGAGGTTGCCTTCTTCCAGTTCCGAAAGCCGTCATGGGTGAAGGACTTCTCACATTTGCTTAAGTGTACATGACCGAAATGACGACATGCAAAGCAGAATGCAGCATCTAGGGTCGTGGAGTACTCCAGCCACGAATGATGATCACGCCAGTTCTTGTTGAATGACCTTGACTGGCCACTGTATTCTGTGGCTGGGTATCTCTTCAAGTCTGGACAGGTGGGACCACTATCTGGAAGCTGGCTCAGGTCCTTGGGTCCAGGTAGTAGTTTCTCACCATGGGTGTGAGAAGTGCCCTCTTGTGGCTGGGGTTCTGCACTAGCCTCACCTAGTAAGGCTGCAGACTCACAATCACGATCACCACTGTCCAGGTCCTCATTAACAGCAGGTGTGTCTGTAGGAGGATCATCATCTCACAGCCTCTTCTTGGGAATCTTGGGTAACAGGTAGCGTTCCATGATCAACCTGGCCTATGTGATCAAATATGATAAACCACCATCAGTTACTTTCATAAACAGGGAAAACAGCATAAACAAGCACACAGATCACAGAAGCATAAAACTGCATATTAGCATTACAACAGACCAGATATTTTCACACTATTTTATTCTTCCTTCCACAGCTTCTTATAATCTTATAGTAGCCTATATACATTTGTAAGTAGAAAAAAATCAACTTACACCATACCTGTAAATCAGTGCAAGACGAAAACCACAACTAATAAGCTCAGCTGCTCAGTAATTCAGTGTCTACTGCACTAAGCAATTAACAGCCAACAGACTCGGAGATCTACACACAACCGCGTCGCGTGGTAGACTGGTCTGGTAGCTGACGGGAATCGAACAGGAATGGCTCATCGTGCACTCGATTCGTGAATGCTGGGCTAGGCTAGGAGCCTAGGACCATGTAGGCCCTATAGCAGTGTGAATCCTTTACTTCATTTTAATCAAATATATTCAAATTTATTAACTTCCTGCCTCGAATTATGACATAATCGACATTCAATTATATTTCTGAAGACGAGATAATAATCGTACAGTCGTAATACACTAAAAGAATGGCTAATGTAGTTTAATAAAATAATGCTGTATTTTACTTTCACTTATCATTTTCATTATAGGATATGTAAACTAACCATCTGAATTACAAGAATTTCACAGAATATATTATAACATAAGTTACCCTTAGTATTAGAACTAGGCTGGAAGTTTTCCTTAGAAGTTGAGTCAACTGATAAATTTTCCGTAATTTCCGTGAAATTACTATCATTCAGAATCTGCTAAATGCTAACAGCTAAAAATAATAATCACGATTTAATCTATTGTCTTGAATCTTTTCCTAAACTTATAACACTTCGTTTCGTCAACTTTTGTGTATTATTTGTAAATAGTAATACAAAATTGAAAGTTCAAATAAGGGACGTCCTGCCTAAATTCGCCTTTGGAATCTGGCAATATTGGGGGGCCCGCTGGGGGGGCTTGGCTCATTATTGCAAGCCCCCCCTTGGCGCCGCCACTGAGCACAAGGTTATGAAGGAGTGCAAGAGGGATGTGCATATGGTATAAGGAATGCAGAAGGGGAAAGGATGCTCGAGTTTGGGGAGGCAACGGACATGATTGTGTGCGACACGTATTTTAGGAAAAGAGACAGTAGGTTAATTACGTATGAGTCTGGGGGAAATAGCAGTCAGATAGATTATTTTCTGGTTAGGAGGGCTGATAGGAGGTTAGTGAGGGATGTTAAAGTTATAGGAAGTGAGGAGTGTGTGCAGCAGCACAAACTACTGATTTGTGATATGGTGCTTAAGGAACGATTGATGAAAAAGGGGACTTATGTACCTAGGAGGAAAATATGGAAGCTGAAAAACCAAGTAGTAAGGGATGCCTTCTATAGCAAGTTGAGGAGAGTGGTGGCTGAACAGGGAGCTGTAGACAGAGGCATTAATGAACAGTACAGAGCCCTCAAGAACAATCTCTTGAGAGTTACTGATGTAACATGCGGTTGGGCAAGAGGACCACCAAGACATAAAGTAACTTGGTGGTGGGACGAGGGTGTAGAAGCTTCAGTTAAGGAGAAAAGAAGGCTTTTCCGGGAATGGAAGAAGGTTGGTAGCAAAGAGGAATTTTTGGCTGCCAAGCATAGGGCTAGAAGAGAGGTATACCAGGTACAGGGCAAAGTCTGAGTCACAGAGACTTTTAATTGATAACCTAAATCATGGGGAAAGGAAAAATATGATATTTAGGGTGGCAGGTCAGGTGAAGAGGGATAATCGGGATATTATAGGTGAGCAGTGTGTGAAGAATGATGAAGTAAGGGTACTGCTGAACAGTGAGGATATTAAAGATGCATGGAGAGAGCATTATAACCGGTTGTTGAATGAAGGAGTTTGACTGGGACAGAGAGGGTTTGGAGCCAGCAGATCCAGTGTCTGGCCCTTGCTCTTTGATTGATGCTGCTACTGTGAGTGAGGCAATAGGCAGGATGAAGGTGGGGAAGGCAGCAGGTGTGTCAAGGTTGACTGCCGAAATGTTGAAGGCCTCAGGCGATACAGGGGTGAGTTTAGTCACTGACCTGATAAATAGGATTATTTATGAGTGTGTTGTCCCAGATGATTGGCTGAAGAGTGTAATTGTAAATGTGTATAAAGGGAAGGGTGATGCCCTGGAATGAGGAAATTACAGAGGTATAAAGCTTTTAGATCAGATAATGAAGGTAATGGTGAGAGTTTTAGAAGGTATGATTAGAGAGAGTGAATATTGATTGGGTTTATGCCAGGTAGGGGGACCACTGATGCCATATTCATTGTTTGACAGCTTGAGGAAAAATGTATTGGTAGGAGAAGGGATCTTTATTTTGTTTTTGTTGATTTGGAAAAGGCCTTTGACAGAGTCCCTACAGAGGTGGTGAAGTGGGCAATGAGAAGCTTGGCTTGGAGGAGTGGCTGGTTAGGGTGGTTATGGCCATGTATGTGGGTGCTCACACCCAGGTGAGAGTGAATGGAGATTTGAGTGATGAGTTTTCTGTGAATGTTGGTGTGCATCAGGGGTCAGTCTTGAGTCCCATGTTGTTTATCATGGTACTTGAAGCCATTTCACGTGACTTTAGAAATGGACTCCCGTGGGAGTTGTTGTATGCTGATGATTTGGTTTTGATTGCAGAGAATGAAAGGGAGGCGGAGGAAAGGTTTAGGAAGTGGAGAGATGGTATGGGGCAAAAGGGTTTAAGGGTAAATGCAGATAAAACAAAAGTGATGATATCGAGGGTTGGTGGCGGTTCTGTCAAAGACGAGGGAGAGTGGCCATGTGCAGTTTGCCACAAGGGCGTGGGAAGCAATTCCATCTTGTGCAGTGTGTGTGATAAATGGGTGCATAAGAGATGTAGTGGTATCAGAGGTAGACTACGAGATAATGCTGATTTTATGTGTACGGTGTGCCGGGGTGAGCAGGTGGAGATTGTCAGACATGAAAGGATTGAACTTCCTGGTGAATCTCTTGAGTGTGTGGAAGAGTTTTGTTATTTGGGAGACATGTTGTGTGCTGGAGGTAGCTCTGTGGCTAGGGTGAGAAGTGGTTGGAAGAAGTTCAGGGAGCTCTTGCCTCTCCTGACATTGAGAGGGCTCTCCCTACGTGCTAAGGGGTCTTTGTATGCAGCATGTGTTAGGAGTGTAATGCTGTATGGCAGTGAAGGAGGAAGATATTCGCAGGCTCAGACGTACAGAAATGACAATGATTAGGTGGATGTGCAATGCGTCCCTGCCTCCAAGGCCTGGAGGGGCTTGGTTTACAATGGAAGAGTTGAGAGGTAGGATGGGACTGGAGTGTATTGGTGTTGTGATGAGGAGAGGTAGACTGAGATGGTTTGGACATGTGAAGAGGATGGGGGATGATAATTGGGTGAGGAAGGTGAGAAGTGTTAATATTGGGGGTGGGGTTATGGGGGGTAGACCGAGAAAGACATGGGACGAGGTCATTAAGTGTGACCTTAGGGTTAAGGGACTGAACATGGAGGCTGCAATGGATCGTACAGCGTGGAGAGCTGCCATTAGGTGACCAAGGCCGACACATGCAAGCATGTTGGAGCCTTTAAAAACGAAAACGTGTGTATGTGTGTGAACCTGGTGGACTGAAGATTGAAATTGCTTGTGTATTTTACCATCACTTTGGTGGATAGGGAGGGGATTAGGGGTGTTTGTAGACCCAGGAGGGGAGCTGTCCAACTATACATGTTCCACACCATATGAAGGCATCCCTGTCCAGCATTATTCCTTGTAAAAAGAGCAGTTATATTCAGCTTACAGGAATTTTTTCCCCTATCAGCATGATAGACTTAATTTATGCACGATAGTGCCAGGTGATCGGACTGATTACCCAAAGGTGATTTTAATCGTGTTACCATCACATGTTTCTGTTCACTTTATCTCGCTCAGTTTATTCCTGCCAGTGTCTTTTTAATTTTATTCTTAACATCTTCTAACCATTTTATTCTCAGCTTAGAATAGGCATTTCAAACTGGAGGTGCGATTATAAGTCCCGACTCCCAACATACGAGGCCTTGCTTGGGTTGAATAAAATCACATGATACTAACTAAAGATAGTTATCACCTGAGGGTCAGTGAATTAATCAAGGGCCTTGGATGAAAAGTGTTAATTTATAATATATTCTTCAGGTTCTGACATTGAATCTGCCTTATGGAAGCTGCATGGTCATGGAATCTCTGTTGTTGAAAATACCTGTTTTGACGGTCATCCACTTCTCAGTCAACTGCTTCCACTATCAAGTAAGTAGCCACCTGATGATTTTGTGTGTGTGTGTATTTACCTATCTAATTTACCTAACTGTATTATACAGGATTTGCTCTAAGCTTGTCATGTCTAAGGTTAGATACCCTCTGAATAGACCTCGTATATGCATGCACATTTACATACACATACACATGCAGGCATATGCATGTACACATGCACATACAGGTCCATATACGTGCACATTTGCATACACGTACACATACAGCCAAATTTACGTACCATACTTATACACATATAGGCACATTTACCTATACATACAGATACAGGCACATTTATGTACACATACATATAGTCATGTTTTGATATGCATAGTCACATTGAAATTCACATACACAGAGCCACATTTATACATATGTATTCATATACAACCATATTTACATGCACATATAGGTACATTTAGATAAATACATAAACAGATAGAGAGATATTGAACACATACATTACCACACAGTGTAGAGGTGAGAGATGAATTAAAAAAAAAAAAAAGAGAGAGAGAGAGAGAGAGAAAAGAAACTGGGGGATGAAGTCATACATTGTGACCCCAGGGATAAGGGACTGAACAGAGGCTGTTAGAAATCAAGCAGGATGGAGAACCATAAAGTGACAAAGGCCAACACATTAAGCATGTTGGAGCCTGTATAAACAAATTGAAACAACGCTGCTCTGTGGTGGAACTCTGAAGGTGCCATGAAAAAAATAATAATAATAATAATAAGTTGTCTATCCTCCATTTCCTCTCTTTATTTTTTTCTTCTGTTTGTTTAGCCAGGGAAGAAGGAAGCAGAGGCTGAAAGCCTATAAAATTGTTCCCTTCAGGAAAAAATAAGAAGTGATTAATTCAAAATCTGTTCATTTAGATTTTAGAGATACCAAGACACAGTGTGCTGAAAAGACTGGCGGGAAATACAGGAAAAGGAAGACAGTTCCAGAGTTGACCTGTTGCATTCATGAAGGACTGGAAGTATCTGTTAATTCTTTCATTAGAGTTGGACAGAAAAGACTCATTAAATTTAATGGTGCCATGACTCATTCTTAGATCTTTAGTGGAAAAGTTTCTAGAGAAGGGAAAGAAGTTGTATGCGGCTTTCATGGATTTGGAGAAAGCATATGACAGGGTGGATAGACAAGGATTGTGGAAAGTATTAAGAATATATGGAGTAGATTGGAAGTTGTTGAATGCTGTGAAGCGTATGTATGATGGTGCTAAGGCTGCAGTGCGTGTTGATGGTGAACTAAGTGAATTTTTCTCTTTGAAGGTTGGGTTGAAACAGGGATGTGTCATGTCTCCATGGTTGTTCAATCTGTACATGGATGGGGAAATAAAAGAGGTACAAGGTAAGGTAGTGGATGTTGGAGTGCCCCTGATGAGAGAGGATAGAGTTTGGAAACTCCCTGTACTGTTGTTTGCAGATGATACTGTGTTGTTGAGTGAAGACGAAGGGGAGCTGCAAGGCTTGGTGGATGAGTTTGGGAGAGTGTGTAAGAAACGGAATCTAAAGGTGAATGTAGGGAAGAGTAAAGTGATAGTCTTTGAGAGAGGTGAAGTCAGTGAATGTACAGCGAGGTTGGATGGTGAGGAATTGGAAAATGTGAGTACGTTTAAGTACTTGGGTAGTGTGATGAGTAAGGATGGAGGTTTGGAGGATGAAGTGTTTGAAAAGGTACAGCAGGGAAGAAAGGTTGCTGGTTCCTTGAAAGCAGTGATAAGAAACAGGGAAGTGAGCATGGAAGTGAAAAAGTTACTACATGAGAGTATTGTGATACCAACTCCAACGTATGGAAGTGAAGCTTGGACGTTGTTGGAAGGACACAAGTCAAGAGTGAGAGCAGTGGAAATGAGTCATTTAAGAGGAGCCTGTGGAGTCACGTGGAGAGACAGGCTGACGAATGAGGATATAAAGGAGCGTTGTGGTGTTGATGTGGATGTGATAGGAAGCGTTATGAGGAACACATTGAGGTGGTTTGGCCATGTGGAGAGGATGGAGGGTGAAAGACTGATGAAGAGAGTGTATGTGAGTGAGGTGGAGGGAGGAAGAGGGAGGGGAGGCTGAGGATGAGATGGAGGGATGGGGTGGAGAGGTATATAAGAGAGGGGGGTGTGAGTTGGGAGCAGGGCAGTGAAATAGCAGGGGACAAGGCGATGTGGAGGCTATTTGTTTGTGGCCACCCCAAACGGGATTGAGGCGTCTGGCAATAGATAGATAGATAGATGACTCAGTTCCCCAGTTCTCTCAGATGAAACCAAGCTAGTAATACAGTATCTGCACACAGGGAAAGTGTACAGAGGATACCATAATGAAAACTGCCATTTCTCATGCTACTGTATCAACATAAAACTACAAAGATCAGATTGACACAAGTATCATACCTTCTAACACATTAGGACTATCTACATACATTACACCTTGATAGATTGTACTAACACAGTACTATCCCTCAGAATATGTTATCTGCATTAAAAAAATATATATATATATCTATAGCCCGATGCCCTAATCCCGCAAAGGGTGGCCGCAGACAAAACGCCTCCAAGTCACTCTGTCACCCACCATTTGACTACCCTCCCCCCAACTCACCCCCCCTCCCTCATATACCTCTCAACTCCAGCCCTCCACCTCATCCTCGGTCTACACCTACCTCTGCCTCCCTCCATCTCACCTACATACACGTTCATTCTCCATTCTCTCCACATGTCCAAACCACCTCAGTGTATTTCTCCTAATCTTCTCAACCACATCCACATGTACTCCACAACGTTCCTTCACTTCTTCATTTGTCAACCTGTCCCTCCATGTCACTCCACATGCCCCTCTCAAGTAACTCATTTCCTCTGCTCTCACTCTTGACCTGTTCCCCTCTTGCAAGGTCCACGCCTCACTTCCATACATCAGGGTAGGGATCACAATGCTATCATGCAGTGACTTCTTAACTTCTATGCTCACCTCTCTATTTCTCATCACTGCTTTCAGTGAACCAACAACCTTCCTTCCCTGCTGTACCCTGTCACACACTTCATCCCCCAAAGTTCCAGCCTTACTCATCACACAACCCAAGTACTTGAATGCACTCACATTCTCCATATCCTCACCATCCAACCTCACTGTACATTCTGTGACTTCATTCCTCTCAAACACCATAATTTTACTTTTGTTTACATTAACTTTCAGCTTCCTCCTCCTACACACTGTCCCAAATTCATTCACCAAACCTTGCAACTCCCATTCATCTTCACTCAACAATACTGTATCATCAGCAAACAGCAACACCGGAATCTTCCAAATCTCACCCTCATTCATTAGAGCCACCCCCACATCCACTGCCCTACCTTGCACCTCCTTTACAACCCCATCCATGTATATATTAAACAGCCATGGAGACATCACACACCCCTGTTTCAGTCCCACATTGAGATCAAAGAACTCACTCAGCTCACCATCCACTCGCACTGTAACCCTAGCTCCCTCTTACATACTCTTCACAACACTCAACAATTTCCCCTCCACTCCATATATTCTTAATACCTTTCACATACCTTGCCTATCTATTCTGTCATAAGCTTTCTCCAAGTCCATGAAGGCAGCATACACTTTCCTTCCCTTCTCTAGATACCTCTCCACTAAACATCTTAGAACAAATATCTGATCTACACACCCTTTTCCCTTCCTAAATCCCCCTTGTTCTTCTCCAACTAGCTCCTCTGTCATATGCCTAACCCTATCAATGAGTATTCTACCATATATTTTACCAGTCACACTAAGTAGGCAAATACCCCTATGGTGAAAGTTATCACTTACACTTTTGTTACAAAGTGTATCAGTATTTATGTTCACAGCTGTACATGTACAGCTTTATGGGTACTGAATCTGTATTTTACATAATTTTGAAAACTGTAAGGAAAGCAGAATTCTCAAATGTTATTAGTTCTATAACAGTGTCCAGATTTAAATATGATTATGATACTTTGGTATGGTGTGATTTTTAAAAATTGATTGGGAGTAGTAGAAAGTAACTATCCAGGAATGTATGTGGGTTACGTAGGTGGGCGAGATAGTAGGAATAGATTCTTGAAGGGTGTAGCATAACAGTCTGTTGATCAGAAGAGAGAAGAAAGTGTATTTAGATGCTATAGTCATTCAGAGAGAATGGATGATGAATTTGCTCATAGTCAGCAGAGGTAACAAGGAGACACAGCAGCACATTATCCTCTTTAATATGACAGCTCCACATAACCGCCGCCATGCAGCGCCCACCGTTGCCAGAACACAAAACAAAACAAATGAAGGCAGAGATGCGACATTAACTTAACAGAATTCCCTCTCTTCTTTCTTTAAAAAAAAAATGATACAACAATAATTTAACAGAATTCCCTCGTTTCTTTCTTTAAAAAAATAATAACTTTTCCAAAAAGACACAAACTTTAGTTACATACCTATGTCAGTAAGATCTCCCTTTTGCAAAATGTTTAACAATTTGAAAGTATTCACTCCTTTCTTTGTAAGGCAATCAGACAATTGCAATTCTGATCTAACCCAAATCATCTTTAAACAACCTTCCTGTATTAGCTGTTTTAGTGTGGCTAAATCTATTCTCAATCTCTTTTCACTTACATTTTTCATGGAGTGAACATTTTCAACCAAAGAATGATTATCCACATAGCAACAAATAGGAATTACATTCTTTTCATGTTCATGAAACAGGATTTCAGACAGGACACTTCCCAAATAATAGCACATATCTACAGCATCTGATGCAGCAAGGGTTTCAGCAGCCAAAGTGCTTTTAACTACTCTTCTTATTTTCTTTGCCTCCCATGCAAGTGGACAACTTTTACCATCTTCTCCAACAAGAAATATTATGAACCCTTCAGCACTTGAATATCCATCAGGCAAACTAGCATGAGATGCATCACTAAAGGCTACCAGCTTGATCTTGTTCAAATCTCCTAAGTGAGAAAACTTTAAACTACAGTCCACCATTTCTGTTTTTCTCAAACACTTGTTGGCTTGGATCACATTATCTACCTTGGGATGGTTCAGAACACAACTCATGTCAAGCACATCATAACTCACATCAGGTCTAGTATTTGTACTCAACCATCCAATCTGACCAACTAGACTTCTAAGATTTTCCTGCTCTATTGCATTACAATATTCCATCTTATTACAGCCTCGAGTGACATTGACAGGTATAGGTTTTACATTCTTAAGATACTCATTTTGACTCAAGGTTATTCCACTATCATCTTGTTTCACTTCTAGACCAATATATTTGAAAACACCAGATGTTTCCATTCCTACCTGAAACTCTGACTTAATCTTGGCAATTACATGATCTCTGAACACTTCAGTTCCACCCCATGTAAAATCATCTACAAGCATTAGAAAAACACCTGACAGTTCACCTTCATGATATCAATAAAATCCAGCTGGATCTGCCTTCAGTTGAGTACATCCCAGTTTTATGAGTAATGTTTTGACTGTGAAATACCATACCCTTGCTGCATCATTCAATCCATAAACACATTTGTTGAGCTTCCACAGAACCTTCTCAGAACAAACAGCTTCTTTTGGTGGCCTCAAAAATACCTCTCTTTCAAAATTATCTCCTTGGAGAAAAGCAGCTTTGATATCAATGGAGTTACATTTCCAGTTCATAGAAGCCATAAGTGACAAAAATATTCTCAAAATCTCTTTGCCTCCAGTGGGGGAATCTGTCCTAATCAAAGAGCACCAGACCTAGCTATGGTATTTACAGTTACAAATAAGCTCCTCAAAATGTGGGTCCCCCCAAAAAAACATCTATCAGCAGAGCATTTTCAGGCAACAGATTAAATAAAATGCTAACTTAGCTCCATATGTACCAACAATCACTTAGGTATTCTATCTTGATTACTGTGCTCTCATCAGCTTCATCGTCATCTACGTCATGAACAGTTCCAATGACATTATTATTTAAGGTACAAACATCATCATTATTTGACCTACTTCTTACTTCACCTAAAAACCTCTCTTTACCATTCTCAATATCAGTGCTCATATCATACTTCATTTCCGTAACTCTTGTTACATGTACCTTTACAATATAACTTCCATGTTTAATGATGACAGTTTTACCTTCCTGACCTATTACTGTACCAGGTCCCTTCCATTCATTATCACTCTCTCTTTTGAAATACACAAGCTCTCCATTCTGGAAGGTCCTTCCAACAGGCCTAACCTGATGCCTTAATGCACGTCTTATTCTTTCTGAAGTCTCAGCCCTTATAAATGCCTGGCGACTTGTATGAAGAGCATTCAGGTGCTTACCAAGTGTTTCACTTATTGTTGTGCCTTCCAGAGCTGGTAATGAATCATTCATGACATTAGGGAGCTTAGGGTTTCTGCCAAAAACCAATTGATATGGACTGTAACCCCCCACCATCTGCAAACAATTTTTAGCATTTACAGCCCAAGCAAGTGCTATGTGTAGAGGACATGTGGGTTGATCAGCTATTATTTTCCTCACCATCTCATCAATTACTGCATGGTTCCTCTCACAGAGTCCATTGCTAAATGGACTCTCTGCAGCTGTGTGCATCACTCTAATATTTAAGTTCTCACACATGTCAGAAAACTCCTCATTGGCAAATTCTCCTCCATTATCAGCCAAAAATTTGTCTGGTGAACCTATACCAGTTCCTATCCACATTTCTACAACTTTATCAATGATCGTCTTCCTCCTCTTATCATATATAATTACAGACCTACTGTATCGTGTGGCCACATCAACAAGGTGCAAGAAGTATACCTCCCCTTTCTTCCACTCTTTTAAATCTATGGCCACAACCTCATTAAAATCTCTGGCTAAAGGTAAACTCACCACAGGCCTAGAAGGGGTTTTCTTATACTTCCTACAAATATTGCAATCATCAGTTATTTCCTTCACCAATCTGAAATAGTCTGTATCCTGTACCCCAGCGTCCTTCAATAACTGACTTAGACGTTTTACAGAGGGATGGGCAAACTGTTTGTGCAACTTCAACACACACTTCTTTTTTTCTTTCTTATCTGAACCTACAGTGAACATGACTTGCTTTACATCACTGGAATTGTTCTCTGTGATTGGAATACAATAATGACCCGAGACAGTACATTGTAACTTAATGCTCTTACCTAGCACAACTGCACAGTCATTTTCAACATCTAACTTAACTTTAGCTCTTTTCATTGATGGCTTACCAAATAGGAGAGGTATGTCACATTCTACTACATCAGATTTAATTTTACAATGGAAACCTGCCAAAACACATGGAAATGTAACCTTCTTTAAAGAGGGAACAACTACACCATCACCAAATTTAAAGGTAGCTCCACTATTTTCTTCATGAACTTTCATACGTTTGTCATCAGGCAGTGAATCTAAGTAACTCTGTAGCCAATCCACCCCACAAACAGTAGATGAACATGCAGAATCCAATACAGCACAGTTGAAGGTGTCACCAACTAAATTTCTCATTTCATCACAGGACCCACTTCCACATGTTAGGTACACTTCATCCTCGTCTTTAGGTCCACATTCAGGAAGTGACTCTACCTTTGCTTCATATACCTTTTTCTCTCTGTTTGTACATTTATTTGCATAATGATACTCAGATCTACATATATGACATCGCGTAACATTACCTCTTGAGTCCACTGGGTTCTTTCGTGTACCCTTTTCAGTTCCACTCACAAAATTCCTGTAGCTAGGTCTATGTCCTCTTGTGGTGTTGTTGTTTCCTCCGCCAGTGCTGTTACCATTCCTCTTGTATCTCCCTTTGTCCGTAAAATTCACTTCCTCAGCAACATACACTGGCTCTGTCTTTATGGTGATGCCAGAATGAGCTTGGGAACTTTCTTGTGCAGCACTCGATGCAGGTACAGACTTAATCCCGAAGAATTTTCTGAGAGCTTCTACCATTTGTTGAAACATAGTATCTGGCTTACTGTAATCCACTGCTGTTAAAGCTAATTGCTTGTCTCTATGTGATAGGCCTGCACAGTCAAGTAATTTAAATGCTAGGATACAGTTAGGAATGATAATGCCATGCTTTGATAGTTTCTTGTGCCGTTTTTCAAACTCAGTTATGTAGGCCTCTATGCTGCTGCTCTCACTTATCCGGAAAGTATCAAATTCAGACCAAGAATCATAAGCACTGGTTAATTTATCCTTCATGTACCACTTATCAAGACTTTGTAGCAGTTTAGTCATACCATCTTCACAATTCAAGTCTTGGATATTAACTTCACTAAAAACTCTGTCCCTTACCTCACTGCCCTCCAGAAAGGACAGGGCAACACTTAAAGCTTGTTTCTTAGGAGGTATAGTTGTCACTATCTGCCAAGCTTCCAGTTCGGTTTTCCACCTCTCATAACTCTTGTCCCCACCAAAAACAGGTGGAACACACTTCCCAGCTTGGCCACTCATCTTCTCAGTCGTATCTCGGTCTTCTTTAAATATACAGATCACCTCTGCTGACCCAACTACGCTCTGCTACCATTTGATGAATTTGCTCATAGTCAGCAGAGGTAACAAGGAGACACAGCAGCACATTATCCTCTTTAATATGACAGCTCCACATAACCGCCGCCATGCAGCGCCCACCGTTGCCAGAACACAAAACAAAACAAATGAAGGCAGAGATGCGACATTAACTTAACAATGGATGTGTTCTTATTAGTGAAAAGGCACAGTATATCTCAGTGAGTTTTAAGGTGGAATGGGATGTGGAAAGCCAAGAGGATGGCACGACATGATAATAAATGAATGTGTTGAGTAAATGAGGTATGGAAATTGAAACAAAAAAACTAACAAAGGCTAGAAGAGTGTACCATACTGTATAAGAATGCAGACAAAGGTTTCATTTATATACAGTGTACCATATTTAACTTGATGTTTGATAGAATGACTTATCCATAGGTTTTATGCAATGCATTCATCCATCCATCCATCCATCAGCCAATCCTACGTTGCCCCATGAGGAGCGTAGGAGCCCGGGCTAGGCAGTTGGTCCTGAGATTCAAAAAAAGGGGAAAAAAAGCACACATACTCTGTAAAAAAAATGTTTGCATTGCCTTTTTCATGAGACAGAACCAAGTTTTCTAAAGCTTTATCGCTGACTTGATTGTTGTGTTGCATGACTCTAATGATAGTTCTCCTACTGTTGCCTTTTATATTAGCTGCAATGGTATCTAGAGCTTACACACCTCATTTTCATTTTGTTGGAAAATAGGGTTGAGATGATAATGAGAATGTGATTACTTCCAATCCATAGGTATAAAAAAAAAAGTAAGATGATGGTGATGATGATGACGACTAAATTTTTTTGTATCTTTTCAGTACTGTAGGTAGTGATGATGAAGGAACCACAGAAAGCATTTAGGCAAGGACTCCACATAATAAAAGCACCAACAACACTGCAAGTAGAAGTCTGGAATCCTCGGTAGTCATGGAGAACCCCCCCTGGGAGTGAGTCAACTCCAGAGCCCCTCGGAGAGCCACCCTCAGCCCCTATCACCATCACCATCACCCCCAGAGAGCACCTGATCCTAAACCCACAGGCTGTCAGTGACACAAGCTTTAAGGACACCCAGGATTCAATTACGGAATCTTCACTCAGGTAGGTGGTGATCAGAAATAGTAGTGGGTATCTCTTTGTATGTTACAGTTTTAATCCCTTCAATCTTGAAGAGAGAAACCTGTACTGTACACAGGAAAAATCATCTGATATGTTACCAATATGCCGGGAATCGAACCCGTGGTGTAGTGGTATGCTGCCTGGCTCTCACCTAAGAGTCCCGGGTTCGATTCCCGGCATATTGGTAACATATCAGACCCTTCACTCTTGGTGACTTTCCTTTTAGTTTAGTCTTGCTGCTCCCAGATGATTTGATTCAACTTAGGAAAGGCTTCTGTTATTTAAGGGGTTTATTAAAGCTACTTCTAAACCCTCCAGTTCAAAAAATCTCTCCTTAACTAAATGGAATCATCAAGAATTGACAATAATAAATTGAAATTTGACATCTCAGCCTCAGTGGGTTAGGATACTCATTGTGCAGTTACAGAATTTTCTCATAGGTAGACAGTGCTAAAGTATAGTAGTGATCACACAGTATATTCATCTGTTGCCAAATGCTGTATTGTGTCATATATCCGGGGTAGACCTCCTTACAGTTCTGCTCAGTAAATGACCCTGTCATTCAGTTGCTTTCATTCATCAGTTGATGTGCCTGCTTTGACAGTATCAAGATATATCTGTAAAGCATAATATTTATTCACGGAAGTAAGATTTCACGTACAGTTCTGTAATATCTTGAAGATCTCTGCTTGACATCCACGACCACAGGGAAAGCAATTAAACAACACATCCAATGCAAAACAACAGCAGCACTTTATTCTTGTTCCTCAGCCCACACCTCTTGGTCGCTTGTCTGCCAATCTCGGCGTATACACAAACACAGGGGAAGAATTTCATACACTCCAATCATAACATTCTTTCCCTCCTTAATTTCAAACTAAATAATAACTTGTAAAACAATTAAATGGTGATGCTAAACATAAACTCAAAATAGCACACTCTCGCACCCATACCATACAAAAAATATATATATATATATTTTCCTCATAAGCATCTTATATGGTATACCTAGCTTACAAATCAAGCCGGGTGGGCTTCTTTATAAGCCTTCCTGACCTGGTTTTGGTACCTGTATGAGCTGGGCTACCTAGAGGGGTACCTGAAGGAGACTGTGGGCAGTGCTTTTCCCCTATCACTGCTGGTTTGTCTGGCACTAGCCCTTGCTGATTTGTCTTGCTGCCCCATTTTTGCTCCCCAGTTGGGCTACTTCGGTCCTCAATGGATGCTGGAGCCTCTTTTAAACTTTTCTGAGGCAGCTGGGTAGCCTCCATGCTGACACCCATACCTCCCAGATCCCACTCATCCCCACTAAAATGTGGTGTGCTAACTTCTCTGGGGGACTCTGATCTTGTTAACTCCTCCTTTCTAGACCTCATCTGATCTATATGTCTTCTAACAACTCTGTGATCACCTAGTTCTACCTTATATGACAGAGGCCCAGTTACTTCCACTACAATTCCAGGTAACCAACGACCTCCTCGCCCACTATAATTCTCTACAAATACTTCATCATTTACAGCAAATTCCCTCACCGTTTTTCCCTTATCATGATACATCTTTTGATTGTCTTGTTTCCTTTTCACCCTCTCTTTTAAGTTTGGCCTTATCAAGTCCAAAGGACCCTGCAAGGTCCTGCCCATAAGCAACTCTGCAGGGGTAGCTCCAGTTATTGACTGAGGTGAACAACGGTATCTGAACAAAAACCTTGCCAACTTAGTCTTTATGTCGGCCTTCCTCATTTTCAGAAGACCGTTTTTAAATGTCTGAACAGCTCTTTCAGCCATGCCATTTGAACTGGGGTGAAAAGGAGCACAAGTAGTGTGTACAATTCCATTCCTTTTCATAAACTCACCAAATTCACAACTGGTGAACTGGCTTCCATTATCAGTCACCAACATTGAAGGAAGCCCATGTGTAGTAAAAATGTCTCTCAACTCAGAAATGGTGGCTATTGCTGTGGCATTGTGCATTATTCTTACTTCCAACCATTTGGAATAGGCATCAATGAGGACCAAAAACATATGTCCCATGAATGGGCCTGCAAAGTCTACATGTACTCTTTCCCAGGGTCTTTCTGGGTATGGCCACACATGAAGGGGTGCAATGCTGGGTTTGTTTCTATTTATCTGGCAAATTTCACATGTGCTTACTGTCATTTCTATATCTTTGTCTAGCTTTGGCCACCATACATAAGATCTAGCAATACCCTTCATTGCGGACATACCTGGGTGTGCCTCATGTAGTTCTTTTAGTACCTGTTGTTGACCTGCAGGAGGAACCACCACCCTGTTTCCCCACATGATGCATCCTTCATCAGTGCTAAGTTCATACCTACGTACAAAAAAGGGTTTAAACTCTGGAGCGTTTACATCATCTGGCCAACCCATCTTAATGAAATGTAACACCTTAGCATACACTGGGTCATAGGCAGTCCATCTCCTTATGTGCTTAGCAGATACAGGTGAGTCCTGAATATGCTCCAACAACAACACAGTATCAGTGGGGATGGGCTCTGATGCTATCCTTTCCTTTAGTGGCAGCCTACTCAAAAGATCTGCATTGGCATTGTCACGTCCACTCCTAAACTGTATCTGATAATCATAGCCAGCGAGAATAATGGCCCAACGCTGAATTCTTGCACTGGCCCTGCTGGGCAGTTCTTTCTTTTCATGCAACAAGGACACTATGGGCTTGTGATCTGTAACTAGTATAAATTTTCTACCAAAAACATAATTATGGAAATGCTGCACACCATAGACAATAGCCAGACTCTCCCTGTCTATCTGAGCATAATTTCTTTCTGCATCATTCAGTGTGCGAGAAGCAAATGCTATTGGTTGTTCTGAGCCATCCTCATTCTTATGAGCTAACACTGCACCCACACCATAAGGAGATGCATCACATGATAACACCAGTGGTTTTCCTGGGTCATAATGCACCAAAACTTCACTAGAAAGTAGCATCTTTCAGCTTTTCTGAATGCTGCTTCTTGTGGCTGCATCCACTGCCAACGTACCTCCTTTTTCAACAGGTAATACAAGGGTGCTAATACTGAGGAAAGGTTTCTGAGGAACTTGCCATAAAAATTTATTCCTCCTAAAAATGATCTCAGTGTCTGAACATCTGTTGGCCTGGGTGCATCCACAATAGCCTTTACCTTGTCCTCCAATACATGAATACCTTGTGCATCAATTTTATGCCCTAAATAACTTACACTGGTTTTAAAAAACTCACACTTGTCAAAACTCAGTTTCAGTCCCTTATCATTTAGTTTTTCTATGACCCGATTTAAATTTGCCTTGTGTTCTGTCTCAGTACTACCAGTAACTAAAATGTCATCTACATACACCACAGTATGAGGAACATCTCTCAGCAAGTTATACATTTCCCTTTGAAAGATTCCTGGGGCACTTTTGATGCCATAAGGTAGCCTGTTGTACCGAAATAATCCTCTGTGAGTGTTTATGACACAATACCTTTTGGAGTCCTCATCCAACTGCATTTGCTGATAGGCAGCACTCAAATCCAATTTTGAAAATGACTTTCCACCTGTTAAACTTGTCAACAAGTCACTTATTTTTGGGACAGGAAAGCTATCCGTTTCACAAACAGGATTGATTGTCACCTTAAAATCTCCACAAATCCTGACCTGGGAGGAGGGTTTGGACACAACCACTACAGGAGTTGCCCATTCTGAATTCTCAACAGGTGTTAGCGTCCCATTAGCCACCAACCTATCCAGTTCCATGTTAGTGGCCTCTCTCAGTGCAAAAGGCAGTGGCTGTGCCTTACAAAACTTAGGCTTGGCATTAGGATCAACATAAATCTTAGCTTTCCCTCCTGTGTAGTTACCTAAACCTTCCTCAAACACTGATTTGTACTTTTCTTTCAGAGTTTCTACAAACTTATCATCAGAAAATAGTTTGCCTTCTACTGTAAACACAGAATTCTTCCAATCAATCCTGAGCAATTCCAACCAATTTCTACCTAATAAATTTTGTCCAAGGCCTTTTACTACCACTAAAGGTAACTCATGTATCTGGTCATGGTGTTTGACAGTCACCATCAACACACCCTTTACTTCAAGTCTTTCACCAGTATATGTCCTCAAAATTACATCATCTTCAGTCAGTCGCTGGTGTAATTCAGGCACTTTTTCACAAATTTTCTGATATTCTTGTTCATTTATAATAGTAAAACTAGCACCTGTGTCTATTTCAAATTCTACCTGTTGTCCTTCCATACTTATCTTACAGAGATATGGTTTTATGCTGTTCAACCGTATTTTACTTTTGTTTCCACCACAATAGTTCACAGACTTAAAGTCAAAACTGTAGTCATTGTCAGCTTCACCTGCCACCTGATAAGCCTCACTGTTACATTCTTCCCCACCTGAGTCTTCAGATCCTGGCAATTGGTGCATTCCACCGGATTTCTGGGTCCATCGTCCTCTTGAAGGTGCCATATTCTTGGGGTGACTGTGCTGCATTGGCCTTGACGGGTAGCCCTGCTGCGCTGACCTGAACCGGCTGTTACTTCTGACAGACGGTGTTGCCCCATCCTTCTGGTGCATTGATCCCTCTCTCCTCCGTGGTTTCCGGCATTTCTGGGATACATGGTCGAGTTGTTGGCAGTTAAAACACTTTTTATCTTTGGCCCAACATTTGTCAGGGTGGTGTGCCCCACCACATCTCCAACATGGTATATCCTCTTTCACCCTATGCTGCTGCTGATATGTTGGTCCTTTCATGTCAGATATATCTTTCTGCGTTGATTCTATGACTACTGCCAGATCAAAAACCTTTTTGCAAGACAAAACCTCACCAGCTGGAGGCTCTAAAGCCAATAATTTTGTTTGTATATTTTCATCATTAATGCCAACAATCAACTGGTCATGTAACATTTGATCTTGTGGATGCATTGTCAAGGAATCAAAATTGCAGTGTTCTGTAAGTTCCTTCAAAGCAGCCATATACTGTGGTACAGTCTCCCTAGACTGCCTAATCCTCTTGTGAAACTTCAGCCTTGCCACACTTTCCGAGAGTTTGGGTTCATGGTGGTTAGTTAACAATTTACAGAGTTCATCAAATTTTAATTCACCAGGCTGCTTGGGTTTACACAAACTCCTCAAAAGTCTGTATGTTTTGGCTCACACCTCAGCTATCAATACTGACTTCTTTTTGGCGTCGTCCTCTATCTCATTTGCCAAAAAATGGTGTTCCAGCCTTTCTTTGTATTCAGTCCAAGACTCCAACTCGGAATCAAATGCATTTACTTGGCCAATGAGGGCCATAGCTGATACCTTGGGAAATGGCAGGGGTCGGATGGTTCAACGTCTGGTAGCGGCGTCTCCAGCAGTGATTTCACACGTCACCCATACAGTCGTTCTGGCCGATCCCTCCTTTGTTTTATCCTCGTCGCCAGTTTCTAATATCTTGAAGATCTCTGCTTGACATCCACGACCACAGGGAAAGCAATTAAACAACACATCCAATGCAAAACAACAGCAGCACTTTATTCTTGTTCCTCAGCCCATACCTCTTGGTCGCTTGTCTGCCAATCTCGGCGTATACACAAACATGGGAAGAATTTCATACACTCCAATCATAACAAGTTCCCTCTCCCATGTTATGTAAGGATTCCCTTCCTGAGAGCTTTGCAAAATTCAGAATTTTACAACTCGTGTATGTACACATACCATAACCAGTGATCACATGTACTTACACTGTAATAATAAGGGTACTGTACATGTTGTACTTAACAAACTGAACACATTGTTGTAATGAAAGGTAACATACTTGTATTATACACACTACAGTAATAAAATAATCATTGTAAGCACAATGTAAGACTTCCATAAGTACCTGTTTCTGAAAGCTGGGGTTTGCATCATATCAGGAATGTCTGTATGTCAGTGATTTTGCATGTGTTGAGTAATGATTGTCATTTTATTTTAAACAGTTTAAAATTTAATATGATTTTGTATCTGAATAAGGAAATAGATTACAGGTTGATGTATTTATCCAGAAGTATAGCATGAAGAGTTATGCTGAGTTTGACCTGCCTACCATCTAAACCTTTGGAACGAAATTGACACCACCACTTTCCCTCTCTTGTCTCATGCTAAACCCTTCAGTTCAAAAGGCCATTACAAGGCAAATAAATTTGTCTAGAGATAAGAGGAATAGCTTGCAATAAAAAAATCATCTTAGTGAAGTGAATTTGACTTGCCAGTCACTTTAATCTTTTGAATGAGATTAATGCTCACCACCATCTCTTTCATTTTTTCCAGTTCCCACTTGACGAGACAGAAGAGTCTCTCCACCATGGCTGCCGCACTCCACTTGAGGACATAGAACAGAAGCTCAACACAAAGTTCCCAATGTAAGGATACTCTGCTTCATGGGCATTTTGAGTTGAAAGCAAGTACTGTAGAAATGGGGTTCTGGGATTTTTTTTTCATGTCGCATGGTGGAATGGTTGGGATCCTTTCTCCTTAACTCGTAGTCGTATGACTGTTTCATTATGGTCTTGCTATCTGCAGAGGATTTTATTCACTTTGTGAAAGAATTTCTTAACTGTTAGGGGGTTACATATAGCTTTCATTAACCCTTCACTGCTTGATATCTTTCTTAATTAAAGTAATTTTGTGATAGCAAGATTTCACATGCAGATTACATCAGGTTGCAGGGGTTAAGGCCACTTGCACAGTTATAGCTTTTGTAAAGATGCAAATCAACGAAACTTTCACTCCTCACTTTCCATTTCCAGTCACCTTTGGCAGTGATGTTAGTGATCGCACAAAGCATTAACCTAACTATTTTTAAACAGTTACTGTAGAACCGTGAGTGGACTACATACATCCTGAGTGATTTTTATTTTTTTTTTTCTGAGATGCAAATAAATCAACTCTTAAGCAGCCATTATTTTGGGAACCTGGGCCTGGGTGTAGTTCTGAGTGATGAATAGTATGTATGTAGACCAACTGGAGGCTACGGTACCTTGGAATCTATAGGGAACTCCATACCTCTCCAGTGAAGCCTATCATATTGGGGATTCTTTTCACTGAGATGCAAACAAATCAACTGGGGAAGCAGCCTTTATTTGGAGAATTTGGGTTTAGTTCTGAGTGGTCAGTGTTATGTATCAAGACCGACTGGAGGTGCTAATGTAAAAAGTGTAAAAGGTAGCCGTAGCAAGACCTAAGATCATTTGGTGAGAGCATGTACTTGGGTTATTGTAGTGAAATGCATACATGTGTTGGCCTTATAACTGTAGTTACATTTTGTTAATGCAACTGTTACATAAGTGTCTTCTATCTGTCTCTCTATCTATCTATTTATCTATTATGATTTGTAATTATAATATGGAGTCCTAACAAGCATACAATACAGTCAGTTCTCACTTAAGATATAGGATGTGTATAGGCAAATTGCAGTTTTAACCCCCCATCTCCCTAATGGTGTCTTTTATAGCTCATTATTTCTACTGCTGAATGATTTTATTCAACATTGGAGAGACTTTTCAAACTGAAGAATATAGCTATTATTAAATCCTTCACTATTGGAGGTTTGTCCCATCTCAGTAAATTAATTGTCTGTTGATAAGAAAAATAACACAGGCAAATATGTAATTGGTTTGAAGAGGTTAAGTGAAACAACTGTAGGTGACATGTGTCTCTGGTTCATGATTTAAGGGTTGAAAAAAATAATAATAAAATGTATATCGGAGCAGTTTATTAGTGAAACAATCTTAAGTGACACTTCTTTGAAGGAGGACTAACTGTATGGTATATGATAGGTGGTACAGTTACGATGCATGGAAGTTAGGCATGAATGGAGAATCAGTGGTATCATATATATAATAGGTATGTTGCATAAATTGGTGGTAGGTGGTGGCGACCATCATCCACTCACTTGATGTAGTGCTGCCTACTTCTTCCTTAGCCTTTATCATTCTTTTTCTGTGCCTCCCCTCCTCTCTTCCTATTTCTCCCATCTTTCCTTTCACTTCTTATTGCTTTTCTTTCCTTGACAGGTGGCTTTACATTGAGTGACAAGTCAAATGGTTTCCTGTAAGCCAAGAAACCATTTACAACGCTGGGTGGTAACCATATAACCAAACCATACGTGCTCCCTACGTGTGAACAAGTGGGTTGGTGGAGGGTTAGTGTCCCTCCCCTTAAAACAAATAACTCAAAGTCAAATGGCCACCCCTTAAGGGATTATGGTGTCTGTCAATAGATAGATAGATAGATAGATGTTGCATAAATACCTTGTGAGGCAGAATGGTAATTTCTATGTATTTTCATATTTTAAGCTGTGGTCAAGTTCCTTGAAATTGCAAAATTTTATTGCATTAGGGTGTATTCTGAACTATTCAGATACTTCTGGAAGGGTAAGAGAGTTTGCGCAGCAAATGTTCAAAGATAGTTTGGTAGAAAAAATTATATTTACAATTGAGAGGTTCAGCATACCGATATATTTTGTGAAAATGGTTAACGGATTCATATATTTTATCCTTGAGAATAAGCTTCAGTGATTGTAAGTACTGTTGCTTGTAATGTTGTTGGACCTAATAAGGGATAGTATTTTCAAGTCATTGGCTTGGTGCTTACTATCCATTTGCTATGGTTGGCCTTGCTGCTTGAAGATAAAATATGTCATCATGAAATTCATTGTTGTTAACAGACCCCAGTTAATCCTTCAGTCCCACTGTATGCAGTTTGTAGGCCCTTGATTAGTTTGGCATGATGAATGATAGTGACAGGATTGAGCCTGATAGATAGAAGAAAAGATTTTAAAGGTATGACTGATGGGTCAGTGGGCAGCCACTGTGGTCTAGTTGATTAGAGTGCATCTTACCAGCCAAGGAGCCAAGTGTTTGATCCCAAGCTAGGTGCATTGGTTGACATCAGGAAAGGTATCCAGTTGTGAAGTGTTACATACTTCAACAGAAGGCCCCTGAATAGAGGCACCATCTTGGCTTGTCCAAGAAGAGAGTGCGTGGCATAAAACTGCATCATCAGTGAAAGTGAATGCATGTATAGCATTGGCCTGTTTTACCCTGCATCCTCTTCATAATTTTTCCTGCTGTGGTATCTGGTTTCCCTCTTCATGATATGGACCATACTCATCCCTTCGTACAGTAGTCTTAAGAAGTTGTATTGTTGTTATGATGATGTTGATGATATTGTGCATTTTTTTTTTTTTTACTGCTACTTTCTCCCGCAACACAGTGCTGTACAGTTGACATAATTTGCTGCTGATATTCTTTCATAATTTTATAGAGGCTAAAGGTAAGCCAAGACTGACAGCACTGGACCTTTGGCTTCTGTAGAAATACATGTATAGAGTCTGAATAAGCTTAAGGGAGTTTTTCTTTATTTCAGATTGGAAGAATTTTACCCATAGCAGGAAAAGCTGGAAAAATAGATGACTGTTCCACATGTGAGTACTATATAATTCTTCCTTTTGAACAGTTACCTGTTGATCTGTCTATCTATTGCCAGACATCTGAATCCTGTAAGGGGTGGCCACAAACAAATCACCTCTCCCCCACCATCTAACTGCCCTGCTCCCACCTCATACCCCCCTGTCTCGTATACCTTTCTACGCCATCCCTCCATCTCATCCTTGGCCTCCCCCTCCCTCTCCCCCCTTCCACCTCACTCACATTGACTCTCCTCATCAGTCTTTCGCTCTCCATCCTCTCCATATGGCCAAACCACCTCATTGTATTTCTCCTAACGCTTTCTATCACATCCATATCCACACCACAACGCTCCTTCACTTCCTCATTGGTCAGTCTGTCTCTCCATGTAACTCCACATGTTCCTCTCAAATAACTCATTTCCAATGCTCTCACTCCTGACTTCTCTCCTTCCAACAAGGTCCAAGCTTCACGTCCATACGTTAGAGTTGTATCACAATACTGTCATGTAGTAATATTTTCACTTCCATGCTCACTTCCCTGTTTCTTATCACTGCTTTCAAGGAACCAGCAACCATTCTTCCTTGTTGTATCCTCTCAAGGACTTCACCCTCCAAACTTCCATCCTTACTCATCACACTACCCAAGTACTTAAATCTATCTATCTATCTGTCTATTGCCAGATGCCATAATCCCGTAAGGGGTGGCCATTTGACTTTGAGTTATTCGTTGTACGGGGAGGGGCACTAACCCTCCACCAACCCACTTGCTGACATGTAGGGAGCACGTATGATTTGGTTATATGGTTACCACCCAACGCTGTAAATGGTTTCTTTGCTTACAGGAAACCATTTGGCTTGTCACTCAATGTAAAGCTACCTGTAAAGAAAAGAAAAGCAATAAGAAGTGACAGGAAAGATGGGAGAAATAGGAAGAGAGGAGGACAGGCACAGAAAAAGAATGATAAAGGCTAAGGAAGAAGTAGGCAGCACTACATCAAGTGAGTGGATGATGGTCGCCACCACCTACCACCATGTACTCACATTTTCCATTTCCTCATCATCCAGCCTCACTGTACATTCACTGACTTAACTTCTCTCGATGACCATAACTTTACTTTTCCCTACATTCACCTTTAAATTCCGTTTCTTACACGCTCTCCAAAACTCGTCCACCAAGCCTTGCAGCTCCCCTTCATCTTCGCTTAACATCTGCAAACAACAGTACAGGGAGTTTCCAGAGACTACCCTCTCTCACTAGGGTCACTCCAACATCCACTGCCCTACCTTGTATCTCTTTTATAACCCCATTCATGTACAGATTGAACAACCATGGAGACATGACACATCCCTGTTTCAACCCAACCTTCAAAGAGAAAAATTCACTCAGTTCACCATCCACATGCACTGCAGCCTTAGCACCCTCATACATACTCTTCACAGCATTCAACACCTTCCCAGCTACTCAGTATATTCAAAATACTTTCCACAGTCCTTGTCTATCCACCCTATCATATGCTTTCTCCAAGTGCTTAAAGGCCGCCTACAACTTCTTTCCCTTCTCTAGAAACTTTTCCACTAAAGATCTAAGAATGAATATCTGATCTACACAACCTCTTCCCTTCCTAAAGCCTCCCTGTTCTTCTCCAACTAATTCCTCTGTTATTTCCTTAACTCCGTCAGGTGCTTGAGTGTGCGAAAGTGGATGTATGTGGAATAACTGAAACTAAATGAAGAGGTGAGAGTGAGAGACAATGGGGGTATGGATGGGAAATATGTGCAGGAGTAGGTGAGAATGAGAGGGCAAAAGAAGGAGTGTGTATTGTTGTGAGTAAAAGATTGAAGAAGAACATAAGAGAGTATGGATCAGTTGGCTCAGAGATTGTGTGGGTTAGATTGAATGTTGGAATACAAATGTGGACAATTGTGTGCGTGTATGCGTCAACACAAGATCGTACAAGCAGAGTGAGAGAAGAGTTCTGGACAAATGTGGAAGTGTGCATGGAAAAGTTCAGAAGGAATGAGAGAGTGTTTTTCATTGGTAATATGAAAGAGGTAAACAGTCATCACTCAAAGGATGAATAACAAATTGACAGATGATAGGAGCAAACCATAAATATTACTCTACAGTAGTAATGTACCTCTTTTTATTAAATTTCAAATGTATGTTGCTGCTAGTATGTACAGAGCCAATAGCTCTTAAAATATTTCATTTCATTTTGAGAGTGTGGGGACCTCATAGTCAGTGTGATGTACTAAAAAGTGCTGAAGTTCATCCTTACTCTACAGGTGTCTAGCCAGGGAGCACTCAATTGCAACAGCAGCAGTCAAGATGTGCTTAATGCTGATTCAAGGTCAAGGAGTATTTAGTGCAGTGTGGTGGGGCCTGCAGGGTGTACGGTATATGGAGAAGGTTGGAGGGCAGTGTGGAGGTAAGCAAACTACATGTTGTATTCCATCAGCTAATGAGACTTTCTAGCATCTCTTCCTTACCATAATATTCTCATATAATATTTGTCTTTGTATTTACTTGTTTGTGGACTAATAATGCATAAATAGCACACAGGAGATTGGTAACCTGTTCAGTCTGAGGACATCTTTTATTCTTGTGACTGCAAGACAGATATACTCAAGAAAATTCCCAAGTAATGAAGGGGTTAATGAAAACTATATCAAGCTCTTCCAGTTCAAAAAGTCATCCTTAGCTGAATGTAGTTTTATAGAGGCAGCAATAATAGAATTTATTAAATTCCCTTGGCTGACTTTCATAACATGCCATTTGTGGAAATTGACTGGTAAGGAAGAGGTGTGAGTTAGCCTTCTACACTGATGAGAATGTAGCTTTTATTTATTTTTAAGGGGAAGGAGGGAGGATGATGAGCAGATAAACAAACTACATTTGGTGATATTCATGCTTTGTATTGCTCTCACTCACTAGGTACAGCCACTATAACAATGACAAATAACCTTCGTATGGTTAAAAAAAACACGATGTATTTCATGTGAAGTATAAAACACTAGTTGTATTGCACATGAAGTAATTCTGACATGAATCACATTCATTGTTATTCTATGTGGGGATTACTTCACACTTGAATATACTGCATCTATATACTAGTACATATAAAAATTTAAGAAAAATGTTTGTGAGATGAAAGTTGGATGTGTTAGCTTTGAGTGAAACGAAGATGAAAGAGAAGGGGGAATCTATGTTTGGAAGTGTGAATGGAAGATTGTCAGGTGTTGATAGAGGAAGGGCAAGAGAAGGTGTGGCCTTGTTAGTGAGTCCGGAAGTACAGCAATGTGTGATTGAATGGAAGGAGGTGTCATCAAGACTGATGTGGGTGAAAGCGAAATTTGAACGTGAGTTGTGGGTATTTGTGAGTGCATATGGGCCTGGTAGTGAAAGGGATGAACAAGAGAGGGAGTTGTTCTGGAATGATGTTGATGAGTGTCTGCAGAGTTTTGGAGCAAATGTGAATGTGGTAATGATGGGAGATCTGAATGCTAGAGTGGGAAATGTAGCAGTTGAAGGCGTAGTTGGTATGCATGGTGTGCCTGGAAGAAATGAAAATGGGGAATGAATGATAGCGATGTGTGTTGAGCGAGAGATGGTGATTGGGAATACGCTGTTTGAGAAGAAAGATATTTATAAGTATACATGGGTGAGACAGGAGGGTGGAAGGGTTGTTGATAGAGCCTTGATGGACTATGTGGTTGTGTCTAGGAATGTAATAGGAAGATTGTTGGATGTGAGAGTTCTGAGAGGGGAGGGTGGAGGTATGTCTGACCACTACCTGGTGGAGGGAAAGTTAAGAGTAGGTAAGAGATGGGTGAGAGCTAGGAGCGTTAGGTGTGGCAGGGAGGTTTTGAAAGTGAGTGAGTTGGATAAAAGAGAGAAAAAGATAGAGTATCAGGAGAAATTGAAAGATGAGTGGAACGCAGTGAAAGATCGGGAAAATGGCAGTGTGGAGGAGGAATGGCAGTTGTTTAAGAATGCTGTGGTGGGGCATGCAGAAGAGGTGTGTGGTGTGAGACGTGTGGGTGGTGGTGTAAGAAAAGGAAGTGAATGGTGGTGCGAGGAACTGAGTATGGCTGTGGCTGAGAAGAGACGTGCATATGAAGTGTGGCTGCAGAGGAAGGATGAGATGTCATATGAAAGGTATAAGGAAAAGAGGAATAGAGCGAGAAGGGCTGTGCGTGATGCTAAAGTGGCAGCAGATGAGAGGTGGGGTAGGCGGCTGACAGAGAATTTTCAACAGAATAAGAAAATGTTTTGGGAGGAGGTGAAAAGGGTGCGAAAGGGAGAGTCTGGGAAGGAAGAACGAGTAAAAGCAGAGGATGGAAGGATGTTAATTGAGATGGATGCAGTAAGGAAGAGATGGGCAGAGTATTTTGAACGATTGTTAAATGTAGAGGAGGAAAGGGTGGCTGAGATTGTGGCGGATGGAAGGGTGCAAAGAATAAATGTGTTGGGAGAGTTGAATGATTCTATGATCATGAAGGAGGAAGTGGAGAAGGCAGTAAAGGAGATGAAAACAGGGAAAGCTGCAGGTATGGATGGATGTGCTGTGGAATGCTTGAAGGGTGGTGGAGTAACTATTGTTGACTGGTTAGTAAGATTGTTGAATGTGTGCTTTGAGAAAGGTATGGTGCCAATTGACTGGGCAAGTGCTTGTGTGGTCCCGTTGTATAAAGGCAAGGGTGATAAGTATGAATGTACTAGCTTTAGGCCTTGAGCCTGGTCCCAGAAATTTGACCATCGGTACCATCTGGCGGGGCAATTTCTGTCGTGCATTTTAAAATAGCAATATGTCTCTACTTTTCATTTTTGTATGATAGCACTTCGAAAGCAGTAGCTTTTTATTCATAAAGAGCCACTTCTGAATGGTACCGATAATCAAACTTTTCCGAGGCGGTGTGGGTGTATGGTAAGTAATGATCAGTAGAGTTACAAAATAATCCTTCAAACCTTTAATACTGAAAGTATTCAATCACATTTATCTATATAACAATATATAACACATTTATCTATAAAACAAACTTGTGTAACAAAACTGCTTCTGGTATGAGAACTGTAAATACCTTGTGTATGAAATATACATCAAATTATCACCATAATACAAAAATTATACAGTTATCAGTTTGAATACATATGAAAATAATAATCAGTCAAAATGGCTACCTACTTTACAATATACAGTCACACATATCTCCCTAGACCGTCCATAAGGTTCATAAGTGAAAGAATAGAAGACTAAACATTTAGACTAAGCAAATTATTATTACAATGGATATACCTATAGCGCCAAGCCACACCCGGCTATTTGGCATTTGACAAAGCAAAGACTTCATTGAAATAATCTGAAAAGTATGTAATCTGCTTGTTGTTTGTGTTTGTGTTCATTCTAGTGAATGTAGGTAAAAACTAAAAAGAAATTCTGAAAATATTACACCCATTCGTCATGTGCTCATCATCGCTATCCTCAGTGTTGTCATTCATAATCTCAACTTGTGTTTGGTTGCTACATGTTTGTAGCTTGCAGAGTTCTGTACAAGGCAATCCATTCCCAAGACATGGACATGTTGGATTCTTGCATGAGCGTGAGCATTTGCAGGAGAGTAGTTCCAGAATAGCCTCAGGGGCAGCAGGAACATCAGACCAATCAATCATGAGTTGCTCATTGTTATCCACATTCTCTGTATACCAGCCTCTTCCTGTTGGGGGAGGAATGGTTGGGCATCTTTCCAATGACTGCTTCCACACTCTTGCCTGATAGCACGCTGACATTGTTGATACAGAGCAGATTTACATGGTGGTAGCTGCCAGGATTCAGCCTCTTCTTTCTTGGCACAAAAGATTTGGTAACGTAGCTCATCCACTCTAGTTGCTCCCTGGATACTGTACAGGTGACACGTGAAGGCCTCTAACTTCTGAAAGTGCTCCTGACTTAGGTTCCAGCCCTCTCCAACCCTCTGCATGGCCTCTCGGTGTTCTGTGTTACCTTTCATTAGTTTCAAAGCAGAGACCTTCCCCTTTCCTGCAAAGGCACTCACAGTGTCGCAGCCCGCCATGGCATGAAGACACAGAAGTGCTTTTGTGTTGTCTGGTCCAAGTGTGGCTGCAACTTTGGTAACATCTATGTACTTTACTCTGTTTTTGGTACCACTTTTTATATAGATGCTGCTTGGGATATCACTAGAGAAGGCCACACATAGCACTAGAACGTCTGTGTCATCTGATACAACCTTCATTGCTGTATAGCCCTGTGAGGCTGCATGGGCAGCATGAAGAAGAAGTCGTGTGTCTGCTTCTTCTTGAGTGGACTTTAATCCATCCACTACCATGGAACCATGCTCAGTCAGTTGATAACAGGTTTCCCCACAGGTGACATATATGACTTTGCCAACAAACCGTCTCTGGTGTCTTGGATGTTTCCACTCATCTGTGATGACCTTGATTAGGTTTTCCTTGTTTCTGGAACTGGCAAGGAACTTTCTCCATTGTTTGATGGTATGGCCAGGTGAGATGCTCTTGAACTGGGTAGATTCAGACTCACCTCGCCAAACTCTCTCAGCAGCTTTGATGGAATTTTCTTGGTACACGTCGAATACAACATCAATGCGTGGAGAATCATCACCTTCTGCAATTACAATGGAAAGAGCATGGTCAGCAACTTCAGCAAAGGTTTTATGGGTGCCTCTTATTTTCTGGAT
The DNA here is from genome assembly GCF_032717465.1 of Coenobita brevimanus. NCBI lineage: Eukaryota > Metazoa > Arthropoda > Malacostraca > Decapoda > Coenobitidae > Coenobita > Coenobita brevimanus. The sequence continues at coordinate 50,848 of NW_027642144.1, forward strand.
CAGGGCCATACCATCAATAAGACAAGCAGCTTTCCCTGGCACACATTCCGCTGGACAGACATTCTTCTGTAGCTCTTTGGCCAGTGCAGCTTTATTTATCTTTCTGAGGCTACCATCTGCTGTTGCTAGGGTCCATGGAAGAGGGCCTAGTGGGTACTGAAAAACCTCCCGCAGATTCAAACTTCTGCTCTGAGCAATGAGTACCATGTGAGCAAATAGATTTCGGTCAGCTTTCATGATTACTTCCTTTGGAGTGTTGCTATTTGTCTTCTTTTTCTTGTTTAAGTTGGCGAATGTCTTCAGGTTCAGTTTGGGCAGAGGGTCGTGGAATTTCTTGACTGGTGGACTGCTTTGTAGCCTTTCCTCTCTGAAATTTTGATATGCTCTTTGTCCTAATTGTCTTGCTTCGAGAAGGTCTGTTTCAATATCTTTTGGAGCCACACATCCGCTTGACAAGCAAACAAGATCCATTTGTTCAGTACTGACAGGATTGATCCAGCTATTGTCCAGAATCTCCATCAACCTCTTGACGTCTTCTTCATCTTTGAGGATTTTTGTTTTTTGAAGATCTTTGTGCATACTGTTTGGTTGATCCATGTCCAATGCATATTTCAGGGTTCTAAGATATGAGCTATGATACTCTGCAGTCAAGTAGTAAAGGTTAACTGCTGCTGGCTTTAGACTGAAGCCTTTTGTACCGCCAGCTGTCTGAGTGTCTCTGTTAATCGTCTCCTCCACAGCCTGGTCAACTGGAACCTTTCCAAATGTATTTTCAGTTCCAAGCTGTATAGACAAACCTCCTGCCTTCAAATACTCATAGGCATCGGGATTTTCTGTGGGAAGATGTGACATTTCAGCATAGTAGCATGAGACGTATCTGGCGTAGTTAATGTTATCATAACTGAAACACCAGGGTATCATAGCCTGGATTGCTGCCAGGTGTAGGTGCCAATCTCCTTCATGAGAGGCTCTCACGAAATTCAACACAATCTCCACCATTTCAACATAACTCATCCAGAAGCAGGCCAAAGGACCACTCCTACTGCGAAGATGTTCTTTGAACTTGTCAAACAGTTCAGCTATCACTTGGAAAGAAGGAGACTGGATGAGCTCTGTGAAAGAAGTCTGGCACAGGTTTGCAGACATGGTTTCAATCTCAACCACCAATGACTGAAGATGATGTGCACTCTCACTATGATGCTCCTCACACCAGGATGGGAATTCTCTCCAAACCAGGCGCATCAAAGCTTCATACAGAAGCTTATGAAGTCGAATGGCACGGTTGTATTTGCGTCCTTCCAACACACCAGAAATGGATCCCTCTGCAATGACACCTGACTCGATGCAAAGGTCTTGTAGTCCTGCATCAGAGAAACGCTTCCCAATCACTGCCATTAATGTGCATATTGTATGGAATGCCCCAAGTCGTGGTACAATGTGCGAAAACGTGTCCTTGTGCTTCCACAATATCTCAGTGACCTTTGCATATATCGCTTGGTCACACACTACGACAATGCTTTTGAGCTCCAAAGTATTCCTGATCTTCTGCGAATGAATCACAACTTCATGGATAGTGGACATTTCAGTAGCTGGAGCATTGATGGTGGGTAGATATGCCACAGTATTTTGAGAAACTTCTTCATTATCTCTGGTAGCAATACTGAACCCTGTCCATCCAGGTACTGGGTTCTCTTGACTACTGGCAGTATGCAATCTAGCCAAGATCCAAATCAAATTATTCTTCTGGGCTTGCTGTACTACCTCCTTATAGTGTAACGCAATATGCAGTCTTGATGGTGGTCCTACCCGTTCACCAGCATTGTATGGAGGTAGAATGATAGGATTTGCATCAAGGGTCCTCTTCTTTACAACAGGTTTGGGTAGAGCTTTCCTAGGAGGATGTGGTCCATACACTCTGGGTTGCACTGCTATGCCATTTACTCGATGAGATGTACCTCCCCCACTCAAGGTTTCTTCCAACCGGTCTATGTTGTCCCAGCCTAGGGTCGTTGGGATGAGTGGCTGGAGCTGCTCAGGTATGGCTACACTTTCATCTCCTTGGGACTCAAGTTTCTGAATACATAATGCAGTTTCCAACTCCTCAACTTGCGTGTAGGACACACCATGCCCAAGACGATTAATCATCCTAATGAGTTCTACTGAGCCTGTGAGGGCCTTGGTAGCATATGGCAGCATTAGATGTTTTGGTGGCTTCAGCTGTCCTTGGGTCACCCCATAGACAATATCTTGGCCTACAGATTCAATGAGGCGCTGAATTCTTGGAGAAAGGGAAGCTTCATCCTGAGGCCCTGCTATTAAGTGTTGCAAGAATCCCTTTAGGTTGCCTGGAATAAAAGCTGAAGAATTGTTCAGTTCTGATGCAAGTGGGGGCCAAGATATGGACACACTATGCTTTTTTATCGAATTATGAAGCAAGTGAGCTGACTTTTTCAAGAGTCCTTCAATGTCGCATTTTGATTCCAGGTCCTCTACTGTGTCCATCAGAATGACATTTTGCTTGACTTGTGCATTTCGGGACAAGTTATCAGGGTACACCAGGACTTTTCTCTTTGCATCTTGTACAAAATGCAGACTCTCTCCAAATTCTGTCTCAAGATATCTTCTGACATGTTTCTTTGTAGAATCTTCCACCTTATCAACTCCCTCATGTAGCATCCAGCAGGTCAGTTTTGTCGTAAGCTCAGTCAGCTTAATTACCCTGGGGTTTTCAAAAACATCTTCTCTGATATAGGCAAACAACTTCTGAAAGGATTCCTTCATTACACATGGATATTCTTCTAAGTCTGTTTCTATGGGAATCACCTGTGGCCTTGTTCTGGTATAGCTTCTGTAGTATGATCTATGATAGTGGCCATCTGCTGCTACTAAAGCCCTTGCCAATAAGGCTAGGATCCTGCTGTCTTGCTTGGAAATTGCTGTATTCCTAAGAGTATCATCTGACCGTAGCTCAACACATTGTGTAAGTCGCTCCCTTGTCCGGCTGCCTGGCATAAATTTGTCCTTTTCACATATGATACAGACCTTGCTGTATATTCTAGACTCTTCAGATACTGTCATTGATCTCCTCTGGAGTCTTTTTCGTTCAAATTTTTCCTTGTCACTGGATGCCTGTTCTGTACTTTGTTTCGATTGAAGGTCCCTTTTCATTGTGAACAGACTTCTACATTTCCTATGGTAGTGAATTTTTGGAATGATGCCCTCTGGAGTTTCTTGGGCAAAGTTTAGAATTGGTAGATGTTTCTTTATTTGTGCTGCCTTAAGAAGTGTGCTCCATGGGTTCATGTCCCTCAAACAAGAGAGATTCAGGGTCAGTTTTTCATCACAAGTACTGCTATGTATAATGCATTCTGGTACAGTTTTTGCACGGTTTGAAGGACCCGGTCCATCTTGAGTATTATCACCACCACCATAACTTGACGCTTGACTTACATCCAATGTCCTTTCACTTTCCATTTCTACAGCTAAGCATGCAAGCTACCTGAAAGTGAAAGATACATATTAGTTGTACATTCTCAGTTTAGCAACTATACGTTGAAAGCACCGAGTATCTGGAAGTATCTATAATCAACATTTTGAATTTTTCCAGTCAAATAAGGATGGCCGACTCTCTTAGGCATTTATAGTGGCCACCAGGGACTAGGAAATACTCCATAACATAAGTTTAAACACCAAGATCATGTTTCTACCTGTAGTAAAAGTAGTTATAGACCCTTATCAGTTAAGGGGGCGGCCATTTTTATATGGCAAATTACTCATAAAAAGCTACTCATCTTCGACTGCTATCATATCAAATTTTTAATCAAGGACATGAGGGAATTCAAAAATATCAGTTAGAATTTGCCCCACCAGATGGTACCGATATCGACCCAGGCTCATGGACTATTTTGGGCAAAGCCCCCCAGTTAGGAAACACGAACTTCCTAAAAAGCTTAAAATTATATTTTTCCAAAGGATTTTAGTGTTTTTGGATTGAATTTGATACCAGTTTCAGTTGGAAATCACTCATTTTTGCGTGTTTTCCCCACCCAAAACCCCGCTTTCCCACAGGTCTCCCATTATTCTTGGGGGGATGGAGAACGCAAAAAAAAAGGTATTTCCAACAGAAATAATTATCAGATTCAAACGAAAAACACTAAAATCCTTCGGAAAAATATGATTTTAAGCTTGTTTGAGAGTTAGGTGCAAATATGAAAATTTACCTTTTTGAGAATCAAGCCAAAAATAAATTCTGCAATGAATCAAATGTTACGTAACCTACGCTATTCTAATGTAACTTGACCTTTGCTATTTTAATGTAACTTAACCTACATAAATCTAATGTAACTTAATCTTCACTAATCTAACATAACCTACTCTAATCTTACTTTACTTAACCTACACTAATCTAACACATTAACCTAACTGAATAACAGATTAACTTACTTTATGCTAAGAAAACAAACCTAACCTAACCTAGACTTTCCTGGATATGAGACAATGCAAAAATGGTACACAGTATGGAAATAATCTGCCAGGGATGTCATTTTAATTTTTCTTGTCATTTCTGAAAGATTTCATTCAGCTTATGGCAGACTTTTCGTACTGGCTTGGATGGATGTAGCCTTAAAAAACCCCTTCAGTACAAGAGGCCTTTCCTATCTATCTATAGCCTGACGCCCTAATCCCGAAAAGGGTGGCTGCAGACAAAACGCCTCTGAGTCGCTCTATCACCCACCATTTGACTGCCCTCCCCCCAGCTCACTACCCTCCCCCTTTCTCATATACCTCTCCACTTCATCCCTCCATCTCATCCTTGGCCTCCCCCTCCTTCTCCCCCCCTCCACATCACTCACATACACTCTCCTCATCAGTCTATCACTCTCCATCCCCCCCACATGGCCAGACCACCTCAGTGTGTTTCTCCTAATGCATCCTATCACATCCACATCCACACCACAATGCTTCTTCACTTCCTCATTTGTCAGTCTGTCTCTCCATGTAACTCCATATGTTCCTCTCAAATAACTCATTTCCAATGCTCTCACTCCTGACTTCTGTCCCTCCAACAAGGTCCAAGCTTCACATCCATACGTTAGAGTTGTATTACAATACTGTCATGTAGTAATATTTTCGCTTCCATGTTCACTTCCCTGTTTCTTATCACTGCATTCAAGGAACCAGCAACCATTCTTCCTTGTTGTACCCTTTCAAGGACTTCACCCTCCAAACTTCCATCCTTACTCATCACACTACCCAAGTACAGTACCCTTGCGTCCAGCACGCGTTAGTCCAGCACGATTCGAGTCCAGCACGGTGAGCAATTAATTAGTATTATTTAATACGATTTAATTACTGCAACACGAGTGTGTTAGCATAACACGCACAGAGCTCCGAGAAGTGGGCCAAATCCACAGAGTTCACTCTAGCACGATCACCCCCGGTCCAACACGGCCATACTGGACATTCCCATGATGATGATAGCCAGTGAAAACTTCTGATCAAGTAGCCTTCCCCGCCCGCTATCATGACGTGATCGTGATGGCGCCCAATTAAAAACGGTTCTGCTGTCACGTGATGTTTTGTTTAAATTTCTCCCGCCACAGCTCCACTCCTAATTCGCACTGGACGGTGCTTTGTTCTCGCAGCATTTTCTAAATTTCTGCCCTTGGTACTGCATTCTACCCTGCTCACGATGCCTAGGAAGCCTTCTGAGAACCCCAAGAAGCAGCGGCACCTCCCTCAGGCCACCAAGCTAGAAATTATCGAGAGGAAGAAGAAAGGGGAGAGGAATGTGGACATCGCCAAGGCCTACGACGTGAATGAAGCCAGCGTGAGAACAATAATAAAAAACCAAGACAAGATCCTGGTGGCAGTGAAGGCTTACGGGGGCGGGCCACTTGACTCCAGGTGCAGGCCTACTGACCCAGCAATCATTATAATGGAGCGGTACCTCAGTATGTACGTACAGAGGAAGGAGGCAGAGGGTGTTCCTGTAGATTCTTTGAACATCAGGGAGATGGCGAAGAAGTTCTATAGTGTGGCTATGAGGAGGACTGGGTCACAGCCTAACTCATTCCGTGCCTCTACAGGGTGGTTTGCATCGTTTTTGAAAAGGAAGGAGATACGGCGGGCCAAGTTGCATGGAGAAACTGCTTCAGCAGACCACATTGCTGCCTCAGAATTCCCAGCTCTACTGAAGAACATCATAGAGAAGGAAGGGTACACAGCACATCAAGTGTACAATATGGATGAGACGGGACTACAATGGAAGAAGATGCCTAACAACACTTACATCATGAAAACCAGCCTCCAGGGACGAGGCAGGAAGGTCGACAAGTCCCGTGTATCTCTACTTCTAACCGTCAATGCCTCCGGGTCTCATAAAATGAGACCGTTTTTGATAAGCAAGGTGGCACACCCCAGGTGCTTCTACAACCGCTCTATGGCAGATCTAATGTTATCTGGCATAAAAATGACTCAGGTTGGATGACGGCAGTATCCTGTATAGAATGGTTTAAGAAACACTTCATCCCTGATGCAAAACGCAAGATGAGAGCTCTGAAACTTCCTGAGAAAATCCTCCTGTTAGCAGATAATGCCCGTGGACATCCTCAGATCTTGGCTGACATAGACCCAGCAGTGAAGGTGGTGTTTTTACCAGCCAACACCACGTCACTTATGCAGCCTCTTGACCAGGAGGTCATAAGTAACTTCAAGATGTTTTACAATCAGAGACTAAGCCGACATCTTCAGAAAGCAACAGAAACTTTTTCAGAAGTGAAGCAGATGGAGGCAGAATTGGGTGGAAGCCCCGACAGTTCACCAGCATCATCTCGCTCGTCCTCACCTGATCTTGACTCACCTGTACCAGGAACAAGCGCTGCCACACCACTGCCAGCATCACCACCTCAGGAATATCCCCACCCTGCCATGACGTCAACTACTCCAAGTAACCCTGCTGCTATGACTGTTGTACAGTTTTGGAAAAAGTACAACATGAAAAATTGTGTTGACAATATTGTGGCTGCCTGGGATAGTGTTAACGTGGCAACAATCAACCATGCCTGGCGCAAGCTAACTCCCTACTTCACCACTTCTCACCAACAAGATTCACTTCAGTACCCTGAGCACAGCAGGCAGGCAACCTTGGCAGAACTTCAGAGGGTCCCAGGCTGTGAGGAGGTTGCAGAGGAGGACTTAACAGACCCTGTGCAACGCCGAGAGGAGACCACCTTGGACGAAGCTGTTCGTCGAGTTGCTGTAGTTGACGAGGTGCAGGTAGAGGAGGTGAGAATGGCTGCTGCAGACTTCAACGCACCTCCAGCTCCCCCCCTGAAGATGCAGGATGTTACCGAGATCCTTCATGCTGTTGAAATTCTTAAGGAGGCCATGAACAGAGATCCTAATGAAATCCGACGCCAGGAAGTGATACATACCGTGGAAAACAGTGTGCATTACTATGCTGATCTGTACAGGAGACACATTAACAAGAGGACTCAGACACTCATCACTAGCTTCTTCCAGCAAAAGAAGGAAGAGAGAAGAGTGCTAGAACAGGCAGAAGCAGGACCTTCCATGGATGTGGATGAGGATAGTGATTCTGAATGTGATTTTGAAGGATTTATGAAGGAGGTTGAGGAGGAGCAGCAGCCATTACCCGCTAGTGACGCCAACAGCCATCTTTCGGGGAACCAATAGGACTACTTACAGCCTCGGACATCACCTTCCATTCCCAGCAAGCCCACCAGCACTATCCTAAAAGATTAGTAATCATTCATAGTACAGTAACATTTATTATAATTACAGTAGTACCAATATATGTATAGGTATATGGTAGGTATTTAGGGTGACTTTTCCTTGGGTTGCTGACATAATTCATTTTTCCCCATAAGCTCTATTGTTAGTCCAACACGTTTTTGGTCCAACACGTGACCCATGCATGACAATATTACCGTGCTGGACGCGAGGGTACTGTACTTAAATCTATCTATCTATCTGTCTATTGCCAGATGCCATAATCCCGTAAGGGGTGGCCATTTGACTTTGAGTTATTTGTTTTACGGAGAGGGGCACTAACCCTCCACCAACCCACTTGCTGACGTAGGGAGCACGTATGATTTGGTTTTATGGTTACCACCCAGCGTTGTAAATGGTTTCTTGGCTTACAGGAAACCATTTGGCTTGTCACTCAGTGTAAAGCTACCTGTAAAGGAAAGAAAAGCAATAAGAAGTGACAGGAAAGATGGGAGAAATAGGAAGAGAGGAGGACAGGCACAGAAAAAGAATGATAAAGGCTAAGGAAGAAGTAGGCAGCACTACATCAAGTGAGTGGATGATGGTCGCCACCACCTACCACCATGTACTCACATTTTCCATTTCCTCATCATCCAACCTCGCTGTACATTCACTGACTTCACTTCTCTCGATGACCATAACTTTACTTTTCCCTACATTCACCTTTAAATTCCGTTTCTTACACACTCTCCAAAACTCGTCCACCAAGCCTTGCAGCTCCCCTTCATCTTTGCTTAACATCTGCAAACAACAGTACAGGGAGCTTCCAGAGACTACCCTCTCTCACTAGGGTCACTCCAACATCCACTGCCCTACCTTGTATCTCTTTTATAACCTCATTCATGTACAGATTGAACAACCATGGAGACACGACATCCCTGTTTCAACCCAACCTTCAAAGAGAAAAATTCACTCAGTTCATCATTCACATGCACTGCAGCCTTAGCACCCTCATACATACTCTTCACAGCATTCAACACCTTCCCAGCTACTCAATATATTCATAATACTTTCCACAATCCTTGTCTATCCACCTTATCATATGCTTTCTCCAAATGCATAAAGGCCGCCTACAACTTCTTTCCCTTCTCTAGAAACTTTTCTACTAAAGATCTAAGAAGGAATATCTGATCTACACAACCTCTTCCATTCCTAAAGCCTCCCTGTTCTTCTCCAACTAATTCCTCTGTTATTTCCTTAACTCCATCAGGTGCTTGAGTGTGCGAAAGTGGATGTATGTGGAATAACTGAAATTAAATGAAGAGGTGAGAGTGAGAGACAATGGGGTTATGGATGGGAAATATGAGCAGGAGTAGGTGAGAATGAGAGGGCAAAAGAAGGAGTGTGTATTGTTGTGAGTAAAAGATTGAAGAAGAACATAAGAGAGTACGGATCAGTTGGCTCAAAGATTGTGTGGGTTAGATTGAATGTTGGAATACAAATGTGGGCAATTGTGTGTGTGTATGCGCCAATGCAAGATCGTGCAAGCAGAGTGAGAGAAGAGTTCTGGACAAATGTGGAAGTGTGCATGGAAAAGTTTGGAAGGAATGAGAGAGTGTTTTTGATTGGTAATATGAAAGAGGTAAACAGTCATCACTCAAAGGATGAATAATAAATTGACAGATGATAGGAGCAAACCATAAATATTACTCTACAGTAGTAATGTACCTCTTTTTATTAAATTTCAAATGTATGTTGCTGCTAGTATGTACAGAGCCAATAGCTCTTAAAATATTTCATTTCATTTTGAGAGTGTGGGGACCTCATAGTCAGTGTGATGTACTAAAAAGTGCTGAAGTTCATCCTTACTCTACAGGTGTCTAGCCAGGGAGCACTCAATTGCAACAGCAGCAGTCAAGATGTGCTTAATGCTGATTCAAGGTCAAGGAGTATTTAGTGCAGTGTGGTGGGGCCTGCAGGGTGTACGGTATATGGAGAAGGTTGGAGGGCAGTGTGGAGGTAAGCAAACTACATGTTGTATTCCATCAGCTAATGAGACTTTCTAGCATCTCTTCCTTACCATAATATTCTCATATAATATTTGTCTTTGTATTTATTTTTGTGGACTAATAATGCATAAATAGCACACAGGAGATTGGTAACCTGTTCAGTCTGAGGACATCTTTTATTCTTGTGACTGCAAGACAGATATACTCAAGAAAATTCCCAAGTAATGAAGGGGTTAATGAAAACTATATCCAGCTCTTCCAGTTCAAAAAGTCATCCTTAGCTGAATGTAGTTTTATAGAGGCAGCAATAATAGAATTTATTAAATTCCCTTGGCTGACTTTCATAACATGCCATTTGTGGAAATTGACTGGTAAGGAAGAGGTGTAAGTTAGCCTTCTACACTGATGAGAATGTAGCTTTTATTTATTTTTAAGGGGAAGGAGGGAGGATGATGAGCAGATAAACAAACTACATTTGGTGATATTCATGCTTTGTATTGCTCTCACTCACTAGGTACAGCCACTATAACAATGACAAATAACCTTCGTATGGTTAAAAAAAACACGATGTATTTCATGTGAAGTATAAAACACTAGTTGTATTGCACATGAAGTAATTCTGACATGAATCACATTCATTGTTATTCTATGTGGGGATTACTTCACACTTGAATATACTGCATCTATATACTAGTACATATAAAAATTTAAGAAAAATGTTTGTGAGAAGAAAGTTGGATGTGTTAGCTTTGAGTGAAACGAAGATGAAAGGGAAGGGGGAATCTATGTTTGGAAGTGTGAATGGAAGATTGTCAGGTGTTGATAGAGGAAGGGCAAGAGAAGGTGTGGCCTTGTTAGTGAGTCCGGAAGTACAGCAATGTGTGATTGAATGGAAGGAGGTGTCATCAAGACTGATGTGGGTGAAAGCGAAATTTGAACGTGAGTTGTGGGTGTTTGTGAGTGCATATGGGCCTGGTAGTGAAAGGGATGAACAAGAGAGGGAGTCGTTCTGGAATGATGTTGATGAGTGTCTGCAGAGTTTTGGAGCAAATGTGAATGTGGTAATGATGGGAGATCTGAATGCTAGAGTGGGAAATGTAGCAGTTGAAGGCGTAGTTGGTATGCATGGTGTGCCTGGAAGAAATGAAAATGGGGAACGAATGATAGCGATGTGTGTTGAGCGAGAGATGGTGATTGGGAATACGCTGTTTGAGAAGAAAGATATTTATAAGTATACATGGGTGAGACAGGAGGGTGGAAGGGTTGTTGATAGAGCCTTGATGGACTATGTGGTTGTGTCTAGGAATGTAATAGGAAGATTGTTGGATGTGAGAGTTCTGAGAGGGGAGGGTGGAGGTATGTCTGACCACTACCTGGTGGAGGGAAAGTTAAGAGTAGGTAAGAGATGGGTGAGAGCTAGGAGGGTTAGGTGTGGCAGGGAGGTTTTGAAAGTGAGTGAGTTGGATAAAAGAGAGAAAAAGATAGAGTATCAGGAGAAATTGAAAGATGAGTGGAATGCAGTGAAAGATCGGGAAAATGGCAGTGTGGAGGAGGAATGGCAGTTGTTTAAGAGTGCTGTGGTGGGGCATGCAGAAGAGGTGTGTGGTGTGAGACGTGTGGGTGGTGGTGTAAGAAAAGGAAGTGAATGGTGGTGCGAGGAAGTAAGTATGGCTGTGGCTGAGAAGAGACGTGCATATGAAGTGTGGCTGCAGAGGAAGGATGAGATGTCATATGAAAGGTATAAGGAAAAGAGGAATAGAGCGAGAAGGGCTGTGCGTGATGCTAAAGTGGCAGCAGATGAGAGGTGGGGTAGGTGGCTGACAGAGAATTTTCAACAGAATAAGAAAATGTTTTGGGAGGAGGTGAAAAGGGTGCGAAAGGGAGAGTCTGGGAAGGAAGAACGAGTAAAAGCAGAGGATGGAAGGATGTTAATTGAGATGGATGCAGTAAGGAAGAGATGGGCAGAGTATTTTGAACGATTGTTAAATGTAGAGGAGGAAAGGGTGGCTGAGATTGTGGCGGATGGAAGGGTGCAAGGAATAAATGTGTTGGGAGAGTTGAATGATTCTATGATCATGAAGGAGGAAGTGGAGAAGGCAGTAAAGGAGATGAAAACAGGGAAAGCTGCAGGTATGGATGGGTTTGCTGTGGAATGCTTGAAGGGTGGTGGAGTGACTATTGTTGACTGGTTAGTAAGATTGTTGAATGTGTGCTTTGAGAAAGGTATGGTGCCAATTGACTGGGCAAGTGCTTGTGTGGTGCCGTTGTATAAAGGCAAGGGTGATAAGTATGAATGTACTAGCTTTAGGCCTTGAGCCTGGTCCCAGAAATTTGACCATCGGTACCATCTGGCGGGGCAATTTCTGTCGTGCATTTTAAAATAGCAATATGTCTCTACTTTTCATTTTTGTATGATAGCACTTCGAAAGCAGTAGCTTTTTATTCATAAAGAGCCACTTTTCAGTGGTACCGATAATCAAACTTTTCCGAGGCGGTGTGGGTGTAGGGTAAGTAATGATCAGTAGAGTTACAAAATAATCCTTCAAACCTTTAATACTGAAAGTATTCAATCACATTTATCTATATAACAATATATAACACAATATATAACACATTTATCTATAAAACAAACTTGTGTAACAAAACTGCTTCTGGTATGAGAACTGTAAATACCTTGTGTATGAAATATACATCAAATTATCACCATAATACAAAAATTATACAATTATCAGTTTGAATACATATGAAAATAATAATCAGTCAAAATGGCTACCTACTTTACAATATACAGTCACACATATCTCCCTAGACCGTCCATAAGGTTCATAAGTGAAAGAATAGAAGACTAAACATTTAGACTAAGCAAATTATTATTACAATGGATATACCTACAGCGCCAAGCCACACCCGGCTATTTGGCACTTGACAAAGCAAAGACTTCATTGAAATAATCTGAAAAGTATGTAATCTGCTTGTTGTTTGTGTTCATTCTAGTGAATGTAGGTAAAAACTAAAAAGAAATTCTGAAAATATTACACCCATTCGTCATGTGCTTCATCATCGCTATCCTCAGTGTTGTCATTCATAATCTCAACTTGTGTTTGGTTGCTGAGGTGGAGGGATGGAGTTGAGAGGTATATGAGGGAGGGGGGGGTGAGTTGGGGGGAGGGGAGTCAAATGGTGGGTGACAGAGTGACCTGGAGGCGTTTTGTCTGCGGCCACCCTTTGCGGGATTAGGGCGTCGGGCTATAGATAGATAGATAGTGTTTGGTTGCTACATGTTTGTAGCTCGCAGAGTTCTGTACAAGGCAATCCATTCGCAAGACATGGACATGTTGGATTCTTGCATGAGCATGAGCATTTGCAAGAGAGTAGTTCCAGAATAGCCTCAGGGGCAGCAGGAACATCAGACCAATCAATCATGAGTTGCTCATTGTTATCCACATTCTCTGTATACCAGCCTCTTCCTGTTGGGGGAGGAATGGTTGGGCATCTTTCCAATGACTGCTTCCACACTCTTGCCTGATAGCACGCTGACAATGCTGATACAGAGCAGATTTACATGGTGGTAGCTGCCAGGATTCAGCCTCTTCTTTCTTGGCACAAAAGATTTGGTAACGTAGCTCATCCACTCTAGTTGCTCCCTGGATACTGTACAGGTGACACGTGAAGGCCTCTAACTTCTGAAAGTGCTCCTGACTTAGGTTCCAGCCCTCTCCAACCCTCTGCAGGGCCTCTCGGTGTTCTGTGTTACCTTTCATTAGTTTCAAAGCAGAGACCTTCCCCTTTCCTGCAAAGGCACTCACAGTGTCGCAGCCTGTCATGGCATGAAGACCCAGAAGTGCTTTTGTGTTGTCTGGTCCAAGTGTGGCTGCAACTTTGGTAACATCTATGTACTTTACTCTGTTTTTGGTACCACTTTTTATATAGATGCTGCTTGGGATATCACTAGAGAAGGCCACACATAGCACTAGAACGTCTGTGTCATCTGATACAACCTTCATTGCTGTATAGCCCTGTGAGGCTGCATGGGCAGCATGAAGAAGAAGTCGTGTGTCTGCTTCTTCTTGAGTGGACTTTAATCCATCCACTACCATGGAATCATGCTCAGTCAGTTGATAACAGGTTTCCCCACAGGTGACATATATGACTTTGCCAACAAACCGTCTCTGGTGTCTTGGATGTTTCTACTCATCTGTGATGACCTTGATTAGGTTTTCCTTGTTTCTGGAACTGGCAAGGAACTTTCTCCATTGTTTGATGGTATGGCCAGGTGAGATGCTCTTGAACTGGGTAGATTCAGACTCACCTCGCCGAACTCTTTCAGCAGCTTTGATTGAATTTTCTTGGTACACATGGAATACAACATCAATGCGTGGAGAATCATCACCTTCTGCAATTACAATGGAAAGAGCATGGTCAGCAACTTCAGCAAAGGTTTTATGGGTGCCTCTTATTTTCTGGATCAGGGCCATACCATCAATAAGACAAGCAGCTTTCCCTGGCACACATTCCGCTGGACAGACATTCTTCTGTAGCTCTTTGGCCAGTGCAGCTTTATTTGTCTTTCTGAGGCTACCATCTGCTGTTGCTAGGGACCATGGAAGAGGGCCTAGTGGGTACTGAAAAACCTCCTGCAGATTCAAACTTCTGCTCTGAGCAATGAGTACCATGTGAGCAAATAGATTTCGGTCAGCTTTCATGATTACTTCCTTTGGAGTGTTGCTATTTGTCTTCTTTTTCTTGTTCAAGTTGGCGAATGTCTTCAGGTTCAGTTTGGGCAGAGGGTCGTGGAATTTCTTGACTGGTGGACTGCTTTGTAGCCTTTCCTCTCTGAAATTTTGATATGCTCTTTGTCCTAATTGTCTTGCTTCGAGAAGGTCTGTTTCAATATCTTTTGGAGCCACACATCCACTTGACAAGCAAACAAGATCCATTTGTTCAGTACTGACAGGATTGATCCAGCTATTGTCCAGAATCTCCATCAACCTCTTGACATCTTCTTCATCTTTGAGGATTCTTGTTTTTTGAAGATCTTTGTGCATACTGTTTGGTTGATCCATGTCCAATGCATATTTCAGGGTTCTAAGATATGAGCTATGATACTCTGCAGTCAAGTAGTAAAGGTTAACTGCTGCTGGCTTTAGACTGAAGCCTTTTGTACCGCCAGCTGTCTGAGTGTCTCTGTTAATCGTCTCCTCCACAGCCTGGTCAACTGGAACCTTTCCAAATGTATTTTCAGTTCCAAGCTGTATAGACAAACCTCCTGCCTTCAAATACTCATAGACATCGGGATTTTCTGTGGGAAGATGTGACATTTCAGCATAGTAGCATGAGACGTATCTGGCGTAGTTAATGTTATCATAACTGAAGCACCAGGGTATCATAGCCTGGATTGCTGCCAGGTGCAGGTGCCAATCTCCTTCACGAGAGGCTCTCACGAAATTCAACACAATCTCCACCATTTCAACATAACTCATCCAGAAGCAGGCCAAAGGACCACACTTACTGCGAAGATGTTCTTTGAACTTGTCAAACAGTTCAGCTATCACTTGGAAAGAAGGAGACTGGATGAGCTCTGTGAAAGAAGTCTGGCACAGGTTTGCAGACATGGTTTCAATCTCAACCACCAATGACTGAAGATGATGTGCACTCTCACTATGATGCTCCTCACACCAGGATGGGAATTCTCTCCAAACCAGGCGCATCAAAGCTTCATACAGAAGCTTATGAAGTCGAATGGCACGGTTGTATTTGCGTCCTTCCAACACACCAGAAATGGATCCCTCTGCAATGACACCTGACTCGATGCAAAGGTCTTGTAGTCCTGCATCAGAGAAACGCTTCCCAATCACTGCCATTAATGTGCATATTGTATGGAATGCCCCAAGTCGTGGTACAATGTGCGAAAACGTGTCCTTGTGCTTCCACAATATCTCAGTGACCTTTGCATATATCGCTTGGTCACACACTACGACAATGCTTTTGAGCTCCAAAGTATTCCTGATCTTCTGCGAATGAATCACAACTTCATGGATAGTGGACATTTCAGTAGCTGGAGCATTGATGGTGGGTAGATATGCCACAGTATTTTGAGAAACTTCTTCATTATCTCTGGTAGCAATACTGAACCCTGTCCATCCAGGTACTGGGTTCTCTTGACTACTGGCAGTATGCAATCTAGCCAAGATCCAAATCAAATTATTCTTCTGGGCTTGCTGTACTACCTCCTTATAGTGTAACGCAATATGCAGTCTTGATGGTGGTCCTACCCGTTCACCAGCATTGTATGGAGGTAGAATGATAGGATTTGCATCAAGGGTCCTCTTCTTTACAACAGGTTTGGGTAGAGCTTTCCTAGGAGGATGTGGTCCATACACTCTGGGTTGCACTGCTATGCCATTTACTCGATGAGATGTACCTCCCCCACTCAAGGTTTCTTCCAACCGGTCTATGTTGTCCCAGCCTAGGGTCGTTGGGATGAGTGGCTGGAGCTGCTCAGGTATGGCTACACTTTCATCTCCTTGGGACTCAAGTTTCTGAATACATAATGCAGTTTCCAACTCCTCAACTTGCGTGTAGGACACACCGTGCCCAAGACGATTAATCATCCTAATGAGTTCTACTGAGCCTGTGAAGGCCTTGGTAGCATATGGCAGCATTAGATGTTTTGGTGGCTTCAGCTGTCCTCGGGTCACCCCATAGACAATATCTTGGCCTACAGATTCAATGAGGCGCTGAATTCTTGGAGAAAGGGAAGCTTCATCCTGAGGCCCTGCTATTAAGTGTTGCAAGAATCCCTTTAGGTTGCCTGGAATAAAAGCTGAAGAATTGTTCAGTTCTGATGCAAGTGGGGGCCAAGATATGGACACACTATGCTTTTTTATCGAATTATGAAGCAAGTGAGCTGACTTTTTCAAGAGTCCTTCAATGTCGCATTTTGATTCCAGGTCCTCTACTGTGTCCATCAGAATGACATTTTGCTTGACTAGTGCATTTCGGGACAAGTTATCAGGGTACACCAGGACTTTTCTCTTTGCATCTTGTACAAAATGCAGACTCTCTCCAAATTCTGTCTCAAGATATCTTCTGACATGTTTCTTTGTAGAATCTTCCACCTTATGAACTCCCTCATGTAGCATCCAGCAGGTCAGTTTTGTCGTAAGCTCAGTCAGCTTAATTACCCTGGGGTTTTCAAAAACATCTTCTCTGATATAGGCAAACAACTTCTGAAAGGATTCCTTCATTACACATGGATATTCTTCTAAGTCTGTTTCTATGGGAATCACCTGTGGCCTTGTTCTGGTATAGCTTCTGTAGCATGATCTATGATAGTGGCCATCTGCTGCTACTAAAGCCCTTGCCAATAAGGCTAGGATCCTGCTGTCTTGCTTGGAAATTGCTGTGTTCCTAAGAGTATCATCTGACCGTAGCTCAACACATTGTGTAAGTCGCTCCCTTGTCCGGCTGCCTGGCATAAATTTGTCCTTTTCACATATGATACAGACCTTGCTGTATATTCTAGACTCTTCAGATACTGTCATTGATCTCCTCTGGAGTCTTTTTCGTTCAAATTTTTCCTTGTCACTGGATGCCTGTTCTGTACTTTGTTTCGATTGAAGGTCCCTTTTCATTGTGAACAGACTTCTACATTTCCTATGGTAGTGAATTTTTGGAATGATGCCCTCTGGAGTTTCTTGGGCAATGTTTAGAATTGGTAGATGTTTCTTTATTTGTGCTGCCTTAAGAAGTGTGCTCCATGAGTTCATGTCCCTCAAACAAGAGAGATTCAGGGTCAGTTTTTCATCACAAGTACTGCTATGTATAATGCATTCTGGTACAGTTTTTGCACGGTTTGAAGGACCCAGTCCATCTTGAGCATTATCACCACCACCATAACTTGACGCTTGACTTACATCCAATGTCCTTTCACTTTCCATTTCTACAGCTAAGCATGCAAGCTACCTGAAAGTGAAAGATACAAATTAGTTGTACATTCTCAGTTTAGCAACTATACGTTGAAAGCACCGAGTATCTGGAAGTATCTATAATCAACATTTTGAATTTTTCCAGTCAAATAAGGATGGCCGACTCTCTTAGGCATTTGTAGTGGCCACCAGGGACTAGGAAATACTCCATAACATAAGTTTAAACACCAAGATCATGTTTCTACCTGTAGTAAAAGTAGTTATAGACTCTTATCAGTTAAGGGGGCGGCCATTTTTATATGGCAAATTACTCATAAAAAGCTACTCATCTGCGACTGCTATCATATCAAATTTTTAATCAAGGACATGAGGGAATTCAAAAATATCAGTTAGAATTTGCCCCACCAGATGGTACCGATATCGACCCAGGCTCATGGACTACTTTAGGGGTATAAGTCTGTTGAGTGTTGTAGGTAAGGTGTATGGTAGAGTGTTAATTATGAGAGTTAGAGAGGGTACAGAGGGAGTGATTAGTGATGAGCAGTGTGGCTTTAGGAGAGGGAGGGGATGCGTTGATCAGGTGTTTGCTGTGAGACAAGTGTGTGAAAGGTATTTAACGAAAGGCAAGGATGTGTTTTGGGCATTTATGGATTTAGAGAAAGCGTATGATAGAATTGATAGGGAGGCTTTGTGGACTGTTTTAAGATTGTATGGACTTGATGGTAGGTTACTAAAAAGGGTGAAAAGTTTTTATGTAAATAGTAGAGCGTGTGTAAGAGTGGGAAATGCTGTGAGTGATTGGTTTCCCGTGAGAGTGGGGCTGTGACAGGGATGTGTGATGTCGCCTTGGCTGTTTAATATTTACATGGATGGCGTTGTAAAGGAGGTTAATGCAAGAGTTTTAGGTGGTCTGAGTCTGGTAAATGTTGATGGTGGAGAGTGGAATGTGAAGCAGCTGCTGTTTGCAGATGATACTGCACTGGTGACTGATTCAGAGGAGAGATTGAGACAGTTGGTAGAGGAGTTTGGAAGGGTGTGTGAAAGGAGGAAATTGAAAGTAAATGAGAATAAGAGTAAAGTGATGAAGTGTACGAGGTTGATAGATGGTAGGGGGATGAATATAGTTTTGAATGGTGAGTTGCTTGAGGAGGTAGATTGTTTTAAATAACTAGGGTCACATGTTGCTGTGGATGGAAGAATAGATGCAGAAGTGAAGTTTAGAATAAATGAAGTAGGAAAGGTGATGGGAGGAATGAAAAAAAGTGTTTAAATGTCGTTCGCTTAGAATGGATGTAAAGAGAAGGCTGTATGAGGGTGTTGTGGTACCGACTGCATTATATGGGGCTGAAACATGGAATATGGGTATAGCAGAGAGGAAAAGTTTGAATGTAATGGAGATGAGGTGTCTGAGGAGTATGTGTGGAGTGACACGTATGGATCGAGTGCGAAATGATGAAGTGCGAAGGAGAACTGGAGTTGTTCGGGAGATGGCTGGTAGAGTTGAGCAGAGGGTGTTGCGATGGTTTGGGCATATGGAGAGAATGGATAATGAACGATTGGAGAAAAAGATAACTAGATCTGATGTGAGAGGTGTAAGGCTGAGAGGGAGACCACGAATAAGATGGATGGACAGTGTGAAGAGAGCGCTGGATGCAAGAGGGATGTCTTTTGAGCAAGGAAGAGTGGCTGTGCGTGACAGAAATAAATGGAGAGAAATTGTGAATGAATAAGTGATGATGCAGCCCTGAGGGGATATTCTCCCGCATTTGGTCTGATCAGCTAGTCAGGTCAGGTGCAGGTAAGGGGATGGGTCTGTAATGATGTGGCAGGGGTAAACCAGTTCTGCCGTCGGGCCCTGCTGCGGATGTCACTGATTGCATTGCGCAGTTGACCCTTGTGCGGTGTGGTTCGGTGAGGATCTGTCCGTTCTCCCCTTTGGGGCTAAGATGCGAATGAATGTGTTTGAATGGATGAGTAAATGGAGAGTGTGTCGTCCTGTCTCGGCTACCTCCCTTTCCTTGGGGGAAGCAGCCTAGGTATATAGATAGATAGATAGTCTTTTAGAAAAAATAATTGTGCCAAGACCTTGTTAGGCAATGGCAGGTAGGTTGCTCGGTTCAGGTAGGAGTGATAAAGTCTAAAATTGTTCTAAAAAATATAAATAAAGAAATTAATAAAATAAAGGAACTCAGTATTGCCCTAAAGCTAGTTTTGCTGTTTCACAATCTTTTTTCATTAGTCTTAGATACAGTAGGTCGTTGTTACATGTCATGGTTATGTTTCATAATACCACAATTTTTTTTTTAATTTAACTATTTATGTCAACTGGGTGAAATTGGTAAGTCAGCTTTAATAGTGGCAGTGGAACTTTTAACAGTCAGTATTTTCTCTCTCGTCTATCTATCTATCTATCTATAGCCCGACGCCCTAATCCCGCAAAGGGTGGCCGCAGACAAAACGCCTCCAAGTCACTCTGTCTTCCACCATTTGACTACCCTCCCCCCAACTCACCCCCCCCCTCCCTCATATACCTCTCAACTCCATCCCTCCACCTCATCCTCGGTCTACCCCTCCCTCTCCCTCCCTCCACCTCACCTACATACACCCTCTTAGTCAGTCTTTCATTCTCCATTCTCTCCACATGTCCAAACCACCTCAGTGTATTTCTCCTAATCTTCTCAACCACATCCACATCTACCCCACAACGTTCCTTCACTTCTTCATTCGTCAACCTGTCCCTCCACGTCACTCCACATGCTCCTCTCAAGTAACTCATTTCCACTACTCTCACTCTTGACTTGTTCCCCTCTTGCAAAGTCCACGTCTCGCTTCCATACGTCAGGGTAGGGATCACAATACTGTACTATCATGCAGTGACTTCTTAACTTCCATACTCACCTCCCTATTTCTCATCACTGCTTTCAGTGTACCAGCAACCTTCCTTCCCTGCTGTACCCTTTCATGTACTTCATCCCCCACAGTTCCATCCTTACTCATCACACTACCCAAGTACTCACTGGTGAACAGTGAGGATATTAAAGATGCATGGAGAGAGCATTATAACCGGTTGTTGAATGAGGAGTTTGACTGGGACAGGGAAGGTTTGGAGCCAGCAGATCCAGTGTCTGGCCCTTGGCCTTTGATTGATACTGCTACTGTGAGTGAGGCAATAGGCAGGATGAGGGTGGGGAAGGCAGCAGGTGTGTCTGGGTTGACTGCCGAAATGTTGAAGGCCTCAGGCGATATAGGGGTGAGTTTAGTCACTGACCTGATAAATAGGATTATTTGTGAGTGTGTTGTCCCAGATGATTGGCTGAAGAGTGTAATTGTAAATGTGTTTAAAGGGAAGGGTGATGCCCTGGAAAGAGGAAATTATAGAGATATAAAGCTTTTAGATCAGATAATGAAGGTATTGAAGAGAGTTTTAGAAGGTATGATTAGCGAAAGAGTGAATATTAATGAGATGCAGTTTGGGTTTATGCCAGGTAGGGGGACCACTGATGCCATATTCATTGTTCGACAGCTTCAGGAAAATATATTGGTAGGAGAAGGGATCTTTATTTTGTTTTTGTTGATTTGGAAAAGGCCTTAGACAGAGTCCCTAGAGAGGTGGTGAAGTGGGCAATGAGAAAGCTTGGCTTGGAGGAGTAGCTGATTAGGGTGGTTATAGCCATGTATGTGGGTGCCACACCCGGTGAGAGTGAATGGAGATTTGAGTGATGAGTTTTTTGTGAATGTTGGTGTGCATCAGGGGTCAGTCTTGAGTCCCATGTTGTTTATCATGGTACTTGAAGCCCTTTCACGTGACTTTAGAAACGGACTCCCGTGGGAGTTGTTGTATGCTGATGATTTGGTGTTGATTGCAGAGAATGAACGGGAGGCGGAGGAAAGGTTTAGGAAGTGGAGAGATGGTATGGGGCAAAAAGGTTTAAGGGTAAATGCAGATAAAACAAAAGTGATGATATCTAGGGTTGGTGGCGGTACTGTCAAAGACGAGGGAGAGTGGCCATGTGCAGTTTGCCACAAGGGCGTGGGAAGTAATTCCATCTTGTGCGGTGTGTGTGATAAATGGGTGCATAAGAGATGTAGTGGTATCAGAGGTAGACTGCGAGATAATGCTGATTTTATGTGTACGGCGTGCCGGGGTGAGCAGGTGGAGATCGTCAGACGTGAAAGGATTGAACTTGCTGGTGAATCTCTTGAGTGTGTGGAAGAGTTTTGTTATTTGGGAGACATGTTGTGTACTGGAGGTGGGGCTGGAGGTAGCTCTGTGGCTAGGGTGAGAAGTGGTTGGAAGAAGTTCAGGGAGCTCTTGCCTCTCCTGACATTGAGAGGGCTCTCCCTACATGCTAAGGGGTCTTTGTATGCAGCGTGTGTTAGGAGTGTAATGCTGTATGGCAGTGAGACCTGGGCAGTGAAGGAGGAAGACATTCGCCGGCTCAGACGTACAGAAATGACAATGATTAGGTGGATGTGCAGTGCATCCCTGCGTCCAAGGCCTGGAGGGGCTGGGTTTACAATGGAAGAGTTGAGAGGTAGGATGGGACTGGAGTGTATTGGTGATGTGATGAGGAGAGGTAGATTGAGGTGGTTTGGACATGTGGAGAGGATGGGGGATGATAATTGGGTGAGGAAGGTGAGAAGTGTTAATATTGGGGGTGGGGTTATGAGGGATAGACCGAGAAAGACATGGGACAAGGTCATTAAGTGTGACCTTAGGGTTAAGGGACTGAACAGGGAGGCTGCAATGGATCATGCAGCGTGGAGAGCCGCCATTAGGTGAGCAAGGCCGACACATGCAAGCATGTTGGAGCCTTTAAAAACGAAACGAAACAAAAAAACGAAACGATTCTCCATATCCTCACCATCCAACCTCACTGCACACTCTGTGACTTCATTCCTCTCAAACACCATAACTTCACTTTTGTTTACATTAACTTTCAGCTTCCTCCTCCTACACACTGTCCCAAATTCATTCACCAAACCTTGCAACTCCCATTCATCTTCACTCAACAATACTGTATCATCAGCAAACAGCAACACCGGAAGCTTCCATATCTCACCCTCATTCATTAGGGCCAGCCCCACATCCACTGCCCTACCTTGCACCTCCTTTACAACCTCATCCATATATATATTAAACAGCCATGGAGACATCACACACCCCTGTTTCAGTCCCACATTGAGATCAAAGAACTCACTCAGCTCACCATCCACTCGCACCGTAGCCCTAGCTCCCTCGTACATACTCTTCACGGCACTCAACAATTTCCCCTCCGCTCCATATATTCTTAATACCTTCCACATACCTTGCCTATCTATTCTGTCATAAGCTTTCTTCAAGTCCATGAAGGCAGCATACACTTTCCTTCCCTTCTCTGGATACTTCTCCACTAAACATCTTAGAACAAATATCTGATCTACACACCCTTTTCCCTTCCTAAATCCCCCTTGTTCTTCTCCAACTAGCTCCTCTGTCATATGCCTAACCCTATCAATGAGTATTCTACCATATATTTTACCAGTCACACTAAGAAGGCAAATACCCCTATGGTTACCACATACTTCTCTCTCCCCTTTTCCTTTGTACAGAGGAACATTTATATCTGATTTCCAGTCCTCTGGAACCCTTCCCTCTTCCCAAGCCAATCTACGCAACTTCCATATCCACTCCACAACAATCTCACCCCCATACCTAAGCATTTCACCACACACTTCATCAATTCCTGGGGCCTTTCCCAGCTTAATCTTCTTCATCGCTTCCACTACTTCCTCCCTACTGATCTCTTCCTCCCTCCTCTCATCTCTTCTTCTCCCAGCCATTCCCCAACCACTTATACTCACACTGCTCTCACTCTCTACATTCAACAAATCCTCAAAGTGCTCTTTCCATCTCCTCAATTTCTCTCTCTTCTCCACCAACAATCTATTATTCCTATCTTTCACTCCCCTATTATTTCCCCTTTCACACTGCCTTACTTTCTTTACCTCCTTCCAAAACAATTTCTTACTCTCCCTCCATTTCACACTCAGATTCCTCCCAAACTCTTCATCTACTTTCTTCTTACTCTCCTTCACCAGTCTCTTAACCTCCCTTCTCCTGCTCACATATACCTCTCTCTTCTCTCTCTCACATTCTCCCCTACTTGTACTCGCCAACCATTCACCATATGCCTTCTTCTTTTGTTCCACAGCTCGTTTCACCTCATCATTCCACCATGCTGTCCCTTGTACACCCTTGCATCTCCTCCTCACTCCACAAACTGCCTCACACGCTGCACCTATCTCTTCCGTGAATATCTTAAATACATCTTCCACCCCTTCCATCTGCTTTAGCTCATACCTTCCCAATCTTTCTTCCACTATGCTCTTATTAGCATATAACTCTTACTTAAAATCAAAAACACCTGAATCACTCTCCCAATTTAAAATTGCTAGAAATCATGCAAAAGCTGTATTAAATCTATCTAAATCAAACTTTCTTCAAAAGCAAGCATCAAAACTACTTAACAACCCTAATGACAACAGAATATTCTGGTCAACTCTTAATTCTTTCAATAATAACTTTAACAAGTCATCTTCCATTCCCCCACTAAAATCTTCAGATGGCAATATTACAAATGACTCACGTGGGAAAGCAGATATCTTTGCTAGTACCTTTGCAAGAAACTCTACCATAGATGATACCAGCCAGAATGTCTCAGTACTGGAACTTGATTCTCCCGAAATTGCCCCACTTAAAATACAGACAAGATTTGTAAAATCCATCCTAGACAATTTACCTACCAACAAAGCTCCAGGTCCAGATGGAATTCCGCCAATTGTTTTGAAAAAGTGTTCCCCTGAACTTGCCTCTGTCCTAGCTAAATTATTCAGACTATGCATACGTACTTCTTTATTCCCAAATTCATGGAAAGAAGCCAATATCCACCCAGTTCCGAAGAAAGGAAGTTCGTCTGACCCCTCCAATTACAGACCAATAGCTATCACATCTTCTCTTGGTAAGGTATTTGAAACTTTAATTAATAAGCATATTGTTAAACATCTTGAATCCAACAACTAAATTAATGATAGACAATACGGTTTTCGCCACGAAAGATCCACCATTGACATACTCAATCTCTTAACTCATACCATCCATCAATCAATTGATCTTTTTGGAGAAACTCATGCAGTAGCTCTTGATGTCTCTAAAGCTTTCGACAGAGTATGGCACCGTTCCCTGCTGTCCAAACTCCCTTGCTATGGACTAACGTCTTTTGTTCCTTTGATTTCTTCTTATCTTAGTGACAGGAAAATAAGAGTAAAAGTAGATGATGTATATTCGAATTTCCACTCAATTAACGCCGGCGTGCCACAGGGATCAGTTCTGGCGCCAACCCTATTTCTGGTTCATATTAATGATCTCTTATCTGTCACTCACAATCCCATTCACTCATATGCAGATGACTCAACACTACATAGTTCATTCACACTCAGACATCCATTTACAAAGTCTAATATCTCTACCTCTCAACTCAATACAGCCATCTCCATAAATCAAGATCTATCTACAATCAGTGAATGGGGACAAAACAACCTTGTCTCTTTTAATGCTAGTAAAACTAAATATATACAGTTTACTAATAGACAGATATTGCCAGATTCGTACATTACCTTCAGTGCTACTAATATTCCCATCTCCAAAAGTATTGAAATTCTTGGTGTCTCACTTAACAGTGCCCTCAGCTGGACCTCTCATGTCAGATCACTTGCTAAAACCGCCTCAAGGAAACTTGGATTATTGTACAGAGTCCGTAACTTCTTCGCCGATGAGCAGTTAGCTATAATTTATAAGAGTCATGTGCGCTCTCAGCTTGAATATTGCTCACCCTTGTGGAATGGTTGTGGAGAGGTTGCATTAAGACAACTAGACAAAATTCAGAATAAAGCTGTTAGAATCATTAACAACCCTGCCATTACATATAAACTACCTCCCCTGCAAGTAAGAAGGAATGTTGCCTCCCTTGCATTATTTTACAGATATTTTTTTGGCAAATGCTCAGACGAAGTTGCGTCCATGGTGCCACCTCTCCATGCCTTCCCTCGTGCTACACGGGCATCTGGTAACGCTCATGACTGGAATGTCACTCAACCACATTGCAGAACTTCTGCCTATCAGAATTCTTTCATTCCCCGAACTGCATCTCTCTGGAACTCGCTTCCCCAGAGTTGTTTTCCTCCAAATTTCAACCTACAACTGTTCAAGTCTAATTCTTACAGATATTTTATGAACAGAGGACACCAGTAATCTGGTGTATGGATTATTTTTTTTTCTCCATTTGTTTTTCCTTCCTCCGTTCTGTTATTTAAAAAAAAAAAAAAAAAAAAATACTCTGTCATTTTCTCACTATCTTGCAATTTCTCCACTCTTCTCACAGGAGCTGCTTCCTCCTGTCTTCCCCTTCGCCTCCTCAACCACTTTCTTTGCATCTTTACCTTGGCCATCACTAAGTGATGGTCCGAGACTCCATTCCCCCACCCTCTCCACACTCTTGCATCCAACACTTGTCTTCTCATTCGCTCATCCACACACACTTAGTCTATCATTGCCTTTCGTTCAACAAGTTCACCATCCATCCTCCTCATTACTCTCCATGTATACCGGTGGATCATCTTATAACGAAAGTAGGTGTTGGCAATTGCCAACCCCTTATAGTCTATCTATCTATCTATTGCCAGACGCCTCAATCCCGTTTGGGGTGGCCACAAACAAATCGCCTCCAAGTCGCCCTGTCCCCCGCCATTTCACTGCCCTGCTCCCAACTCACACCCCCCTCTCTCATATACCTCTCTACCCATCCTCCATCTCATCCTCGGCCTCCCCCTCCCTCTTCCCCACTCCACCTCACTCACATACACTCTCTTCGTCAGTCTTTCACCCTCCATCCTCTCCACATGGCCAAACCACCTCTGTGTTATCCTCATAACGCTTCCTATCACATGCACATCCACACCACAACGCTCCTTTATATCCTCATTCGTCAGCCTGTCTCTCCACGTGACTCCACAGGCTCCTCTTAAATAACTCATTTCCACTGCTCTCACTCTTGACTTGTGTCCTTCCAACAATGTCCAAGCTTCACTTCCGTACGTTAGAGTTGGTATCACAATACTGTCATTTAGTAACTTTTTCACTTCCATGCTCACTTCCCTGTTTCTTATCAATGCTTTCAAGGAACCAGCAACCTTTCTTCCCTGCTGTACCCTTTCAAGCACTTCACCCACCAAACCTCCATCCTTACTCATCACACTACCCAAATACTTAAACGTACTCACATTTTCCAATTCCTCACCATCCAACCTTGCTGTACATTCACTAACTTCACCTCTCTCAAAGACCATCACTTTACTCTTCCCTACATTCACCTTTAGGTTCCGTTTCTTACACACTCTCTCAAACTCATCCACCAAGCCTTGCAGCTCCCCTTCGTCTTCACTCAACAACACAGTATCATCTGCAAAGAACAGTACAGGGAGTTTCCAAACACTATCCTCTCTCACCAGGGCCACTCCAACATCCACTACCCTACCTTGTACCTCTTTTATTACCCCATCCATGTACAGATTGAACAACCATGGAGACATGACACATCCCTGTTTCAAACCAACTTTCAAAGAGAAAAATTCACTTAGTTCACCATCCACACGCAGTGCAGCCTTCGCACAATCGTACATACTCTTCACAGCATTCAACAACTTCCCATCTACTCCATATATTCTTAACACTTTCCACAATCCTTGTCTATCCACTCTGTCATATGCTTTCTCCTAATCCATGAAAGCTGCATACAACTTCTTTCCCTTCTCTAGAAACTTTTCCACTAAAGATCTAAGAATGAATATCTGATCTACACAACCTCTTCCCTTCCTAAAGCCTCCCTGTTCTTCTCCAACTAATTTCTCTGTTCTTTCTCTAACTCTGTCTATAAGTATCCTACCATACACTTTTCCTATTATACTAAGAAGACAAATGCCCCTATGATTACCACACACTTCTTTTTCCCCTTTTCCTTTGTACAAGGGAATAATTATACCTGACTTCCAATCCTTCGGGACTCTACCTTCCTCCCAGGCCAATCTGCACATCTTCCACATCCATTCTACTACTATCTGTCCCCCATGCTTCAGCATTTCACCACACACTCCATCAATTCCTGGGGCTTTCCCCGATTTAACTTTCTTCATTGCTTCCACAACTTCTATCCTACTGATTTCTTCCTGTCTTCTCACCTCCCTCCTTCTCCCAGCCATTCCCCAGCCACTTATACTCGCATTACTTCCATCCTCTACGTTCAACAATTCCTTAAAGTGTTCTCTCCATCTGCTCACTTTTTCTCCCTTCTCCACTAGTAATCTACCATTTTTATCTTTCACTCCCCTGCTAACTTCACTTCCACCCTGTCTTACTCTTTTCACTTCTCTCCAGAACATTTTCTTACAGTCCCTCCACTTTACACTCAAATTCCTTCCAAATTCCTCATCCACTCTCTTCTTACTCTCTCTTACTAATCTTTTCACCTCTCTCTTTCTTTCCACATATAACTCTCTCTTCCACCTCTCAAGTTCTTCCACGCTTCTATTTCTCATCCATTCATTGTATGCTTTCTTCTTTTGTGCCACAGCCTGTTTCACCTCTTCAGTCCACCACGCTGTTCCTTGCACCCCCCTCTGTCTTCTCTTCCTTCCACACACCACATCACATGCTGCACATATTTCTTCTGTAAATATCTTACACACACCTTCCACGTCTCCCATCTGCTCCAATTCATATTTGCCCAATCGTTCCTCCACTTCTCTCTTATACTCTTCCTTTTTCTCATCCTCTTGTAACCTTTCCACTCTCCTTGAAACTACTCCTTCCTCTCGTCTTTCCCTTCTTCTATTCCTCCATCTTACTTGCATTCTAATTCTGGCCACCACCAAGTAGTGGTCAGAAAGTCCACTCCCCCAACCTCTATACACTCTTGCATCCTTTACACATCTTTGCATCCTTTCATCCACACACACATAATCAATCATTGCCTTCCTTTCATTCAGTTCACCACCCACCCTTCTTATCACTCGCCATGTATACCTGTGGATCATTTTATGCCTGAAGAGGGTATTGGCTATCACGAACCCCCTCCCAGCACAAATGTCCACTAACGCATTCCCATTCTCATCTATCTCAGCAGGCACACCCCACTCACCAACTATTCTGTCCACCTTCACATTCCCAACTTTACCATTCATATCACCAATCAGAAACACTCTCTCATTCTTTCCAAACTTTTCCATGCACACTTCCACATTTGTCCAGAACTCTTCTCTCACTCATCTAGCACGTTCTTGCATTGGTGGATACACACACACAATCGCCCACATTTGTATTCCAACTTTCAACTTTACCCACACAATCTTTGACCCAACTGATCCATACTGTCTTATGCTCCTCTTCCATCTTTTACTCACAACTATACATACTCCTTCCTTTGCCCTCTCATTCTCACCTACTCCTGCACATATACCCCATCCATACTCCCATTCTCTCACACTTTCTCCTTTACATTTTGTTTCAGTTATTCCACATACATCCACTTTCGCACCCTCAAGCACCTGGACAATCTCTCTCTCTTTCACCTCATCATATACAAAATCCATGGTTAAAATCTGCAGACTGTATTCTTTATTTAACTTAGTAACCATCCTGTTTAATATATGTCAATATATTTCTATATATAAAAAATGAAGAATTAAATTATGATGATGCTGATTTAAAACAAAACTCAAATTTTTCCCATAAGTATTTCCTCTTCCTTCTGCCTGTGGGTGACTCTACACTGAGTGACAAGCCAAATGTTTCCTGTACACCAGGAAACCATTTACTACGCTGGGTGGTAACCATATAACCAAATTTTGGCGCCTGGTGGTTTAGTGAGTAATTATTGCGCTCCAGTCGTATTGAGCCGGTGAAGGTTTATATCCAAGGGATGGTTGGGGTTGATTGCTCATGTAATGCCACTCAGGGATGAATGAGGCTGGTCACTCTCATCTTAAATATCAGGACCAACTGCTTAGCCCCGGGCCCCTACGCTCCTCATGGGGCAATGTAGGATTGGATGATGGATGGATGGCTACCTGCTTCTGTAACTTTGATGCAGATAAAATCTGCATCCCCTCTGTTCACTCTCTGGAGAATTTGCATTGGCTGATGGTTTTAAGGAGGCAGGTACACTTGCCAAGTGCAGAAGGTAAATATAAATTCATCTCCCAACACAGATATACCCTCTATTCTTTGTTCACATTGTCCTACCCTGTATTTTTCCTCTCTACAAACCCCATCATCCAGTCCCTATTGACTGAAGGCTTTTCCTGTTTCAATAGCTGTGTGTTACTTCTTTTTGTACATGGCTATAACTGTGGGCTACTTTGCCCAAATAATGTAGCTACTGTGTTCTAGTCCACATGTTTCTAACTATATGCGTTCCCTCTGTCCTTCACTCTGTATCTCTCTGCCTTATCTTGTCCATCTGTCCATATTTTAGTTTTGCTTTGCCTCACTCTGCCTAACCTCTTCCCCTCTAAACTCTCACTTTTCCTCATTCTTCAATCATTTATTTCACCCAGCTTCACCCATCCTCTCAATCTCTCCCTGCTTTCCTCTGCCTCACCCTGCCTCACCCCTTTCCAGTTTACAGGAAACATCTCCGATGGTTTTAGTCAATATTGCATTAAGACTTATTGACTTAAGAACTAGTATTAGCATTTGTTAGAAAAAAGTAAAAGTTAAATACAATAACACTAATGTCAAATACCATAGAAAAAAAAAAAAAGAGTACAGTACATTAAAATATAGAACATTCAAAACAAAAAAAAAAAAAAATGCTTGCACGTATGTCTTTTTTGTTTTCACAATTGTACAGTAAGGCACAATGAGAATACTGTATCACATCCTGTCAGCAATCCCAAAAATGCAGGGCTGAAGTCTTTAATGGCTTTGGAGGTATCTTAATACCTTTTCCCTACCAGTTTACTCTGTTTATTACACCTCAGTACCAGTATCCTTTTGGCTCTTATTAATACAACCTGTGGCAGCTTTCCTTGCTGTTCAATTTCTAACAGTCTAAATAAAAATACAGTATGCTGTAGATGATGCCCCTGAGCTAAAGAAGTAAAGGCAGTTTCCTTTTTTTCAGTTACAAGTTTAGCTTGATAGTTTGTATCTTCTCTATATTCCAAGCTTACTCACTTTTTTATGCATGCCAAGAGTACTGTACAGGTAGTTTGGTGATCATTAAGCAGATCATCATTTTGCAGAATTTTTCCCCAACCAAAGATTGAGGTGAAGATTTTGTTCTGATTTTTTCTTTGTTCTTCCATGCTTGGTGTTTTTTCCCACTGGTATGCAATTTTCCCAGTTCTTGCATAATTTTGTTGATAAGTACTTATGAACAGTGCACAAAATATACTTTTTGTGGGGTGGATTACTTTTGAAAGCATGGGTGATGTGTGATTGTCTCATTAATTACTCGTACTTTTGTGCATTCTTTTTATTTGTTTATGGATCCTACCTCATTTCGTATGTGAAAATTAACCCTCCAGAGGCAAGTGTCCCCTGTAGGTTACACAAGTTTGTCTGGATGTGGATTATTAACCTTTATTACTTTGTCCTTAAATTTTGGTTTTCTATGGAGCTCAAGCATGTCTGTTTTCTTTGATATAATCAGTGTGGCCCAATGTTTACATATGAAGCTGTAGGAAGAGGTGAAAGAGGGAGTGTTGAAGTTTTTTCACCAAATTATTGAGTACTCTACTCATTATGGCTACCAGAAAAGTAAAGGGGTAAGTGATGGTAACTCAGTGTCTCTTTTGAACAGC
Organism: Coenobita brevimanus; assembly: GCF_032717465.1. Classification (NCBI taxonomy): domain Eukaryota; kingdom Metazoa; phylum Arthropoda; class Malacostraca; order Decapoda; family Coenobitidae; genus Coenobita; species Coenobita brevimanus. The sequence continues at coordinate 82,418 of NW_027642144.1, forward strand.
CTAAATAGTTGCTAAATAACAGCAAACCACCTAAATAACCATATGATGACTGACATCAACTCTATATCATCTTTTATAAAGCCTGTCACCTGTAGGGAAACTGAGCACAAGCTAATACTGTGAAACCTGTGCCCAGTAACAACAGATGATTTTATGGTTTTCTATGGTTTTATTTCATGGTTTGCAGTTTATATGTCCTTGAATATATTGTAATCTTTGATTATTTATTTGTTGATTATTGATTGAACTGCTATTTAGATTATTCATAGTTTTTTATTTTCGGTCTGAGTCTTGAAGAGGCAGTTGAATTACTAGAGAAACTAGACAATGAGAACCAGGGTCCAGATGAAGAAATTAGGGGCAGAGATGTAGAGGAAATCACAATTTTCCCTCCAGTAGATGGGGCTGAAACAGATAATGATTCAGATGATGAAAATTCTGGAAACCTGAATCACCTTACTTCATCTCAGTTAGTGTCAGAATGTGAGATAAAAGTAGCTGTCAGGGAGGCACGAGACAGTACAAATGAGAATAATGAGGATAAATGTAAATCAAGGAACAAGAAAACAAACAGACTCTGGAAAGCTAATGTAGAACTCCCTAAATTATCTGTACCTGAGCAAGATTTGCAAGTGAATGACACTCTGGGAGAGTTTATGACGCCTACTGAATGTTTTGAACTCGGCTTTGACAAGTCATTGGTGAAGCTATTAGTGGATATGTCAAATAGATATGCATCTCAGAAAAACCATGAGCTACAGGTGATTGAAAGTGAGATGAAGGTGTATATAGGAATCCTTTTGTTGACAGGATATCTAACTCCAAAAAACATACGCATGTTTTGGGAGACAAAATCTGACACCCACAATCAACTGGTTTCAAATAGCATGAGAAGGGGGCGATTTTTTGAGATTCACAAATACCTACACACATGTGACAATGAGCAACTCCCTGATAATGACAAATTTGGAAAAGTGAGACATTACTTTGATCATTTGAATGAATGTTTTGTGAAAAATTCAAGGTATGTAATAACTAGTAACATATCTATTGATGAGACAATGGTGCCATATTATGGGCATCATGGCAGTAAACAGCATATACATGCAAAACCAATTAGATTTGGATATAAATTATGGTCAGCTGCAACTCCAGGAGGATATCTGGTATACTTCATACCATACCAGGGATCAAAAACAGCCCCACTGCCAGATCAACTGAGGCTAGGACTTGGTGCTTCTGTTGTTTTGTCTCTCACATCTCACTTACCTAAGACAATCAAGTCATACAGTCTTTATTTTGACAACTTTTTCACTAGTCTGCCACTTCTAGATGAACTAACTGAACTGGGACACAAAGGAACAGGAACAATCCGAGAGAACAGAACTGAGAAGTGTCCTTTGGAAAGTCCACAAGTGATGAAGAAAAAGGCAAGAGGATCAATGACCATGAGAACAACAAAAAAATATGTGTTGTCAGGTGGAATGATATTAATATTGTGACTTTGGCATCTAACTGTCATGGATGTCAGCCTGTTACAAAAGCAGACAGAATAGCAACTGTGAATAACAAGAGACAGAAAATCAAAGTTGACTGCCCACATGTAGTGACCATGTACAATAAGCATATGGGAGGAGTGGATCGATTTGACCAAAATGTAGACTCACAAAGGGTGGCATTTAGAGGAAAAAAATGATGGTATCCTCTATTTGCATTTGGAATTGATGCAGCTTGTCAGAATGGGTGACAGATTCATAAAGTGTGTGCTACTAGTAAAATGACATATTGTGACTTTAGGTGATCAGTGGTGCAGGGTTACCTTGGAACTTACTAGTCACCACCCACAAAATCACCATACTGTAGTGGTAGAGGGGAAAAAAGAGTGCATCAGAAAGTACGCACTGATGATGATATGACTGGTCATGTACAAGACTCCTGCAACCAAGCTCGATGTGCAGAGTGTCACAGGCATACCAGAATCATGTGCAAAAAGTGCAAAGTACCTCTTCACATTCACTGCTTTTATGTTTTCCATTCCAAATAGACTAACCTAGTTTACTGTTGGGTTTTTTTATCTCTACATTGATTACTTATATGTGTTTAGTCAAGTTTCATTTGCTTTGATTCAGAACCTACAGTATTTTTTTTATGGACAAATGGTATCACGATAATGATTTTTTTTCCTGTATACATAATACTTGTATCTATTGAATAATTCATTATGAATGCAGATATGAAATGTGAGTACTTTGGTATTTCAACCAGAAGGAAATCTTTTTCTCTTTTGGCATAGTTTAGACACTTATAGTCATTACTGTTCTGTAATTACTAATATTTTCAGTAGAAATGTATAGCATCATGAACAAATATTGAAAACCCCCCTACCCCCCCTGGGGGTAGGGGGGTTTTCAAGAATACTCCCCCAGTATCCCTGCTTGTCGTAAAAGGCGACTAAAAGGGTTGGCGGAGGTTTAGTGCCCCTCCCCGGAAAACAACTAACTAAAAAAACAAACAAGAAGCCTCGGACAAGGACTGACCAAACGATGACGACCCAGGACCGGACAAAGGACTTGGTAATGAGTACATGGAATGTAAGAGGAGCGAATGATGAGGTGAAAGAGAGAGAGATTGTCCAGGTGCTTGAGGGTGCGAAAGTGGATGTATGTGGAATAACTGAAACAAAATGTAAAGGAGAAAGTGTGAGAGAATGGGAGTATGGATGGGGTATATGTGCAGGAGTAGATGAGAAGGAGAGGGCAAAGGAAGGAGTGTGTATAGTTGTGAGTAAAAGATGGAAGAAGAGCATAAGACAGTATGGATCAGTTGGGTCAAGGATTGTGTGGGTAAAGTTGAAAGTTGGAATACAAATGTGGGCGATTGTGTGTGTGTATGCGCCAACGCAAGATCGTGCTAGAAGAGTGAGAGAAGAGTTCTGGACAAATGTGGAAATGTGCATGGAAAAGTTTGGAAGGAATGAGAGAGTGTTTTTGATTGGTGATATGAATGGTAAAGTTGGGATTGTGAAGGTGGATGGAATAGTTGGTGAGTGGGGTGTGCCTGCTGAGATAGATGAGAATGGGAGTGCGTTAGTGGACATTTGTGCTGGGAGGGGGTTGGTGATAGCCAATACCCTCTTCAGGCATAAAATGATCCACAGGTATACATGGCGAGTGTGAGAAGGGTGGGTGGTGAACTGAATGAAAGGAAGGCAATGATTGATTATGTGTGTGTGGATGAAAGGATGCGAAGATGTGTAAAGGATGCAAGAGTGTATAGAGGTTGGGGGAGTGGACTTTCTGACCACTACTTGGTGGTGGCCAGAATTAGGATGCAAGTGAGATGGAGGAATAGAAGAAGGGAAAGACGAGAGGAAGGAGTAGTTGCAAGGAGAGTGGAAAGGTTACAAGAGGATGAGAAAAAGGCAGAGTATAAGAGAGAAGTGGAGGAACGATTGGGCAAATATGAATTGGAGCAGATGGGAGACGTGGAAGGTGTGTGTAAGATATTTACAGAAGAAATATGTGCAGCATGTGATGTGGTGTGTGGAAGGAAGAGAAGGCGGAGGGGGGTACAAGGAGCAGCGTGGTGGACTGAAGAGGTGAAACAGGCTGTGGCACAAAAGAAGAAAGCATACAATGAATGGGTGAGAAATAGGGGCGTGGAAGAAGTTGAGAGGCGGAAGAGAGAGTTATATGTGGAAAGGAAGAGAGAAGTGAAAAGATTAGTAAGAGAGAGTAAGAAGAGAGTGGATGAGGAATTTGGAAGGAATTTGAGTGTAAAGTGGAGGGACTGTAAGAAAATGTTCTGGAGAGAAGTGAAAAGAGTAAGACAGGGTGGGAGTGAAGTTAGCAGGGGAGTGAAAGATAAAAATGGTAGATTACTAGTGGAGAAGGGAGAAAAAGTGAGCAGATGGAGAGAACACTTTAAGGAATTGTTGAACGTAGAGGATGGAAGTAATGCAAGTATAAGTGGCTGGGGAATGGCTGGGAGAAGGAGGGAGGTGAGAAGACAGGAAGAAATCAGTAGGATAGAAGTTGTGGAAGCAATGAAGAAAGTTAAATCGGGGAAAGCCCCAGGAATTGATGGAGTGTGTGGTGAAATGCTGAAGCATGGGGGACAGATAGTAGTAGAATGGATGTGGAAGATGTGCAGATTGGCCTGGGAGGAAGGTAGAGTCCCGGAGGATTGGAAGTCAGGTATAATTATTCCCTTGTACAAAGGAAAAGGGGAAAAAGAAGTGTGTGGTAATCATAGGGGCATTTGTCTTCTTAGTATAATAGGAAAAGTGTATGGTAGGATACTTATAGACAGAGTTAGAGAAAGAACAGAGAAATTAGTTGGAGAAGAACAGGGAGGCTTTAGGAAGGGAAGAGGTTGTGTAGATCAGATATTCATTCTTAGATCTTTAGTGGAAAAGTTTCTAGAGAAGGGAAAGAAATTGTATGCGGCTTTCATGGATTTGGAGAAAGCATATGACAGGGTGGATAGACAAGGATTGTGGAAAGTGTTAAGAATATATGGAGTAGATGGGAAGTTGTTGAATGCTGTGAAGAGTATGTACGATGGTGCGAAGGCTGCAGTGCGTGTGGATGGTGAACTAAGTGAATTTTTCTCTTTGAAAGTTGGTTTGAAACAAGGATGTGTCATGTCTCCATGGTTGTTCAATCTGTACATGGATGGGGTAATAAAAGAGGTACAAGGTAGGGTAGTGGATGTTGGAGTGGCCCTGGTGAGAGAGGATAGTGTTTGGAAACTCCCTGTACTGTTGTTTGCAGATGATACTGTGTTGTTGAGTGAAGACGAAGGGGAGCTGCAAGGCTTGGTGGATGAGTTTGAGAGAGTGTGTAAGAAACGGAACCTAAAGGTGAATGTAGGGAAGAGTAAAGTGATGGTCTTTGAGAGAGGTGAAGTTAGTGAATGTACAGCAAGGTTAGATGGTGAGGAATTGGAAAATGTGAGTACGTTTAAGTATTTGGGTAGTGTGATGAGTAAGGATGGAGGTTTGGAGTGTGAAGTGCTTGAAAGGGTACAGCAGGGAAGAAAGGTTGCTGGTTCCTTGAAAGCAGTGATAAGAAACAGGGAAGTGAGCATGGAAGTGAAAAAGTTACTACATGACAGTATTGTGATACCAACTCTAACGTACGGAAGTGAAGCTTGGACATTGTTGGAAGGACACAAGTCAAGAGTGAGAGCAGTGGAAATGAGTTATTTAAGAGGAGCCTGTGGAGTCACGTGGAGAGACAGGCTGACGAATGAGGATATAAAGGAGCGTTGTGGTGTGGATGTGGATGTGATAGGAAGCGTTATGAGGAACACACTGAGGTGGTTTGGCCATGTGGAGAGGATGGAGGGCGAAAGACTGACGAAGAGAGTGTATGTGAGTGAGGTGGAGGGGGGAAGAGGGAGGGGGAGGCCGAGGATGAGATGGAGGGATGGGGTGGAGAGGTATATGAGAGAGGGGGGTGTGAGTTGGGAGCAGGGCAGTGAAATGGCGGGGGACAGGGCGACTTGGAGGCGATTTGTTTGTGGCCACCCCAAACGGGATTGAGGCATCTGGCAATAGATAGATAGATAGAAATCTTCAGTAAGCACTTATAATGCATTTTATGCCATTTATCATGCCTACTAATAACAAAAGTTATGTAAACTATGCAAACAAATATCATTTCATATGTAATGGATGGGATAAAGCATTCCCCACATCAAGTTGGTCCGGCAAAAGCCCAGTGTCCCCCGTAGGTGACACCCATTTTCTAGCTACACTATGGCTCTTACAAAAAAAGTCATACCAGCAAAAGTGTCTTGCAATTGCTTTCTAAGTAACATATCAAATTTTCGAAAAGATTGCTTCAAAAATAAATGAATGGGCTTTGAAGGGTTAAGTTTGGATTATGATAATGATGATGAAAAATGGGAATTAGGTATTGGAAAATGTTGATGATGATGATTTATGCACTTCCAGCCTCCAATGATTTTGTTATTTTGCAGTGGACTACAGCCAGCTAGCATCAGAAGTCATCAGCTTCACCTGCAACATACCAGAGTCGTTGTGGCAATGCCGAGCACTCATCAACCTCCTGCCATACCAGAGGGTCATACTGGAAATACTGGTGGGTGTGGGAGAGTGGGCATTTTTATTTTTCATCCATCAAGTTGTGAGATGTGGTAGGTTCCTTTTTATCAGAACATGGAGTAGTGAGACCTGGGCAATAAAGGAACAGGATATTCACAAGCTCAAACGTACAGAAATGACAATGGTTAGGTGGATGTGCATTGGGTCCCTGAGTGCAAGGCCTGGGGGGCTAGGTTTATGATGGATGAGTTGAGAGGTAGGATGGGACGGGGGTGTATTGGTGTTGTGATGAGAAGTAGATTGAGATGGTTTGGGCATGTGGAGTGGGTGGGGGTATGATAATTGGATGAAGAAAGTGAAAAGTGTTAATGGTGGGGGCAGGGTAGTAAGTGGTAGACTGAGAAAGACCATATTCAATTATTTTAAAGGGCAATAATTTTAATTGCACTTGGGGTGCCCAGTAACAGTTAAGATAAATCCCATAGGTTCTGTGCTTTTGTTATCGTGCAGTTTCATCACGCATCATGCTTGGTGCCAGTTATGCATGATATCCAAGGGGTCACAGTGCCATATATAAAATATATGTTGCCAGTTCATGAAATTCTGTTCAGGAAGGAACCAGAGGGCAAAAGCCTGCAAAATTGTTCCCTCCAAGAAAAAACAAAAACAAGATATCAAAGCCAAATTTTAGATCTGGTCATTTCAAGATGCACACTACACTTGAAAGACTGTATGTCATAGGCAGTAGGAAATACAGACAAAGGAAGACAGTTCTGGAGCTGACCTGTTGCATATGCAGTATGAAGGACTGGAAGTAACAGTTAATTCTGCAGTAAAGAGTTGGGCAGAAGAGAGATGAGAATTTGCTAGTAGATGAGTCTTTTTCCCCTGCTGTAGTGGTGGAGGGATGCAGGCAGACTGTTCAGAGGAGCAGTGACCATTGAAGTAGCGATAGAAAGAGATAAAGATGCAATAGTGCAACGTAGAGACAGAGGTTGAAGGGAGCCAGTAAAAGGAGGAGAGATAATGAAGTGGAGTCAAAGACTTTTCATCTCATTCACTCCCTTCAGCCTCTGTCTCTGTCACATTGTCATATCTTTATCTCTTTTCTGTTGCTGCTTCAGTGGTCACTGCTCCCCTGAACTGTCTGCCTGTATCCCTCTAGCACTACAGCAGGTACACAGCACCTGTCCAGTAACAAACTCTCATCTCCTTTCTCTCCAACTCTTTTATGCAGGAATTAACTATTACTCCCATCCTTCATATACCCAACAGGTCAACTCTGGAACTTTCTTCCTCTGTGTGTGTTTCCTACAGCCTATGACCTTCAGTCTTTTAAATGCAGTGTCCAAGCATCTCAATGAACAGATCTTTATTTATTTACTGTATTATAAGATTTTTTTTGTGTTTTTTTCTGTGCACAATTTCTGGTTGGTTCCTGAAAGGGTCCCTTTTTCCACCAAAAAATGAACCTGTTTTATATTTTCTTGAGAAGCTGAGGATCAAAGAAATGGCAGATGATTACAGGTCCAAAGTAGAGGAGGAGTTACTATCAGTGAATTGGAATGAAATGGATCTGGACAGCCTGTGGAATGCACATAGGGATTGCCTAGTTAGGAAAGCTATAGCGGTATGTAGCGTGGCAAGAGTAAGAACAAAGATGAAAGGTATGGCATGGTGGGATGAGGTTAAGAGAGCAGTGGAGGAAAAGAGGAAGAAGTGGCTAGAGTGGTTACAGGACAGGGGTTCAGGTGAAGTAAGAACTCAATATATTGAGAGCAAGGGGCACGTAAAGAGACTAGTGAAGAGGAAGGAGGAGGAGGTAAATGATGATAAAGGAAGAATCTATCTATCTATCTATTGCCAGACGCCTCAATCCCGTTTGGGGTGGCCACAAACAAATCGCCTCCAAGTCGCCCTGTCCCCCGCCATTTCACTCCCCTGCTCCCAACTCACACCCCCCTCTCTCATATACCTCTCCACCCCATCTCTCCATCTAATAATGAATGCAAACTACTCAGAAAAAAAACCCATCGTAAAAGGAGTAGTGACTGTAATAAATAATATCCAAAGCCTACACTATTGAACATAAACTATGATGGATCCCCCTGAAATATAGATATTAAAGTATTGATTATTAATAATAAGTATATTTATAGAATGACTGGGAATCGTCCAGGGTGCGAATTGTCCTGACAAGGAATTGTCTGATAGCGAATTGTCTCAGAACCCGCTGATCATGAGTAATCATATAAATCAGGTTTACTGGTTACAAGGCTTTATTTAATGCTTTAACTTTATTTAAGTGCTTTAACTTACAAGTACATACCAGAACAGTAAATATTTAACTTGCAAATACAGTACTGTGGAAAAAGCAGTATAGCAAATCTTTAACGAACAAATAAATAAGGCATATTCTGACACCTATCAGGTAAACTGGTTATAAGACTACTTCTTGCTTTAACGTTATTTAATAGTACTTTAACTTGCACATAAAATTACCAGAACAGTAATGTACTGTACTGAGGAAAAGCAGTACAGCAAATTACGTGATCACGTGATCAAAACAAACCATGTGCACTGCACTGATGTTCAAGGGTTTGGCCTTTCAAAGGCCTGTCTTGCATAAATTTATAGTTTTTGTATTGGTTCATTAATCTTACGTTGTCTTATACGTATCCCAGAACTTACCGCATATAATAGCGAGCGTGTTCAGGGCGAACCTATTGCATACTGCTGGTGCAGTACTACTTGCAAATACAGTAATACTGTACCTCAATATACAATACCCTGGCTTAACGATGGTAGAAATTGCACCATATCCTGCCTAATGATGGCCAAACCCCGGTTTAATGATGGATTTTGAGTTTTTTTTACTGATTTTGATGATAATTTAGACAAAAATTGTGTTTAGATTGATTTATTAACTGTTTTTAGACTTAGATTAATGTGTTTTAGCCATAGGTGGGTTGAACATTGTCATTTTAGGGTACAGTTTACCAAGCTTAATTTTTTCCAGACTTATATTTGACAATTTTTTTACTTTATTGGTTGGTTTTAGTGAGCTATTTACAGGTGTTAGGCTTCAGTTAGCGTCCTTGACAGCTGTTAAGCCATTTAGATTGGGTTTAAACTTGTCTTTTGGCTCATTTGGGTGGGTTTTGGGCTTGGTTTGGATGGAAACCCAAGGTACGTGTTAAAAGTAACCCAATATATTATGATACCCCGCCTAATGATGGGGTTTTACCTAACCATTTACTTCATTAAACCGGGGTATGCCTGTACCGGACAAGAACTTGCTAGCCTAGTGCAGAGTTTAGCTGATGTCTGTGAGCATTGCACCTTGAGAGTAAATGTAGAAAAGAGAAAAGTGATGGTTATTGAGAGAGAAGGTTACTCCCAGTGCGATGTTGCGGTGAATCGAGAGAGACTGGAATTGGTGAAAGAGTTCAGCCTTGCAACTCCCCTTCATCTTCACTTAACAACACAATATCACCTGCAAACAACAGTACAGGGAGTTTCCACACACTGCCCTCTGTCATTAGGACTGCTCCAAGATCTGCTGTCCTACCTTGTATCTCTTTTATAACCCCATCCATATACAGATTGAACAACCATGGAGACATGACACGTCCCTGTTTCAATCCAACCTTCAAAGAGAACAATTCACTCAGTTCCCTATCCACATACACTGCAGCCTTAGCACCCTTATACATACTCTTCATGGCTTTCAACAACTTCCCATTTACTCCATGTATTCCTAATACTTTCCACATTCCTTGTCTATCCACCCTGTCACATGCTTTCTCCAAATCCGTGAAGCCACATACAACTTCTGTCTGTTCTGTACAAACTTCTCCACTAAAGACCTGAGAATGAATATCTGATCTGCACAACTTCATCCCTTCCTAAAACCTCCCTGTTTTTCAACTAATTCTTCTGTTATTTCCCTAACTCTGTCAGTAGATCTCCTACCATACACTTTTTCCCCTTTTCCTTTGTACAAGGGAATTATTATACCTGACTTCCAATCCTCCGGGACTCTGCCTTCCTCCCAGGCCAGTCTGCACATCTTCCAAATCCATTCTACTGCCAGTAATGAAAATACTCCACCCCTTAGTATGAGAACCCCTTATCTCAAGCCCATCTCATGTCTTTCTATGGTGTGTGTTCCTTATTGTGTTTTCACTTTCTATTAATCTAACCATGCCTGTGTGTGTTTCTGATGCACAGCATATCATAATGTATGTATTTAGTTGGTCTGTGTTATTGTCAAAGGGAAAATTTGGGATTGCACTTAGGATGTCCGGTACTGTAGGGTAAATCCCATAGGTAGTGTGCTTTTGTTATTGTGCAAGTTCTTTATCATACACCAAGCCTTGTACCAGTTATGCATGATAACCAAGGGATCACAGTACCGTATATAAACGTGTGTTGCCAGGTGAGCCTGACTGCGACATTTTCTCTCATTTTCCTGTGTCTGTCCTCATCTCTTCCTATTTCTGCCATCTTTTCTGTCACTTTTTGTTAATCTTGTTTTCTTTTTCAAGTGGCTTTACATTGATTGACAAGCCAAAAAGTTTCCTAGATCCCAGGAAACCATTTACAACATTGGGTGGTAACTATATAACCAACCCATACATGTTCCCTATGTGTCAGCAAGTGGGTTGGTGGTGGGTTAGTTTCCCTCCATATAAAATAACTAACTTGCAGCCAAACGACCACCTATTACGGGATTATGGTGTCTGGCAATAGATATATAGGTAAATAGACAAGTACAGTATCCTTGAGTTAGTGAGTAATGTGGTGTGGATGATTTTCAGGAGTGGAAGGATTGCCATTGCTGGTGACTCAACTCTGGCCATTTCTACCTCTTCACCAAGTTAGCCGCCATCCATGACTGGACTAAACCACATATCTGCAGTTGGTACTACACATCAAGTTAAGCCACAGTGGAATGAAGGTTAGTATTGCTTTGCAGTTCTGTAGCAATTATCAGTCATTGGTATCATTATCCATGTGTAGTTTTCTTTGGGGCAGAGGGCAGTGAAATGGCAGGGGCAGGGCGACATGTAGGTGATTTGTCAGTGCCCACCCCTTACAGGATTAAGGCGTCTGCTTAGATAAATATAGTTTTCTTTGGCACAGGATGTAAAATATCCAGAACTATAAAAGGAGGCAGGTAAATGGGAAGGTTTAACAGAAGAGTAACGAGTAAAATGGGCTTTACATCCATTTATTTTACTGTCAATCTTTTAAAAATTCTCAGCTCCATTTAGAAGGCATTACACCATATACAAATGACCTTATATTCTCTTGCAAGTTATTCATTTTAGAGGAAGTATTGAAAAGATATGATTGATACCATTTCAGAACCAAAAAGCTCAGAGTCGGAATTAACTGCTGAGATGGAAGTTGCGGGAACCAAATAGAATGGTGAAGGGTGGAGTCATCAGCGTACGAGTGGATAGGGTTAGATGTACTGCTTAGAAAGTCATTGATGAATAAAAGGAAGAGAGTTGGTAATAGGACGGAGCCCTGAGGAACACCACTGTTGATAGATCTAGGAGGAGAACGATGGCCTTCTACAACAGCGGCTATAGAACGATCAGAAAGGAAGCTAGAGATGAAGGCACAGATAGAAGGATAGAAACCGTAAGAGGGCAGTTTGGAAATTAAAGATTTATGCCAGAAAAGCCTTTGAGATGTCAAGTGCAATGGCAAAGCTTTCACCAAAGTCCCAAAAGGAGGATGACCAGGAGTCTGAAAGGTAGGTTGGTAGTGGGTGTGTGCATAGTGTAATATTATTGGCTTATATTTTACTTATAGTACCGGAAATACAATATTATTATTCTTGAATCTATTAGTAATATATTGTTATTTATTTAAAACACTTATACTTATGTTGCCAGCTGAAAGCTCCTGTAACATTATTGGAACAAAATAGACTCTCTTGGAGACTGCCCACCAGCCGGCTTTTATTGTGGCCTTTTTGTTGTTTTTGTGTTCCTGCCGTATTTACGGACAATTATTACATGGTGTCAGGTGTGGGGTTTCCTTGAATGTCTCCCGAATAAGCTAATTATGACTGTATACCTGAAAGAAGAGGGTTTTCCGTGAAACAGCTGTAACAAGATAGCCAAGGCCTTCGTTGTTGTTGTTATTGTTAGCAAGTGAAGATGGCCGACCATAATCGCCTGCCGGGTCCTCTTTCTTTGGAAGGTAACTGTGCTGAGAACTGGAGGAGATTTATCCAGGAGTTCGAAATATACCTAATTAGCTCTGAAAAAGAAGGTAAGAAGAATGAAGTTAAGGTTGCATTACTCCTTCACTGTGGTGGTCGTGAGCTGCTGGACATCTACAACACACTTCCTGTGTCTGAAGAGGAAAAGAAAGACTACAAAAAGCTAGTGGCTAGTTTAAATTTGCACTTTGAACCAAAGAAGTATACCACATATGAGAGATATTTGTTTAATACAAGGACACAACAGCCAGGTGAGAGTATTGATAGCTTCGTCACAGACCTAAGAAAGAAGGCCAAGAACTGTAACTATGGTACCCTGCATGACGAATTATTAAGAGACAGAGTTATTTGTGGTATAATTGATGATACTTTAAGGAGCAGACTTTTGAGAATTGATGATCCTAGTTTAGAAGAGGTTCTGAACCAGTGCCGAACCCATGAAGTTAGTGAGGAACACCTAAAGGAATTTAATGCAGCTTTCCAGTCCACTGTTAATGTTACAAGTAAAGCCACCAAGGCCAATGCAAGGAATACCAAGAGGAATGGAAGTGAACCCAACCCAATCGATGCACAAAGCTGCAAGTTCTGTGGATTCCAGCACGTATTCAGTCGCCGATTCTGCCCTGCTGCTGATCAAGAATGTCACAAGTGCGGGCGACGGGGCCATTTCAAGATTAAATGCACCTCCCAAGGACAGCGCAAGGCCCGAAGTAAGTCCGTAAGGAACGCATGTGTGGAACAGGACTACTCTTCTGGGTCTGATGAGTATCAAGATAAGACAGTGGGTTATCTGTGTGCTGAGAGTAAATCCTCCAATATAAACTACTGTAAGTCTGGTAAGAAACATGATTTAATAGAACTTGAGTTTCCAGATCATCAATGTGAATTTAGGGCTTTGATTGACACTGGTGCTGAGGTTAGTGTGCTACCAAAGAAGATTTTTGATATGATGAAGCCCAAACCAACACTAGGTAAAACCAAGACTGTTCTTGTGTCTTTTACAGGAGATAAAGTTACTCCAGTTGGTAAAATTTGGATTGAATGCCTACATAATAGTCAAAGGTACAAACTTGTGTTTCATATTGTTGATCTTGATTGTAAGCCTCAGCTAAGTAGGAATGCCTGTGAACTTCTTGGTGTTGTTAAATTTATGAAACAAGTAACGGCAAAGTCAACAGAATCTGCAATACCAGTGTCGATGAAGTCACTGATTTCAGAATATGCTGATGTTTTTCAAGGGTTAGGCTGCATTGATGGTAGAGTTCACCTAGAGGTGGATCCCAGTGTAAGCCCTGTAGTGCATCCTCCAAGGAAAGTACCTGTAGCACTTAGAACTAAACTGAAGGCAGAATTAGATGAAATGGAGAAAAATGGAGTAGTTGTAAAAGAAAGTACACCAACTGACTGGGTAAATAGTATGGTGATAGTTGAGAAAGGTGACAAACTCAGAGTGTGCATAGACCCTAGAGATCTCAATAAAGCTTTAAAGAGACAACATTATCCCCTTCCTACCATTGAAGAAATTTCCACTAGATTGTCTAATGCTAAAGTATTTTCTGTCCTTGATGCCACCAAAGGATTTTGGCAGTTAGAATTAGATGAAGCGTCATCAAAACTTCTCACTTTCAACACATGCTTTGGTAGGTACAGGTATCTGCGCTTAGGTTTTGGTGTTAGTCCAGCTCCAGAAATCTATCAAAGGAGGATGCACGAGATGTTTGATGATTTAGAAGGTGTAGAGGTTATAATGGATGATATTTTAGTATATGGAAGTGACGAGAAAGAACATGATGAAAGACTGAAGACTGTGCTACAGAGATGTAGAGAAAGAAATTTGAAGCTAAACTCAAATAAACTGAAATTAAAGACAGATCAGGTAGAATATATAGGTCATGTTCTTACCCCTGATGGATTGAAGCCTGATCCTAGAAAGGTGGAGGTTATTACAAAATTTCCACCTCCTCAGGACAAAACTGAACTTCTCAGATTCATGGGTATGGTTAACTATTTAGCCAAGTTCATTCCTAGGTTGTCAAACATAAATGAACCATTAAGAAGATTATTAGAGAAGGATGCTGACTTCCATTGGGATGATGAACAAGTACAATGTTTTGAGAAATTAAAGAAACTAGTTAGTGAGGCTCCTGTTCTGAGATTTTATGATGTACGAAAACCTGTAACTCTAACTGTAGATACGTCTGGATATGCAATAGGGGCCTGTATCTTGCAAGATGATAAACCAGTTGCTTATGCAGCTACCTCACTCACTATAACACAGCAAAATTATGCTCAAATTGAGAAAGAACTTCTGGCCATTGTATTTGGTGTAGAGAATTTTCACTCTTACATATATGGAAAATCAGATGTTATTGTTGAGTCAGACCACAGGCCATTGGAAACCATTTTTAAGAAGCCTCTCTCCTTAGCTCCTCCAAGGTTACAAAGAATGTTGCTCAGACTTCAGAAATATACTCTTGAGGTAAAGTACAAGAAAGGTAAAGAGATGTATGTAGCAGATGCTCTGAGTAGAGTCAACTGGTCTGAGGAACTTGATAAATCCTTTGATGAAGTTAATGTTAGTGTAGTTTCCATGGACTTGAATGTTGGTACTGGACTGGAAGTTGAGGTATTGAAACAGAAAACCAAGGATGACCCTACTCTGCAGATGCTAAAGGAATACACTCTTGAAGGATGGCCTGATAGTAAGAATCAAACCCCAGTAGAAATACATGCTTACTGGAACTTTAGAGAAGAGATTAGTTATTCCAATGGACTGTTAAGTAAGATGGATAGAGTAATTGTACCTAAAGAGCTGAGAAATAAAGTGATGAGGAATCTGCATAAGTCACATCAAGGTATTGAGAAAACTTTAAGATTAGCTAGGGACCTTGTATATTGGCCTGGAATGAATGGAGAAATGAAAGATCTGATTAGTTCTTGTGATACTTGTAATGCTTTCAGTAACCAACAAGTGAAAGAATCATTGATGCCTCACCCAGTACCTGATTTACCTTGGCAAAAGTTAGGTGCTGACCTGTTTGAGCTAAATGGCAAATCATACCTAATCCTTGTTGATTACTACAGCAAGTTTGTGGAAGTTGATGAATTAGAAACAACCCATGCTAGTAGTGTAGTAAAATGCTGTAAGCATCAGTTTGCGAGGCATGGTATACCTGAAACTATACACAGTGATAATGGACCTCAGTTTACTGCTAAAGAGTTTGAGCAATTCTGTAAATTTTATGGTATCCAACACACATCCTCTTCCCCTAGATATCCTCAAAGTAATGGACTAGCTGAGAGAAGTGTTCAGACTATAAAGAAACTTATGATGAAAGCATTACGGGATGGTGGTGATCTATATCAGAGTTTACTAGATTATAGAAATACTCCCATAGTTGGAGATGTCAGTCCTGCTCAGTTGTTGTTTGGCCGCAGAACCCGTACCACTCTCCCCACAGCTCCTGGATTGCTGAAACCAGAAACTCAAGACCATGTAATCATTAAAAGAATGTTAAGAGAATGCCAAGATAAACAGAAATTCTACTATGATCAGAATGCCAAACCTTTAATTGATCTGAAACAGGGGGATGTGGTTAGGATTAATGATGGCCAAAGTAAGGAATCTAAAAAGGGGATTGTGGTGGCTCCCAGGTCTTACCTGGTGAAGGACAACTTTGGTCAGATATACAGAAGGAATAGAAGGCATCTGATTAGAACTAAAGAGTCCCCTCCCCTATGTAAGAGTCATGAATTAGATAATGAAGTTAGTATTAGGCCTTCTACCCCTCAGAATTATAATCATGTATCGTTACCCAAGTCTAGAGTCCCTACACAGTCACATACTGTACCTGTAAGAACCCCTGATTATCCTGAAATCCATGATTTGCCAACAGATGAAAATGTGACTATAACTAGGTCTGGAAGAGTTGTTCGTCCACCAAGTAAACTTGAGTTATAATATTGATATGTTTAGTAATTTCACAAGCATCTTTTATTTATAAGGATATCTTTCCAATTTTACCATATTGAAGTTTTCTTTTAGTATAAAAAGGAAGATGTAATATTATTGGCTTATATTTTACTTATAGTACCGGAAATACAATATTATTATTCTTGAATCTATTAGTAATATATTGTTATTTATTTAAAACACTTATACTTATGTTGCCAACTGAAAGCTCCTGTAACATTATTGGAACAAAATAGACTCTCTTGGAGACTGCCCACCAGCCGGCTTTTATTGTGGCCTTTTTGTTGTTTTCGTGTTCCTGCCGTATTTACGGACAATTATTACACGTAGTACCAGTGTACTTTATTATAATGCCCAATCCAGGTGAAGACATAGCATAGATACCATGTACTGTATAGCTTTCTCTTTGCATCACCCTTGTTGGCTAAGCATTTTATTTGTAATCATGTGTATGGAGTGTGCTGAGGTGAATATTTTTGGTACTGTTGGAAGAGGCAGACTGAGGAAGACTTAGGACAAGGTCATAGAGGGTGACCTCACAAGTGAGAGACTGATTAGGGAGGCTGCTGGATATTGAGCAGTGTGGGGAGAGCAAGAGTTTAGTTATCATTCCACATTATCTGCATATTATTTAAAATGTGTGTGTGTGTATGTGGTTATTGTACTTCAGCAGATGTAAACACAGTGGCTCACACCAAAATTGCTCTTCTCACAGTACACCATCCTTCTTTCAGGGGATAGAGAGTTGAGGGATGTTTGTATAGCCAGGGACTGGATCCACTACAGCTTCCTTTTACGGGATAAGGAGGGAATTGAGGGATGTTTGTATAATCAGGGAGTGTAGTCAGCTAATTATGTGAGTGCCACTAATCACAGCCATCAGTTTGTAGTCCCCAGGTGTATTTAACAGACAGAAACCATGAATCGGGGTCACAGACTTTAAGTAAGGCACTGACATGCATCGTGTTTTAATTATGATAGTTCTTTCACCTTGACCTGGCCGAGATTTCAGCCTCTTGTAGCTTTATTTCATTCAGCTCTGACAGAAAAAAGTGTTGTGACTCAAAATCCTTTCCATGGCACTTCTTTGTGACTGGCATTGTACCATATTATTTCAGCTCAGTTTGAAGGTGATTTTTCAATTTTATGCCAAGTTTGTAGTATAAGTAATAGTAGTTGCAGCCCCCGGTTCATTGAGCAACATGAACCGAGTGGGCTGCAGGTGGAAGTTCCTCTTCTGCAGTCCACCATTACATCAGTGCCACCCCATGAAGGCTGCAGGGTTATTCCAGGCCAACTCACCCCAAACCTCCCAGTTCATGCCGTCAATTTTCTTGGAAATATTCAGGAAAATGCTTGTATTTGTGGCCACCCCTTATGGGATTAGGGCATCTGGCAATAGATGGATAGATAGAACCATGCAAAATCTTGCTGTCTTCAGAGAATGTTATGAACTTAACCAGAGACTGAAAAGGTTAATATATAATTTTCACTTTCAGGCTAGAGTTGACTCAGCCGTGGAAACTGCCATGTCATCGTATCATATCGTACATAACGGCTCCAACATGCTTGCCTGCGTCAGCCTTGGTCACCTAATGGCGGCTCTACACGCTGCCCGATCTCTGGCAGTCACCTTGACAATTATCTCCACTGTCTAGTAAGTACCTGAATGTGGTTGCATTTTGTTCAAGACTAAATCTGGGGGTTTGCAGGCTGATGTTGCCTTCTCCTGCAGTCCACCATGCTCCTCTTGGGGTTTAGGAAGTTAGGAATGTTTGTCTATTGGCACCACTGCATGAAGACATTCCTTTGCAGTACCAGAGTGGTTTTATACTCCTTATTATTGACTAAGGTGCTCATTATTCACTTTATCATATTTTTCTATTCTCCTGCATTCTAAACCCTACCTCACCCTGTCTTTGGATGGGAAAAGAGGGAGGGATGATGGTTTCCTTGCACATAATATTACTTTCCAATTGTTTATCATGTATTTTCCCCTGTGTAATATAAGTCACCATATTTGCCTCAGTTTCCTAGCCTTATCAGCTTCCGTACCTTGCCTTCATATATGATCATTTACTATATCCATCCATCCTCTTGCTCTGTGAGAGAGAGGGGTGTAAGATGGGGGAAAGGCAGCAAAATAGCAAGGGACAGGGTGACATGGAGGCGATTTGTCTGTGGCCACCCTTTACACGATTATGGTGTCTGGCTGTAGATAGATAATTATGATAGGTTCTTGTCCTACCATGCCTCCTTTCACCTCTAAACTCTTTTCACCACCATATCTGCATCCATTCTCTCCATATAATTATTTCTGTCTAATGTCACACTAAAGATTTGGATATAAAAGGAAGGTGGAAAGAGCACTTTGAATCTGTTCTAAATAGACCAATCCCAGCTGAAGAGGACATTTTGCCAGCCGAGAGAGATTTGCAGATAGAAACAGGGGATATAACTTTGGAAGAGGTAGCAAAATCTGTAAAGGAGTTAAAGAATTTTAAGGCCCCAGGTGAGGATGGAATATTCCCTGAAATGCTTGAGGTGGAAAATGACGAGTTGATGAATGCGCTTTTGAAACTTTTTAATGTGGCTTGGGATAATGGTGGAATTCCAGAAGAGTGGAAAAATGGAGTGATTATAAAAATACCAAAAAAGGGAGATTTAAGTGTGTGTGGCAATTGGAAGGGGATAACTTTGACACCTGTAGTTGCAAAAGTCTTTTCCAAAATCTTGTTGAACAGAATAGAGCCAGTAATTGATAAAATTTTAAGAGAAGAACAAGCGGGATTTAGAAAGGGTCGAGGTTGTAATGATCAGATTTTTATTGTAAGGCATCTAATGCAACAAGCTAATGAGATGAAAATGCCACTTAACATGTGTTTTGTGGATTTTGAAAAGGCGTTTGATAGTGTTTCACGTGGAGCTATGTTGAAAATTATGAGATTCTATGGTATACCAGAAAGATTGTAAATATTATTAGAAGCCTGCATGAAGGTACTTTTTGTAAGGTAATGATGGGTGGTTCTTTGAGTGATCCATTTCAAGTTAGGTCAGGAGTGATTCAAGGAGGAGTTCTTTCGCCATTGTTGTTTGTTTTGGTTATGGATTATGTTGTGAAAAAAGTTGTAAGGAGAACAGATGCAGGAATTAACTGGAAAGAAAATAAGAAGCTGATGGATTTGGTCTATGCTGATGATATTGTACTGATTTGCGGAAGTATTTACGAGATGCAGAGGGTGCTTGATTGTCTGGTGGAGGAAGGAGAAAAAGTGGGATTGGTAATAAACTGTGGAAAGACTGAAATTATTAATATGAACGTGGAGAACCAAATCGATTGTGTAATTGGGAATAATGTGGTGAAGAATGTAGAAAACTTTAAATATCTGGGAACGATTGTATCATCTAATGGATCATTAAACAATGAAATTGAGGAGAAGATTAGACAGGCTTGGCGAGCTGTTGGAATGTTGAAATCTGTTTGGAATAATAATATGCTTTCGTTACATACTAAAGTGAAAATTTACAAGTCCATGGTTAGACCCATTTTAATTTACGGGCATGAGTCATGGTATAGTACAATTGCAACAGATCAGAAAGTATTAGGATTTGAGAATAAAATACTGAGAAGGATTCTTGGGGTAAAGTGGCAAGACAGAGTTACAAATGCAAGAGTAAGGGATATTACGAGAGTGGAACCAGTTAATGAATATGTGAGACTGTCTTGTTGGAAGTGGCTGGGGCACTTATACAGAAAAGAAGGTAGTTTAATACAGGATGTGCCAGAGTGGACTGCTAGAGGAAGAGGTAGAGGTAGGCCGAGGGAAACCTGGTTGAGGACAATGAAAAAAGAAGCAGGAGAGGAGTGTTGGAGATGGCAAGAGACAAATATTCGTGGAGAGAGTTCATTGAGGCCCTATGCATCCCATGGGGTGCCACAGGAAATGATTGATTGATTGATTGAATGTCACACTCGTTAGGAGAAACACATTGAGGTGGTTTGGCCATGTGGAGAGGATGGAGAGTGAGAGACTGACAAGGAGAGTGTATGTGAGTGAGGTGTAGAGGGAGGGCGAGGCTAAAAATGAAAAGGAGGGATGGAGTGGAGAGGTATGTGAGAGAGGTGGGTGTGTGGGCTGGGAGCAGGCCAGTGAAATGGTGGGGGACAGGGCGACATGGAGGCGATTTGTTTGTGGCCACCCCTTATGGGATTAAGATGTCTGCCAATAGATAGATAGACACACTCTTTAACACTTACATCACCAAGTTTCCTCACTTCGTATATAATTTTTACCTCAGTTGTTGGCTGCTCCAAGAAGTGTCTCAGCTCCATGTCTTTTATAAAACTGACATTTCATCACTCTTACAAGAATTTGTAAGCCCCAGCCTTGATAGTGTGTCCTGTAGTGCTGTGTTTAGGAAGAAAATTGGTAGATAACTTAAGAGTAGATAGGAACTTGAAGTCAGATGATTTTTTTGTCTCAGAAGGAACAGCAAGTTGGTCAGGGATGGGAAGGATACATTTGGTGAGCAGTTTGTGTCATAGGATTAACTACCAGACTCACACCTCAAGCTTAGGAACCAATTTAGGAAGTAAAGAAGCCATGAAGTCAAGAAGCCTTGTGTAGTGGAGGGAGGTGTGGAAATTTAAAAAAAATAAATAATAAAAATAAAATGAGGCACAGGGAGTATTATGGAGGCTTGGTTTCTGAATGGACTCCGGATATGCGTCAGTCCAACCAATTGACAGTCACCATAGAAGGCTGCACATCACCCCATCATCTGGTTATATGGTTACCACCCAGCATTGTAAACAGTTTCCTCAGTTTCAGGAAACCATTAGGCTTGCAACTCAGTGTAGAGCCACCTGCACTGGAAAAATAATAAAATGTGACAGGATGGCAAGGGAGAAGTAGGAAGAGAGAACACACAGAATGAGAAAGGGTAAGGAAGAAGTAGGTGGGACTATATCAAGGGAATGAATGATGGTTGTGGATTTGGAGAAGGCATTTGATAAGAGTTCCATGGGTGATAGTAAAAATGGGCTGTGAGAGAGCTGTGAGAGGCCAAGGATGAGATGGGGGGAATGGAGTGGAGAGGTATATGAGAGAGGGGTGTGTGAGCTGGGAGCAGGGCAGTGAAATGGCGGGGGACAGGGTGACACGGAGACAATTTGTTTGTGGCCACCCCTTACGGGATTAAGGCGTCTGGCAGTAGATAGATAGATAGAGAAAACTGTATCTTAATGGATTGTCAGGTTGACGTGAAATTTTATGAATGGGGAGCTGTTGTACATGTGAGAGTGAATGGAGAGTTATGTGAGGAATTATCAAGTTCATACAGGCGTTCACACGAAGCAGGAATAACAGGGGGCCTATTGCCACATATTAAGGTTACCTATTTATCTATTGCCATAAGGGGTGGCCTCAAACAAATCGCCTCCATGTTGCCCTGTCCTCTGCCATTTCATTGCCTTGCTCCCAGCTCACACCCCCCTGTCTCATATACCTCTCCACTCCATCCCATCTCCTTGGCCTCCCTCTCCCTCTTCCCCCCCCTCCACCTCACTCACATACACTCTCCTTGTCAGTCTCTCATTCTGGTGAGAAAAAAAGAGTGGATGTGAGGGTACAAAGATTTAACAAACATGTGAGAAAAGAATAGACAGGATTATCTCCCACCCTCCACACCATTCAGGAAGGGAGGGAGGCAGGAAGAAAGGTAGGGAAGTGTTTTTAAAATGATCAAGCATTAGAATTTTTATAGGAAAGGGAGAAGCTGTGCATTAAATAATCACTAATGTACACTTATAAATAAATAAATAAAGTTTCAATATGTAAGTGTCTGACCCATAGGGCATGATTTATTTATTTATTGATTTTTTATAGCCAAGATTGAGGTCATAGTAACAGACATTTACAGGAAGTCATGCATTACCAGCAGATTCCCTTTGACCTTGTCTGTTTATCTACCTGTATCTATCTGTATAACTTACCAGACACGTTAATCCTTCAAGGGGTGGCCACAGACAAATCGCCTCCATGTCACTCTGTCTTCTGCCATTCACAACTCCTCTTATATCTCTCACCACTCCATCCCACCATCTTAGCCTTAGTTTGCCCTAATACCTCACTCATACAGTCTCCTGGTCAGTCTCATTCTCTGTTCTCCACATGACTGAACCATCACAGAGTATTTCTCGTAACATCCACATCACAGTGCTTGTCACCTTCATCATTTGTCGTTGTTTTTCCATATAATTCCACATGCACCTCTCATATACCTCTTTTTCATTCCACATGCTCCTCTCAGATAACATTTTTTCACTCTTTGCCACTCTTCCACTGCTCTCACCCTTGACCTGTGTCCTTTCACCAGGGCTGAGACCAGCATGTTAACCCTGTGGAGGAGTCTGGTACTACCCAAGCTTGAATAAAAGTTCCGTAGCAAGAGGGGAAGATCCTGCCACGTCAAAGGATATTTCACAAACGTGTTAACCTGCACCGTAGAAGTCGTCAAGCTGAAATCAGACGCCTTCCTGCGAAAGATGGGAGACACACCACCTCTTGCCTCATACTGCGACAGGCTAGGGTATTTGCAAGAATATATTGATGCCACGGCACTGCGTAACTGAGGCTTAGTGGCTGAGATCTCCATAGGGTGTCATAAGGTAAGGCTAAGCTTCACTTTCATATGATAGAGTAGGGATCATTGTACTGTAATAAAGTTTCTCCCTCTTTCTCTCTATCTCTATCTGTTTATCTATCTACTTGTCTTTTTCTCTCTCCCTTTGTCTTTCTAAGCTCACTTCCCTATTCCTTTTGACCTTCTACTATCTCGTATTCTCCATCAGCTCTGCCTTCACAGTGTCAGTCATCAGTAAACTCCATGTAGGGTTATTGCCTTGGGTGTGCTGTGTGGCAAATCATCTGTGCTGCACCATCTATCTATCTATCTATAGCCCGACGCCCTAATCCCGCAAAGGGTGGCCACAGACAAAACGCCTCCAAGTTGCTCTGTCACCCACCATTTTACTGCCTTCCCCTCAACTCACTCCCTCCTCCCTCGTATATCACTCAACTCCATCCCTCCACCTTATCCTTGGTCTCTGCACCATACTGTCACATATAAACAGACTGTCATGATTATAAAACGAAAGCAAAAAACTTATATTTATGGAGGGGTAAACAGCACCCTTAGAAACCAAACTGTTTGTGCAGGTACATGGCTGAAAATTCTGGTCAGTACCTGGTGTGACTAGTTTCGTTTTTGAAGGCTCCAACGTGCATGTGTCAGCCTTGGCCACCTAATGGTGGCTCTCCATGCTGCTCAATCTCTGGCAGCCTCCCTGTTCAGTCCCTTAACCCTGAGGTCACACTTAATGACCTTATCCCAGGTCCTTTTTGCTGTACCCCTTGCAACCCCACCCCTAAAATTAACTCTTCTCACTTTCTGCACCCAGTTATCATCCCCCATCCTCTCCACATGCCCAAACCACCTCAATCTACCTCTCCTCATCACAACACCAATACACTCCAGTCCCACCCCACCTCTCAACTCTTCTGTCGTAAACCTAGCTCCCTTAGGCCTTGCACTCAGGGATGCACTGCACATCCACCTAATCATTGCCATTTTTGTACATTTAAGCCTGTGAATATCCTCTTCCTTTGTTGCACAGGTCTCACTACCATACACCATTACACTCGTAGCACGTGTTGCATACAAAGACCCCTTAGCTCATGTGAAATCTTTTGTGATTGAAAGTGTTTAGAGAAGTACTTTGATATGGTTTGGCCAAGTGGAATGGATGGAGAATGAGAGACTGGCTAGTAG
Source organism: Coenobita brevimanus (assembly GCF_032717465.1). Taxonomy (NCBI): domain Eukaryota; kingdom Metazoa; phylum Arthropoda; class Malacostraca; order Decapoda; family Coenobitidae; genus Coenobita; species Coenobita brevimanus. Next base: position 106,541 of record NW_027642144.1, read on the forward strand.
AGTGTATGAAAGTTAGACTGGCTGAAAGAGTGTGTAAGAGTCTGAGTAGCTGGAAGAGTTTTTTTTTTAATGCGACGAAGAAGGAACCACAGTCTGAGCCCACATTAATGTTCATTCCAAGAAAGAAACAAAAACAATACAAAAGAGAGCCAAATTCAAGATCCGTTCATTTGGAGGTGGAAGGGGAGACCAAGAATGAGATGGAGGGATGGAGTGGCGAGATGTATGAGACAGAGGAGTGTGAGTTAGAGAAGGGTGAACCAAATAGAAAAGGACAAGGCAACATGGAGATCTGTTTGAGTCAGGTGGAGGGGGAGACCAAGGATGAGATGGAGTGGAGAGAGATCGGAGAGCGGATGTTGAGTTGCAGGGAGGTCAGTGAAATAGCAGAGAACAGGGCAATATGGAGATTTGTTTGTGGTCACCCCTAATGGGATTAAGGCGTCTTGCAACAGATAGACAGACATCAGATGAGTTAAAGCTAAGGACTAACCCCCCAATGTTGCACAAATGAACCTGTGTGTGTGTGCAAATTTTAAGGGTACAAATAAATGAGAAAAGTAATCTTGAAGTATAAACACAGCCTCAGTAGTTGACTAAATTATACCCAGCAAGGAGATATCATGTAGATGGTTAGTTCTGCACTTTCTAAGGTAAAAATATAGAAGTGATCTTATTTTTTTTTTCTGTCTTTGTATGCCCACCATGTCATATATAATCAGGGATTTTTTAGTTTCATCATGTAAGTTGATTATTGTTGCAACAGGAGTTAGGGTATAAAAATGTACATGAAAACATTATTGTGATGAGGATTGGTAGATTGAGATGGTTTGGGCATGTGGAGAGGATGGAAGATGACAACTGGTATGGTGAGAGATGTTGATGAAGAGTTGAGAGGAAGGATGGAACTGAAGTGTATTGATGTTGTGATGAGGAGGGGTAGCTTGAGACGGTTTGGGCATGTGGAGAGGATGAAAGATGACAACTGGGTGTGGAGGGTGAGAGGTGTGAACGTTGAGGGTAGAGTTGAGAGGAAGGATCGGACCAAAGTGTATTGGTGTTGTGATAAGGAGGGGTTGATTGAGATGGTTTGGGCATGTGGGGAGGATGGAGGATGGCAATTGGGTGGGGAAAGTGAGAAGTATGAATGTCAGGTAGGGTTGTGAGAGGCAGACTGAAAAAGACCTGGGACGAGGTTATAGAGTGTGACCTCAGGGATAAGGGACAGAATAGGGAGGCTGCCAGAGATCAAGTAATGTGGAGAGTTGCCATTAGGTGACCAAGGCGAATGTATGCAATCAGGTTGGAGCCTTTATAAACAATATGATATGACACAATCTTATTGCACTTGCACTTGCCAGTATGATGCTTTAAGTATAATAAGGGGTAAATCTACCAGGCATCACCCCCTTTTGTATGTATGTGTGTGTGTGTGTGAGAGAGAGAGAGAGAGAGAGAGAAAGAGTGCTGAGTCTGTTCCTGAATGTTGTTAAGTCTGATTCCTTTGTATTTGTTTTGAAAGACATTAATTCAGTCTATGGTAACATTTTTTTTTTTTCACTCTTTTCTATCACTGTACCCGGGTATTTGAACTCTCTCACCAATTCCAGTCTCTCTCCATTTACTGTGACATTGCACTGGGAGTCACCTTCTCACTCAATAACCATCACTTTACTCTTTTCTACGTGTACTCTCAAGGCACGACGCTTACAGACATCAGCAAAACTCTGCACTAGCGTACCAAGTTCTTGTCCGGTACTTGCAAGCAGTACTGCATCATCAGCATACAACAAATTTGAGATATTCCATCCATCACCATTCATTACCAATGCCATCCCTCTCTCCATTACTCATGTTTTCACTTCTCCCATCACCCCATCCATATATACATTGAACAACCATGGGGACATCACACAACCTTGTCGCACGCCCACACTGATTGTGAACCATTCACTTAGATGCCCATTAACCCTGACACATGCTTCACTACCATCATAAAAACTCTTGATGGCACCTAACAGCTTACCCTCTACACCTTACATGCACAAAACTTTCCACAATCCTTCTCTGTCCACTTTGTCATATGCTTTTTCCAGATCCATGAATGCCATAAATTCCTTATGGTCCTTCTCACAAGCCTTCTCTACTATCTGTCTCACTGCAAATACTTGATCCACACATCCTCTGCCACTCCTAAAGCCACCCTGTTCATCACTCTCTAGGACTTTTGATATCTCTCTTACTCTCACTATAATAATTCTTCCATATACCTTCCCTACCACACTCAGTAAGCTTATGCCACGATAATTCTTACACTCACTTCATTCACCTTTATTTTTGTACAGGGGTACAATCACAGCCTTTTTCCACTCTGCAGAAACAGTTTCACTCATCCATGTCTTCTTACATATCTCCAACAAGCACTTCATTCCATTCTCTCCACTACATTTAAGCATCTCTGCATACACCTCATCAACCCCAGCTGCTTTCCCATTTTTCAGCTGCTTCACAGCACTCTTCACCTGTGTGAGTGTCACGTCTCCTGGCACTGCATACCTTCTCTGCACACCCCCAAAACCAATCATGTTTACAGCTGCTCTGCTCTCTCTATCCCTATTCATCAGGCTTTCAAAATATTCTTTCCATCTGGTCCTTACTTCATCTCCATGGGTTAATAATCTACCACCTGCATCCTTCATACCATCCCATTTCTTACTGCTTTCACTTCTACATTTCCGCACCTCTTTCCAGAATAACTTTCTATTTTCAGAGTAGTTTGCATTAATTTTTCTTCCTAGATCCTCATTTACCTCCTCCTTTTTCCTCATCACTAGTCTCTTTACGTGCTTCTTGCTCACAACATATTCAGTTCTTATTTCAACTGAACCCCTATCCTGTAACCACTTTAGCCACTTCTTCCTCTTTTCCTCCACCGCTCTCTTTACCTCCTCATCCCACCATGCCATACCTTTCTTCTTTGTTGTTACTCTTGCCACACCACATACCGCTTTAGCATTCCTAACTAAGCAATCCCTATATGCTTTCCACAGTCTGTCCAGATCCAATCCATTCCAATTCAGTAATTCTAACTCGTCCTCTACTTTGGTCCTGTATTCATCTGCCATTTCTTTGATCCTCAGCTTCTCAACTTTCAGTCTTTCTCCCTGACTGCTTCTCTCTCTCCTGAGCATTCTGCATCCATTTCATGACACTTAGTCAGGACTAGCATCTTATTCTAGTGTAAATTTGTTGTTACAGCTCAGTATTCAGGATGGAGAGACAGAAATTGTAGGCCAAATTACAGTCAAATGGGTCTAGGTAAGTAGCAGAGCGGTGGTGGAAGTGCAATGCCAGGCAGAGTAAGACTGAAATTGTTGGCAGGATGGTTGGCTGTGTCTGCGCTACTTACCAAACCTGATGTGTTGTAATTCTGAGAAGGTTCTTCAGTTTCCTCAGAGAGTTCGTTACAGTTGACATTTGATTGATGAAATTAATTGACCATATGCTCATTTTGGACCGTACAAGGAAATGAAAAATATTGACATTGATAATATTCATAGAATCAGCAAAACTTAAATTTAAAATAAATATATAAACATCATGTGATGGTAACTTTGACATAATATCAAGAACTTGTTAAAACACTATAATGCTTTGATTTGGTTATAAATAATGAGAATGATAACCTGTCTTGATGTAATGCTGCCTACTTCTTCCTTAGCCTTTATCATTCTTTTTCTGTGCTTGCCCTCCTCTCTTCCTATTTCTCCCATCTTTCCTGTCACTTCTTATTGCTTTTCTTTCCGTTATAGGTGGCTTTACATTGAGTGACAAGCCAAATGGTTTCCTGTAAGCCAAGAAACCATTTACAACACTGGGTGGTAACCATATAACCAAACCATACGTGCTCCCTACGTGTCAAGTGGGTTGGTGGAGGGTTAGTGCCCCTCCCTGTAAAACAAATAACTCAGAGTCAAATGACCACCCCGTACGGGATTATGGCGTCTGGCAATAGATAGATAGATAGTAATATGTAAACTCTGAAATGCAAGAGTTAACCATTACATTCAGTACTTCATGTATGCAACAGGTCAACTCTGGAACTGTCTTTGTATTTCCTACTGTCTGTGATCTTTAGTGTTTTAAATACAGTGTGTCCAGGCATCTTGAAATGATTGGGTCTTGAATATGGCTTCTGTTATCGTGTTTTTATTTTTCCTTGGAAGGAACAATCTTGTGGGCTTGTAGCCTTGTGTTCCTTCTGTGCATAAAAAAAAAAAAGTATCAATCTATTGCCAGACGCCTCCAGGGGTGGCCACAAACAAATTGCCTCCATGTCACCCTGTTGTTGTCCCCAAATGATATTGTTCTTGATGCCATCAGATACATTTCTTACCAGGTAAACTTAAGGTTCAGAAGGAAAGGACTAATTGTGTAATATATTTTTCAGGTGCGTGAGTTGATTGTCAGCCGTGGAAGCTGCCTAGAGAGAGGCGGAAAGAAGAAGAAGAGAAATCCCCAGCTAACTTGAAACTGTAATGGACGTTAACCCCAACACCTGCCCTGTACAATGTGGTAAGTGTGTGAATGTGATGCCTCTTTGTTCTTGTTATTCCTTCAAGCCCATCAGGATATGAATCTTTGTGTGTGTGTGTGTGTGTGTGTGTGTGTGCATGCGTGCGTGCGTGCATGTGCACGTGCGCATGCTTATAGTGAAGGTATGTGTGGCATGTTACCATAGGGCACGTGTGGTTTTGTTGCTTTCATGTATCTCGGTTTGTTTATCTGTGGGTGAAGCAATGAAAGTGAATCAAAAGGTAGATTCTGAAATATAGTGGACTGCAGGCTGATGTTGCTCTTCTCCTGCAGTCCACCATCCTATCTATCTGTCTATCTATTACCAGACGCCTTAATCCCGTAAGGGTTGTCCACAAACAAATCGCCTCCATGTCGCCCTGTCCCCCACCATTTCACTGCCCTGCTCCCAGCTCACACCTCTCTCTCTCATATACCTCTCCACTCCATTCCTCCATCTCATCCTTGGCCTCCCCCTCCCTCTCCTCCCCTCCACCTCACTCACATACATTATCTTCATTAGCCTCTCACTCTCCATCCTCTCCACCATCCTCCTTATTTGAAATTGTGGGTTGAGGGAGGTTGTATATTAGTGTCACCAGGTGAAGGCATCCCTCTTTAGCGTCAGTTCTTTTTTTATTTTAATTTACACAGTTGGTGGATTTATACAAACCAAGGATGAACATATTTTTTTCCATCCTCCTCCAAGCAGAGATAGGGAAGGTGTTGAGGGATGTTTAAATACCTGGGCAGCTCCACCACTCACACACATCAGTGCCACCACATGAAGGCACCTTAGGCTAAGTAAAGGAAGTCTAGTATTGGACCTTATGTTGTATATGTGTTGGTCAGGAAATTATATTCATCTTGGACATGTGTTAGGAGTGTAATGCTGGATGGTAGTGAGACATGGGCAGTAAAGGAAGAGGATATTCATTGGCTCAGACATACAGAGGACAGTGATTAGATGGATGTGTTGTGTGTTCTTGAATGCTACGCCTGGGAGGGCTAGTGTTTCGTGTTCTTGTGTATTATGTCGTTTGCCGTGAAGATATACTGGCGAGGCAGGGTAGTCAAACAAGAGATGGGTGGAGTGAGACAGCGGTGTTTATTCTCTAGCTTTCGAATCTGACCCTCAACACAAAACAGCTGAGCATTGTGGGTAGCGCGCCAAGTGCGGCTAATTCAAAATACGTAACATCTTCCTCCTTTCGTAAAAGACACATAATCAATCCTGACATGCAAAGCACGAAACACCTTACCCCTTTAATAAATAAAGCATAATCAATCATGATAAGATTAGGTATTCAATAGACAGTTGGACATATATCAAGTGTCGGGTGTTGCACTCCATTTACATTCTTTGGAAATAAAGTGCTGTATAGAACCCAATAATTCCTTACAGACCACACATATTTAAAAAAAAAAATGAATAATTATTATTTCCTTGAAGGGCAAGATTAATCACAGTGCTAAATGGTACTCTGTACGGTACATTATTCCTACAAGTCCAGTCTCCTTGGTGCTTTAACTGTCCTACCTGACCGGGTTACATAGTCACTTACTAAAGGAGATCCGACACAGTCCCTACAGCTCACAGTCTCAGGTTCTAAGGATGCATCACCTGCCAGTGTTGTCTTATCATCATTGGGCCAACTCTTGTGTGTTCTGGCTAGTTTAGATGATCGCAGTTGTTGACGGTTTCTCCTGTATGTACCTCCATCCTTCGTTGTTACTTCATAAGCTCGGGGACTAAGTTGCTTCTCTACAGTGGCTTCCTTCCACTCCTTCTTTGGATCGTCTATTGGTTGTACTCGCACAGTATCTCCAACGGACAAGGGTTTGAGGCTTCTTCTATGCATGTAGTGTTCTGCAGTGCTGGCTCTTTTCTTCTCCATGCATTCTCGTTCTCCAGCAATGATATTTGGCTGCAAGCGAGCATTAATAGCAGGGATCAATGTCTTGGTGCGACGCCCCATAAGCCGCTGAGCAGGACTGGTTGCCATACCTTCTTGAGGGGTATTGCGCATGTTCAGCAATCCAAGGTAGGGGTCTTCTTTGGCCCGATGGCACTTCTTCATCATGAGCTTGACAGATTTTACAGCGGCTTCAGCTGCACCATTGGACTTGGGGTTTCCAGGACTAGAAGTTTCATGGCAAAATTTCCACTTCTTTGCAAATGACTGAAACTGATGAGAGGAAAACTGTGGACCATTATCACTGATCACAACGTCAGGTATGCCATGTCGAGCAAAGTGGTGCTTAAGTTTTGTGACGATGGCTTCTGAAGTTATCTCTGGAAGGTAGTCAACTTCAGTGAACTGACTAAAGTAATCAACAGTTACCAGATAGTTTCGGTTTTGGATGGTGAACAAGTCAGTTGCCACTTTTTCCCAGGGACGTTCTGGAAGTTCATGTTGATACAGGGGCTCAGGGGATTGCTTAAGTGAATAGGAGGAACAGACGTCACAGGACTCCACAAACTGACGAATTTCCGAAGACATCCTAGGCCAGTAGATTAACTCCCTTGCACGTCGTAGGCAGGAGTTTATACCCGAGTGGCCAGCGTGCACCTTCTCCATCATCTCATATCGCATTGAGCTAGGGATTACCACCCTCTCTCCTCTAAGAATAACACCATCTTGTACAGACATCTCCTCTCGATAACTGTAATATGGGGCTAGGCAGTCTGGAAGGTGACCTTTCTCATCAGGCCACCCTTGAACGATGACATCCTTGATCAGTCTTAACGTTGGGTCCTTTTCTGTGGCATGCCGTATTTCTTGAAGGCGAGATTCCCTGAACTGGGAGTAGGCTAGACTGTTAACTGAGAAAGAGTCATCTCCTGTGTCAGGCAGGGGAGCACGTGAAAGAGCATCAGCAATGGGGATTTCTTTGCCAGGACGGTAAAATAGTTGATACTGGTAGTTTTGAGCGCGAAGGAGCATCGCCTGGAGTCGTCGTGGGGCACGAGATAGTGGCTTGTTTGCTATGAACACAAGAGGTCTGTGATCTGTGAGGACCCTGACCGATCTTCCATATGTGTAGTGATGAAATTTCTCTAATCCGTATACAACGGCTAACGTTTCTTTTTCAATTTGAGCATAATTTCTTTCAGAGTTAGATAAGGAGTGACTGGCAAAGGCTACAGGCTTCCCATTTTGCATTAATGCTGAACCCAGACCATATTCACTAGCATCGTTTTCTAGGGTAAGCTCATCACAGGGGTTGTAAAATGTGAGCACAGGGCTATTGGTGATCATACACTTAATTCGGTTGAATGCTTCTTGTTGGCTTGCTGACCAAACCCAAGAAACATCCTTCTTTACAAGATTATGCAAGGGGTACAAAACAGATGCTGAGTTGGGCAGAAACCTAGCAAGATAATTGACCATACCTAGAAAACGCCTTAGCTCCACAACATTAGTAGGTGCTGGATACTCACATATGGCTCGGATTTTGTCAGGATCAGTTACCAGGCCATCTTTTGTAATACAGTGACCCATAAATTTTACATTGTCAGTTCTCAGAGTGAGCTTGTCTTCATTCAGTTTTATATTCATTCTCTGACACCTCTCAAAGAACTGCTTCAAGTTGGCCTTATGCTCTTCCAGAGATTTCCCATGAATTATCACATCATCAGCTATGCAAATTACACCAGGTACACCTTGTAAAGTTTCAAGTAGTCTTTTCTGAAAGATTTCTGATGACACTGATAAACCAAAGGGTAGTCTAACCCAGCGGTATCTCCCAAAACACGTTTGAAAAGTGGTTAGGTAGCTAGATTTTTCATCAAGTTTGATGTGCCAGTAACCAGAAGCAAGATCTGCTTTAGAGAAGACTTTTGACTGGCTCAACTCATGCAATGTATCCTCAAGTACAGGAAGAGTATAACGCTCTCGGAGCAGTGCTTTGTTGAGTTCACGAGGGTCTATACAAATTCTGATGTCACCATTCTTCTTTGGTGCAACCACAATCTGGCTCACCCATTCAGTCGGCTCACTAACTGGCACAGTGACACCTAAGTTCTCTAGTCTATCAAGTTCAGTTTTCAGCTTTGGTCTAAGTGCAACAGGGACCCTTCTATCAGGCATGATGGTTGGCTTCACCTGGGGGTCTACTGACAATGACTATAGACCTGGCAGAGTACCTAAACCATCAGAGCCGGTATTACTCAACATGTCACTATTACAGTCAGACTCACTCACTTTCACATTATCCACACGTTCAAATACATCTTCATTAACAGTTATCAGATCCATCTGTTTGCTAGCCCCAAGACCTAAGAGAGGGACTAAATTTCCTTCAAACACCACAAACTCCACAGAATATTTCTTACCATTTTTGGGATTTTTAATGCTTCTCCTGCACACACCCACAGGAGTCTGAACAGAGTTATTCCAGGTAGTAAGGATTCTCTTAGTCTTCTGTACATTTTTTGCATATTGTAGTGTTAGGGCATTAACTGATGAGCCAGTGTCGATCTGAAAAATTACCTCATTATCATCAATTAACATGCAACACTTAACATCTTTCTTGGGAGATTTTACAGATTTTACTGTCATGTAATGTAATGTGTTAACCCACTCTTCATCCGAACTGGACGCCCCATGGGGCTGGGCATCTAGTTCACTCTCTGCAACCTGATGTACAGCTTTCTTTTTGAAGTTCGAGGATTTTACAGTGGCATTGACAGAGGCTTTAACACGACACATACTTGCAAAATGGTCTCTTTCCCCACACTTCAGGCATACTTTCCCTACAGCTGGACATTTATTTCTTGCAAACACATGTGAAAGACCACAAAACTTACATTTCCTAGCTACACTGTTGGAACTATGTGCTTGGGCACAACTGTCTGTCCTAGATCTGACCTTGTTCACAGTTTCAGGGACAGGATTCAACACTCAGGTCTGTGAGATGGCACTCTCTGCAGCTTTGCAGGTATCAATACACTTCTCTAAAGTCAAATTTCTTGTTTTAAGTAGCTAAGTACGAACACTGGAGTCATGAATGCCTAACACAATTCTGTCTTTCATCAGGGAAGCTTTACATGTGTCACAGTAATCACAAGTCTTTACAAGAGTTTGCAAATCTGAGTAAAATTTATCAAAGGGTTCCCCTTCTTGCTGGTTCCTTGTATTAAATATGAATCTCTCATAAGTAACATTAATTTCACCAATGGCAAACTCATCAGATTTGTTGATTATATCTTGCACTGTCCTATCAGCTTCATTACCTTCAAACTGAAAACCATTGTATACTTTGAGGGCATCATCTGCTAAATACTGTAGGAACGTAGCTACCTGGATGTTGGGTTCTTCAGTGTGTAGTCTTGAGAGAAGAGCATACATGTTCCATCTCTGTTTGAAAAGCTTCCAGTTTTCTGCAACATTTGTCCCCAAACAGAAGGGCTGAGGGGCTCTGACACCAGCATAACGGCTCTCACTGTCAGTGTCTGTACTCATCTTGGTGGGTGAGGCTAGTAGGTTACAGGAACTTATCAATAGGTTGCAGGTCAAAGGAGATCCGTCTACTCACAGGCTGTAGGCAGGAACATCAGTAGATTGTAGGGGACCAGTTCACTCACAAGCAGGAAGAATGTTCAGGTTCCCCAGCAGGCTAACATCCACTTCAAAATTTCGCCAGGAGTAGCAGCAGGTCATATCACTCAAATGGCTTATACTGCAGACCGCATTCTCTTCTCAGCTCCACTTCCATCAGCTGCCACCGTGTTTATTTGGGTAATTCCACGAAGATGTCAACCTTTTGTGTCAAAATCAGAATTGCTTAAAAGTATTTAAATTATACATCATTTTAAAGCTTAATCATTGAATTTTATGAATCTGAAGAGAAAGAGAGCCTAAACTGTCAACTTGGGGAGCTGCATAAAAAACTGTCATGTTATGTCACCAAAGAAAAACCAGTGCTGAATATAGCAATTTTCATAACAGAGTTTGTTATTGTTTGGAATGCTGACATTGTGTTTTACTGAAAATGTGTCTATTTGAGTTGTGATTGACACTACAGTTGTTTACATATACTGTATGTTGTGGTCAGAATGTAGCAGGACCTTTAAATGGAAGTATTTCAGGAGTAACGTGTCTCATGATTTTCCTCATTTTTCCCATACACAACTAACAAACTGGAGAATACCAACATAACTGTATATTATAAACAGGCATCTCAAGGCCTTAATAATGTAATGCTGGGATACTTTGAAATAAACCCTGGTAAGCCATATGGTTTGTCACACACGTTACATGCCCACTGTGAGGAACGTTACCAGAAAATGATGTAAAGTTTCTCACGCACACCTTTGAACAAAAAATCAAAGTACCTGCACTGAAGTCCAATGATAAAACCCCTGTGTTTGTAATTTGTAATTCAAAATTACATTGTTCTTTTCCGCTGCATGACCCCCAACCCTGCTTTACAAGAATCACAATATCAGTAGTACTCTGTGGCTCAGGCTGAGACATGAATGACTGACATTTCTGCAAGAGATGGCTACCTTCCCTATCACTGCAAGTACTGGAGTCAGATTGTGGGTCATAGCCAGTCTCCTGAAGTTAGCACTGCTTAAAAGGTGATTGGTCTGCAGTCAAATGATACAATGCTACTTTACAGTGGCCAAGAGGTTTTACTGACCTGCACTGCTGAATGGATTTTGCTGCCTTACGGTTTTTCCAGATCTGTACATATCTTGACGTCTCAGTGTTTATATGTTCAGTAGACACATACATTAGTTCAGTTTTATCTGTTATTTGTTCAGCCTCCTCATAAAATTCTACAGCAGACCTTACTGTACAACGACCTTGCAAAACTTGCTTGTAGACATTTCGTTTTAGTAAAGCCCCAATCCTATCATGAGGGCCCTTTGCCATGATAACTTTCTTGAAAGTTCCATTTAGCAGTGCAGTTGTGGATGGCTTTGTAAGAGGTTAGAGCTGCCATAGAATACCTATTCTTGAAGTGGGCTGCTGCCCCATCAGTCCACAATGATACATGTGTAAAATGAATACCAGCAGACTTCAAATAATCAGCTGGAGTCATTGGAGACATGATGGTAAAGCACACTCACCAGGTACCAGGCAAAATCAATTTACTGTTTGGAAAGAATAAAAACTTAAAGATAACATACTAAATTACAAACACAGGGGTTTTATCATTGGACTTCAGTGCAGGTACTTTGATTTTTTGTTCAAAGGTGTGCGTGAGAAACTTTACATCATTTTCTGGTAACGTTCCTCACAGTGGGCATGTAACGTGTGTGACAGACCATATGGCTTACCAGGGTTTATTTCAAAGTATCCCAGCATTACATTATTAAGGCCTTGGGATGCCTGTTTATAATATAAAGTTATGTTGGTATTCTCCAGTTTGTTAGTTGTGTATGGGAAAAATGAGGAAAAAACATGAGACACGTTACTCCTGAAATACTGTACTTCCATATAAAGGTCCTGCTACATTCTGACCACAACATACAGTATATGTAAACAACTGTAGTGTCAATCACAACTCAAATAGACACATTTTCAGTAAAACACAATGTCAGCATTCCAAACAATAACATACTCTGGTAAATGATGTCATGAAAATTGCTATATTCAGCACTGGTTTTTCTTTGGTGACATAACATGATAGTTTTTTATGCAGCTTCCGAAGTTGACAGTTTAGGCTCTCTTTCTCTTCAGATTCATAAAATTCAATGATTAAGCTTTAAAATGATGTATAATTTATATACTTTTAAGCAATTCTGATTTGGACACAAAAGGTTGACATCTTCGTGGAATTACCCAAATGTGACATCCATCCAGGAACTAAACTTTTACACTATTCCCCGCTGTCAGCCGCAAGGGAATACAGACTCAGTGCATGGGAAGGGCAGTTGTTTCCCTGCAGTTGATGGGTCTGCTCATCTAGACAGACAAGGGTTGATCAACAGCAACAACCCCTGGAGTGTGATATAGGCAGATTTCTGTAATTCTTTGTATTGGAAGGCAGATTAATTCAGCATATGGTGACATTTTTTTTGTCCCTTCAATATGTAAACTGTAGCCAGCGTATACTGTATGTGGACTGCAGACTGGGGTACTGCATTTTTATTATTATTATTATTACTATTATTATTATTGACTCTCGGATATGTTTATGTGAAGCTACAGAACGTAGTCAGTGTTTTTGGCGTATCATACAGAGCCAGGATTCTGGGGGCTTGAATGGTGAGCGAATGGAAGCGTGGCCCATTGGATTGGGCAAATTTGGGCTGTCTGGACATTGCTACTCCTCACCCTGCCCGGATGATGATGATGATTATCATTATAGCAAGGAGGAATACTTGGCTGCCAAGCGTAGGGCTAGAAGAGAGGTATACAGGGCGAAGTCTGAGTCACCAAGACTTTTGTTTGATAACCTAAATAGTGTGGCAAGGAAGAATATGATATTTAAGGTGATGAAGTGATCAGATGAAGAGGGATAATCAGGATATTATAGGTGAGCAGTGTGTGAAGAATGATGAAGGAAGGGTAGTGGTGAACAGTGGGGATATTAAAGATGCATGGAGAGAGCATTATAACTGGTTGTTGAATGAGGAGTTTGACTGGGACAGGGAAGGTTTGGAGCCAGCAGATCCAGTGTTTGGCCCTTGGCCTTTGATTGATACTGCTACTGTGAGTGAGGCAATAGGCAGGATGAGGGTGGGGAAGGCAGCAGGTGTGTCTGGGTTGACTGCCAAAATGTTGAAGGCCTCAGGAGATATAGGGGTGCGGTTAGTCACTGACCTGACAAATATGATTATTTATGAGTGAATGCCACTCAGGGATAAGTGAGGCTGGTCACTCTCATCTTAAATGTCGAGACCAACTGCCTAGCCCCGGGCTCCTACGCTCCTCATGGGGCAATGTAGGATTGGATGATGGATGGATGGTGTTGTCCCAGATGATTGGCTAAAGAGTGTAATTGTAAATGTGTATAAAGGGAAGGGTCATGACCTGGAAAGAGGAAATTATAGAGGTATAAAGCTTTTAGATCAGATAATGAAGGTAATGGAGAGAGTCTTAGAAGGTATGATTAGAGAGAGAGTGAATGTTGATGAGATGCATTTTGGGTTTATGCCAGGTAGGGGGACCACTGATGCCATATTCATTGTTAACAGCTTCAGGAAAAATATATTGGTAAGAAAAGGGATCTGTATTTTGTTTTTGTTGATTTGGAAAAGGCCTTTGACAGAGTCCCTAGAGAGGTGGTGAAGTGGGCAATGAGAAGGCTTGACTAGGAGGAGTGGCTGGTTAGGGTGGTTATGGCTATGTATGTGGGTGCTCGCACCCAGGTAGCATCCAGGTAAGAGTGAATGGAGATTTGAGTGATGAGTTTTCCGTGAATGTTGGTGTGCATCAGGGGTCAGTTTCGAGTCCTATGTTGTTTATCATGGTACTTGAAGCCCTCTCACATGACTTCAAAAGCAGATTCCTGTGGGAGATGTTGCATGCCGATGATTTGGTGTTGATTGCAGAGAATGAAAGGGAAGCGGAAGAAAGATTTAGGAAGTGGAGGGATGGTATGGGGCACAAGGGCTTAAGGGTAACTGCAGATAAAACAAAAGTGATGATATCTAGGGTTGGTGGCGGTACTGTCAAAGACGAGGGAGAGTGGCCATGTGCAGTTTGACACGAGGGCGTGGGAAGTAATTCCATCTTGTGTGGTGTTTGTGATAAATGGGGGTGCAAGAGACGTAGTGGTATCAGAGGTAGACTGCAAGATAATGCTGATTTTATGTGTACAGCGTGTCGGGGAGAGCAGATGGAGATTGTCAGGCGTGAAAGGATTGATCTTGCTGGTGAATCTCTTGAGAGTGTGGAAGAGTTTTGTTATTTGGGAAACATGTTGTGTGCTGGAGGTGGGGCCGGAGCTAGCACTGTGGCTAAGGTGAGAAGTGGTTGGAAGAAGTTCAGGGAGCTCTTGCCTCTCCTGACATTGAGAGGACTCTCCCTATGGGCTAAGAGGTCTTTGTATGCAGCATGTGTTAGGAGTGTCATGCTGTATGGTAGTGAGACCTGGGCAGTGACGGAGGAGGATATTCGCCGGCTCAGACATACAGAAATGACAATGATCAGGTGGATGTGTAGTGCATCCCTGCATCCAAGGCCTGGAGGGGCTGGGTTTACGATGGAAGCGTTGAGAGGTAGGATGGGACTGGAGTGTATTGGTGTTGTGATGAGGAGAGGTAGATTGAGATGGTTTGGACATGTGGAGAGGATGGGGGATGATAATTGGGTGAGGAAGGTGAGAAGTGTTAATATTGGGGGTGGGGTTACGAGGAGTAGACTGAGAAAGATATGGGACAAGGTCAATGTGACCTCAGGGTTAAGGGACTGAACAGGGAGGCTACAATGGATCGTGCAGCGTGGAGAGCCGCCATTAGGTGATCAAGGCCGATGCATGCAAGAATGTTGGAGCCTTTAAAAACGAAAACGAATTTAAAAACGAAAACGAGACCTGTAGTCAGAGAAAAAAAAATCACAACAGTTTCAGTTATGAAGCCTGACCTCCAGTAAATTTAAACATGCTAAAGTAAGTGCAAAATAAATTCAGATTATGTCGGAGCAGCCCTAATGAGAGAGATCAGTGTTTGGAAACTCCCTGTACTGTTGTTTGAAGATGATATTGTGTTGTTAAGTGAAGATGAAGGGGAGCTGCAAGGCTTGGTGGATGAGTCTGGGAGAGTGTGTAAGAAATGGAATCTAAAGGTGAATGTAGGGAAGAGTAAAGTTAAGGTCTTTGAGAGAAGTGAAGGCACCGAATGTACAGTGAGGTTAAATGAGGAGGAAATGGAAAATGTGAGGACATTTAAGTACCTGGATTGTGTAATGAGTAAGGATGGAAGTTTAAAAGGTTAAGTGCTTGAAAGGGTGCAACAGGAAAGAAAGGTTGCTGGTTCTCTGAAGGCAGTAATAAGAAACAGAGAAGTGAGCATGGAAGTAAAAGAGTTGCTGCATGACAGTATTGTGATACCAACTCTAACATATGAAAATGAAGCCCGGACCTTGGTGGTAGGACACAAGAGTGAGAGCAGTGCAAATGAGTTATCTGAGAGGAGCATGTGGAGTCACATGGAAAGACAGATTGACAAATGAGGAAGTGAAGGAGTGTTGTGGTGTGGATGTGGATGTGATAGAAAGCGATAGGAGAAATACAATGAGGTTGTTTGGCCATATAGAGAGGATGGAGAGCGAAAGACTGACGAGGAGAGTGTATGTGAGTGAGGTGGAAGGGGGTAGAGGAGGGGGAGGCCAAGGATGAGATGGAGGGATGGAGTAGAAAGGTATATGAGACAAAGGGGTATGAGGTGGGAGCAGGGCAGTTAGATGGTGGGCGAAAGGGCAGCATGGAGGTGATTTGTTTGTGGCCACCCCTTACAGGATTCAGATGTCTGGCAATAGATAGACAGATCAACAGGTAACTGTTCAAAAGGAAGAATTATATAGTACTCACATGTGGAACAGTCATCTATTTTTCCAGCTTTTCCTGCTATGGGTAAAATTCTTCCAATCTGAAATAAAGAAAAACTCCCTTAAGCTTATTCAGACTCTAATGCTCTGAGAATAAAGGCCATGATTTTAAAAATGAGAGAGAGAAGGTTACGACAGACCTCAAACATTCCGTGATCATTTGTGGAGCATCTTTCAGTATAATACATAGTGTGCCTATATGTCTTATTCCAGGGCACAACCAACAGTGAGGCAGGGTTTGTAACAGCCACTGACATATTACCCCCTTCAAGGTAGAAAGAATGATAGATGACTAGAAAAGCCCTTGGTGGAAGTACCTGATCAAAAAATCTCTCACTGTCTATCAGGAAATCAAACTGACACACACATAAGTGGGCTTTCATCTCAAGTAGACATTAAACCATTAAATCCACATACTATATAGCTGAACAGCTGATTAAAACTAGGAGCTGCAAGAATATTACCATATAACCTTAACTTCATTAATGCACATCTCAGCAGCCAAGTATTAACCTATTCCATTACACCTTAGTATTCACTCATGTTATCTATAAAGTTTTTAATATCTACACAGTTTACAGAAATAACATGCAAGAGAACAATTCCATCACTGTTAACTGTCTTGTGCACCTAAACTCCATGAATCCAGGAATGTATTTCTATATTATTCATCCCACCTTCAAACTGAGACTCTGAACTGGAAGAATTTAATATAGCCTCCACCAACATCTTCACTAACAGACGATCTTCTGACGAAAATCATCGTCACGAGGTAGCAGAAAGAAAGGTTATGTTGTTGGATTCATGGGGTTAACATTATCATCTGTATCATATCAGTACTGTGTATCTTTTTAATATCAACATATCAGGTGAGCAATAATAATAATAATAATAATAATAATAATAATAATAATAATAAAATCAATAAAATGATGATAAAAATAATAGAGAGTGTATGTGAGTGAGGTGGAGGGGGGAAGAGGGAGGGGGAGGCCGAGGATGAGATGGAGGGATGGGGTGGAGAGGTATATGAGAGAGGGGGGTGTGAGTTGGGAGCAGGGCAGTGAAATGGCGGGGGACAGAACGAAGTGGAGGTGATTTGTTTGTGGCCACCCCAAATGGGATTGAGGCGTCTGGCTATAGATCGATAGATAGATAATACCCTCATTTTTTGATTCTCAAAAGTAACAATTCATCCTAAGTAATTCACTAGCACTCAAAACATGTTTAAACCTTTAAAAGAACAGTGACACCACTCGACATACAAAGCAAACTACACTTGCAGAAATGGCAGCTACTAAACCCTGTAATAACAAATTAAAAACAAAGAAGGCAACAATAATGAAGACAAACTCTGATGAGAGTAAAGGAGACTTACTGTTTCTGTTTTTGTCTGTGGCACAGGGACACAGGTGCGGGAGTTAACGATGAAGAGGATGACCCCCCAGTGCAGGGACCAATGCCCTTCGAGCCTGACGACGCTCCCTGGAAGAAAGAAGAGTCTGGCATCAGGAAATTGTGAGTTGATATTTCTCTCTCTCTCTCTCTCTCTCTCTCTATCTCTCTTTAGTACATATACAGTATATATATATATATATATATATATATATATATATATATATCAATCAATCAATCAGTCATTTCCTGTGGCACCCCACGGGATGCATAGGGTCTCAATGAACTCTCTCCACCAATATTTGTCTCTTGCCATCTCCTTCAGGTCCCACCAACACTCCTCTCCTGCTTCTTTTTTCATTGTCCTCAACCAAGGTTTCCCTCGGCCTACCTCTACCTCTTCTTCCTCTAGCAATCCACTCTGGCACATCCTTTATTAAACAACCTTCGTTTCTGTATATGTGCCCCAGCCACTTCCAGCGAGACAGTCTCACATATTCATTAACTGGTTCCACTCTCGTAATATCCCTTACTCTTTCATTTGTAACTCTGTCTTGCCACTTTACCCCAAGAATCCTTCTCAGTATTTTATTCTCAAATCCTAATACTTTCTGATCTGTTGCAATTGTACTGTACCATGACTCATGCCCGTAAATTAAAATGGGTCTAACCATGGACTTGTAAATTTTCACTTTAGTATGTACCGAAAGCATATTATTATTCCAAACAGATTTCAACATTCCAACAGCTCGCCAAGCCTGTCTAATCCTCTCCTCAATTTCATTGTTTAATGATCCATTAGATGATACAATCGTTCCCAGATATTTAAAGTTTTCTACATTCTTCACCACATTATTCCCAATTACACAATCGATTTGGTTCTCCACATTCATATTAATAATTTCAGTCTTTCCACAATTTATTACCAATCCCACTTTTTCTCCTTCCTCCACCAGACAATCGAGCACCCTCTGCATCTCATAAATACTTCCGCAAATCAGTACAATATCATCAGCATAGTCCAAATCCATCAGCTTCTTATTTTCTTTCCAGTTAAATCCTGCACCTGTTCTCCTTACAACCTTTTTCATAACATAATCCATAACCAGAACAAACAACAATGGCGAAAGAACTCCTCCTTGAATCACTCCTGACCTAACTTGAAATGGATCACTCAAAGAACCACCCACCATTACCTTACAAAAAGTACCTTCATGCAGGCTTCTAATAATATTTACAAACTTTTCTGGTATACCATAGAATCTCATAATTTTCAACATAGCTCCACGTGAAACACTATCAAACGCCTTTTCAAAATCCACAAAACATTTGTTAAGTGGCATTTTCATCTCATTAGCTTGTTGCATTAGATGCCTTACAATAAAAATCTGATCATTACAACCTCGACCCTTTCTAAATCCCGCTTGTTCTTCTCTTAAAATTTTATCAATTACTGGTTCTATTCTGTTCAACAAGATTTTGGAAAAGACTTTTGCAACTACAGGTGTCAAAGTTATCCCCCTCCAATTGCCACACACACTTAAATCTCCCTTTTTTGGTATTTTTATAATCGCTCCATTTTTCCACTCTTCTGGAATTCCACCATTATCCCAAGCCACATTAAAAAGTTTCAAAAGTGCATTCATCAACTCGTCATTTTCCACCTTAAGCATTTCAGAGAATATTCCATCCTCACCTGGGGCCTTAAAATTCTTTAACTCCTTTATAGATTTTGCTACCTCTTCCAAAGTTATATCCCCTGTTTCTATCTGCAAATCTCTCTCGGCTGGCAAAATGTCCTCTTCAGCTGGGATTGGTCTATTTAGAACAGATTCAAAGTGCTCTTTCCATCTTCCTTTTATATCCAAATCTTTAGTCATCAAATTACCATTTCTATCTCGTACAGGTATTTCCTTCATTCTCTTTTCAGTCCCAGTTAACCCCTTTATGGCCTGATACGCTGCTCTTGTGCTCTGACCATCATTTTTACTTAATTCAATTTCTGTCTCTGTCACCTTTTCATCATATAGTCTCCTCTTATCACGTCTAACGAGTCTTTTTACTTCAGAATGTAAACTCCAATACTTTGCTCTAAGTACTTCAACTACCTGGCCATCAACATGTTGTTCTTCACTTCTTAACTTAGCCTCTTTCCTTTTCTGAATTACATTCCATGTTTCATCTGACATCCACTTTTTCCTTCTTGCTTTTCCCTTTTTCATAATAGTAACCTTAGCACTCTCATGCAAAACCTCTTTTACCTCTCTCCACATTTGATTAATATCATTGTCTTCAGATTCCATCAAAGTCTGCAGGACTAGAAACTTGTTTCTACATTCGCATCGAAACTTTTCCCTCGTGCTCTCATCACTTCTCAGCTCATCAGAATCATAATTATTACCTCCTGTACAATTACCATTAACGTTTCTCTTAAGTTTTATTTTAATCTTTGACACAACAAGTTGATGATCACTACCTATATCTGCCCCCCTCCTTACGCAAACATCTTGCAAGTAACTCCTCTGCCTTCTGCTAATTGCAATGTGGTCAATCTGGTTACAGTATTTACCACATGGTGAATTCCAAGTAGTCTTATGTATTTTTCTATGCTCAAAGATAGTTCCACCAATTATAAGGTCATTTGCCAAACAAAAGCTTGCAAGTCGCACCCCATTTTCGTTTCTTATACCAACACCCTCCTTACCCATACAATCTTCAAAGCCATCCCTACTACTGCCAACAATCGCATTAAAATCACCAATGCAAACTAACACATCATGTCTTGCCACTCTATTCACTACATCCTGCAGCTTCTCATAAAAGTCATCCTTCATTTCATCAGCAGCCTCATTTGTCAGAGCGTACCCTACAAACATACTGATATTACCATGGTCAGATTTTAAGCGAGCATAAAGCAAGCACTCATTAATTGGTTCAAACTCACATAGTGCCTTGCAAGCATCTCTACTCAGCAGTAAGCCTACTCCTTGGTAATGATTTCCATCACTCCTACCAGAAACCAACATAGTAATACCATCTTCCAAATTCATTTTATCAGCTCCAAGCAACCTCGTTTCTGTCAGAGCACAAATATCCATCTTGTATTCCTTGAACACTGAAATAAGTTCTTCCATTTTACCAGCCTGATTGAGAGTTCAAACATTCCAGTTTCCTATTCTTAAGGTTCTTTTTGGATTTATGAACTTATTTTTACACCGTGGGATTCTTAGCACCCCCTGCCCACTTAAGGGCTGCACGGAACTGAGGGCCATTGCTTCGTCACCAGAGTTCATAAAGATTTCTTAAGCAGTAAAATATTTTACCCTGGAGCCAATGCCAGTGACTCGCAGGAACCAGACAGTGGAGAGAGGAAATTAACTAAATGAAAGTAAAATGCACAGGGTTTGGACAGACAAAGTACAAGGGAAAGAATGAGAGCAAAAAGAATGTAGATAAAAGTGTCCCTTTTAGTCGCTTCTGACGACAAGCAGGGAATACTGAGGAAGTATTCTATCCCCCTTCCCCAGGGAGGATATATATATATAGATAGATAGATAGATAGATAGATATAGATAGGTAGGTAGGTAGATAGATAGATAGATAGATAGATATAGAGTACACAGTACTGTTTATATGTACTGTATGACCCCCAATGTGTACTTATTCACGAAATCGTCCATTTTCATATGTGTTTATGAAATCTGACTTAAAACTGATGCTATTCTCACGATTTATCTATGTTTCCATTAATTCTAACATATCATTCTAACTCACTAAACAATAATATTTTGAAACTGTCTGATTCTGTCACACCTCCACTAGAAGATGAGTTTTCTTCTGATGTTATTCATCATAATCTCCCATGTCTTGATCACTTTGGGAACCTCCCTTATGGTGGAAGGCTGTAGGAGAAATGCCTTGAGGTTCACTGGTGATTTATTTTAATTTGTCCTTTTATTATTTTATTATTTTATTTATTTATTTATTTATATTTTTTTGCATGAGGATTGATGTAGCAGTTGATCAGTCACAAACCTTACCACACCTTAGCTAAAGCTAAGAAAAATGAATATAATTCTGCTGCCAGTGTACAACCTAGTTCTTACACATCTGTTTTCCTGTGTCTTTTATTTTATGTACAGGCACAACTTTGCACATCTGTGAGGATTGTGGCATTCACAACTTTACTTATTTAGCTCATTTGTGAGGATTGTAGCATATCCTGCAGTACATTATGCACTAAACAGGCATTTCCTTAATGACTTCTGTGTTTCAGCACTTGACAACTTTTATATTTAACAAAAATTCAGCCTTTGTCTCCTCTCCCAGTCTAACTTCATACAGTTTTTTATTTTTTTTAATGTATCTGTCTCTGGACATGGCTGTTATGCACATTTCCAAGGCCTAGAAGTCCACCTACCATGCACCAGATAGGGGTCATCAAATGATCATACTATCCACCACCTCTGGGGCATTACATTCAGCACTGGTATGATAGTGAACATGTATTTACGATGTCAGGGGGTCTCGTGGGAGAGCAGTGAAAAGTATTATGGAGTGAAGAGGTACTGTATATGAGACAGGGGGGTGTGAGTTGGGAGCAGGGCAGTGAAATGGTGGGGGACAGGGCGACATGGAGGCGATATGTTTGTGGCCACCTGTACGGGATTGAGGCATCTGTCAATAGATAGATAGAATAAAATAAAGGAACTCAGTATTGCCTTAAAGCTAGTTTGGCAGTATCACAATCTTTTTTCATTAGTCTTAGATACAGAAGGTCCTTGGTACATGTCATGGGTATGTGTCATAATACCACAGTTTTTTTTTAAATTTAACTATTAATGTAAATTGGGTGAAATTGGCAAGTCAGCTTTAATAGTGGCCATGGAACTTTTAACAGTCAGTATTTTTTCTCTTGTGCTGGGAAAAAACAAAAAAAAGTGGGAGGGCATAAAAAAAGAGGCAACATATATCAAGGACTTACTGCATTTATGGTTTGTCTTCTTTCTTCCTTAAAGCCTATATTTGAGCACCAGTTTTTGTGTGTTTCTTGAGACACAACTTTAGCACTCCTCTCAAAAGCTGACGCATTACTGACGTATCACAAAGTTAGTGTAACTAAGGAATTAAAATTATGAGACACTTTTTTTTTTTTTAATGCGAGGAAGAAGGAACCAAAGGCCATGAGCCCGCAATAACAGTTCCCTCCAAGAGAAAAACAAAATACAAGAGAGAGCCAAATTCAAGATCCAATCATTTCGAGATGCCTGGACACACTGCGCTTGAAAGACTGGAGATCATAGGCAGCAGGAAATACAGACAGAGGGAGACAGTTCCAGAGTTGACCTGTTGCATAAATGAAGGACTGGGAGTAATGGTTAACTCTTTCATTAGAGAGTTGGACAGAAAAGGGATGAGAGTTTGCTGCTAGATGGGTGCTACGCGGCCGTCGTAGAGGTGGAGGGATGCATGCAGACAGTTCAGAGGAGCAGTGACCATTAAAGTAGCGATAGAAAAGAGATAAAGATGCAACAGTGTGGTGAAGAAGCAGAGGTTGAAGGGAGTCAGTAAGAGGAGGAGAGTTAATGAGACGAAAAGCCTTTGACTCCACCCTATTGAGAAGAACTGTATGTGGGGAGCCTTCCCACACATGAGAGTTGTGCTCCACACAGGGGCAGATAAAACTCCTGTATAGAGACAACAATTGTGCAGGGGTAAAGAAAGAACGGAGTCGGCTTAGCACACCTAATCTCTTGGAAGCTGATTTTACCAGAGATGTAGTATGATCTTTCCAAGTTAAATCCCTAGTGAATGAAACCCCAAGCATGTTCAAGGATAATGCTGGATATTATTAAATTTTAGTGGGTACTCTTGTGGAAGATTCTGTCAGGTTGATAGGTGTACAAACTGAGTTTTAGATGCATTAAAAACAAGATTATTTTTACCCCAGTCAGAGATACAAGCCAGGTCAGACATGAGGAGTGCCATAGCCTCATCCCTTGTTTGTTGAAGTAACTGCTGGGATGGACGTTGCGGGAACCGAATGGAAAGGTGAAGGGTGGAATCATCAGCATACGAGTGAATAGGGTTAGATGTACAGCTTAGATCAGTGATGAGTAAAAGGAAGAGAGTTGGTGATAGGACAGCCCTGAGGAAGACCACTGTTAATAGATCTAGGAGAAGAACAATGGCTGTCTACAACAGCAGCTATAGAATGACCAGAAAGGAGGCTGTAGATGAAGGCACAGATGGAAGGATAGAAACCGTAGGAGGGCAGTTTGGAAATTAAGGATTAGTGCCAGACTTGATCGAAAGCCTTTGAGATGTCAAGTGCAATGTTAAAGCTTTCGCCAGTGTCCCGAAAGGAGGATGACCAAGAGCCTGAAAGGTAGGTGAGAAGATCGCCAGTTGAGTGTCCCTGACGGAACCCATACTGACGATCAGAAAGAAGGTTGTGTTAGGAAAGATGCCTTAAAATTTTTCTGTTAAGAATAGACTCAGAAACTTTTGAGATACAGGATGTTATAGCAATTGGATGATAGTTTGAGGGTTGGGAATGGTCATCCTTCTTTGGGACAGGCTGAATGAGAGCAAACTTCCAGCAAGAAGGAAAGGTACAAGTTGAAAGACAATGGTGAAAGAGTTTACCTAGGCAGGGTGTAAGCACAGAAGCACAGTTCTTGAGGACAACAGGAGGGACTCCATCAGGCCCATTTGCCTTGTTAGTACTGAGGCCAGTGATGGCAGAAAATACATCAGCTGAAGAAATTTTAATGTCAGCCATGAGGAGGTCAGAGGGTAGAAGTGATGGAGGAACAGCCATCAGAGTAGAAAAGAGGAGGGAAGGATGATGAGGTAAAGTTGTTAGAAAGGTTTTTGGCAAGGTGCCAGAAGGAGCGGGAAGAATTCGAGTTGGAAAGTTGAGAGCATTTAGTGCGGATGAAATTATTTTTAGCAGAGCGAAGAACAGACTTAGTACGATTCCGGGCAGAAACATAAAAAAGATGTGATTCAGGGATGGGTTGGCGCTGGTACCTTTTATAGGTCTGCTCCTTGTTGCGGACAGCATTAGAACAAGCGTGATTAAACCAAGGCTTTGTTGCATTAGTCAAAGGGTATGAGAAAGGAATGTATGCTTCCATGCCTGAGAGAATAACCTCTGTAATGCGCAAGGCACCCTCAGATGGCTCACGGCCATGGAAGCAATAATCATTCAAAGGAAAATCAAAGAAGTACTGCCTGAGGGCCTCCCAATCTGCAGCTCCAAAGTGCCACAGTCGCTGTTTCTTTGGAGGGACCACAAGCTGTACTGGAGTGACAGGACAGGTTAAGGTTGTGATCGGAGGAGCCCAATGGAGAGAAAAGATTAACAGTGTTAGCAGAAGGATTAGTTGTAAGGAAGAGGTCACGTATGTTGGAGCGCTCTCCAAGGCAGTCAGGGATACGGATAGGGTGCTGTACAAGCTGCTATAGGTCATTAAGGATAGAAAAGATGTAGGCTTGTTCACCTGGTGGCTCAGTGAAAGGAGAGGAGAGCCAAAGGTGGTGGTGAACATTGAAATCTCGTAGAATGGAGATTTCAGAGAAAGGAGAAATGGATAGAATGTGTTCCATCGTAAAAGTAAGATATTCGAAGAATTTTTGATAGTCAGTAGAATTAGGGGATAAGTAAACATCACGGATATATGTAGTCAGAGAATGACAGGATAGCCAAAGCCAGAGAGTAGAGAATTCAGAAGAATCAAGTTCAGGAACACGAGAGCAAGATAAGTCGTTGCATACATGTCAAAGGGCCTCCCATTCCCTTCAGTGTATCAAGGTCTTTGTTTCTCCAATGATCTACTGCAACATTAGCAATCTCCATGTCTTGCAGGTCCTGCTACTTCAGTTCCTCTTGCAGCATGATTTCTGGTGT
The DNA here is from genome assembly GCF_032717465.1 of Coenobita brevimanus. Lineage (NCBI taxonomy): Eukaryota > Metazoa > Arthropoda > Malacostraca > Decapoda > Coenobitidae > Coenobita > Coenobita brevimanus. The sequence continues at coordinate 131,936 of NW_027642144.1, forward strand.
CCTTCCTCCTTTCCTGATGTTGCTGTCATAGTTCCTGAAAGACCCTGGTTGTCTTGGGTCAATGAGGTCTGAGGATGTGGCTGTCACCTGTGCTGCAGATGCACTCCCAAGCTGTTTGGCACTTCTTCATGATAGCTCATAGTTAACAAAGCCCACACTGCACTCTGCATTCAGGTTGTGGACTCGTGCCTTCTCCAACTTCTTTGGATCCATCTGAGTGACACAACTTTCTGCAGACTCGTCAGTCCTCAAAGCTGAAGATATTGCTCTTCTGCCTCTGAAAGCCAGTAGCCAACTTGGGAATGATCATCTTCAGGAGCTTGATTACCTCAGGTTGGAATGAGGTTGCAACTTCGAGTATGGCACTGCAGATGTCCTCATCATACATTGTATGCTGGAACCTTTCCTCAGAAACAAACTTGAATGCTGGTTCCTCTGCCTGCAACAAAGTGACTGGCACTACATCTTATCCCCAACTGTACACATAATAATGGAGAATATGATAATATCCTTTGATGTGAATCCACTTTTTGTCTGCATGTCCAGTATCTCTTCATGACAGTGTTAATATGATTCTAATAAATGTCATGCATCCTTTACTGTGTGTTTTAATAATATTGGAATATTTTTCCTGGGGAGGGCGAGGAAAGAGGGAGCAGGGGAAGAAGGAAAGTAAGAGAGGCTAAAAGAGAGATGAGGATTCAAGGGAGAAGGGTACAGGAGAGAAGGGAAGGTAAAGAGGGAGGGAGAAGGGAAGGTAAAGAGAGAGAGAGAAGGAATAAAGAGGAGGGACAAAGATATGGAGGGCAAGGGGAAGACAAAGAGGGAACAGGAGACTGAGAGGGAAGAGGGAGCAGGTGGAAAAGGGAAAACGAACAAAAGGGGTAAGCAGGGGACAAGGTGAGGGAAAGAGAGAAGGGAGGAAAGAATGGCGAGGGAGAAAAGGGAGGAGAAAGAGTCTAAAGTGAATGGAGTGAATAAGAACTAAAGGGAGAAGGGTTGTTGCTGCCAGGGACATCAATTCCTTTGGTCTGTCTGTGTTTTATATTCAACTGTCCCTGTGTGTTTCTCTAGCCATATTGATCAGTCTAATTGGCTGTCTGTCTGTCTGTCTGTCTATATATCTACCTATCTACAGTACAGCCAACTTTGTATCTACTTACCTGTCTGTATATCTATCTGTTTTTATGTATCAGTGTGTGTGTGTGTGTGTGTGTGTGTGTGTGTGTGTGTGTGTGTGTGTGTGTGTGAAAGTTTGTATATGTATGTACGTGTTTATATATATGTAGAGTGAGACTGACAGACACAGGAAGACAGTGTCAGTCGAGAGGGGAAGAGAAGAGAGGGAGGCAGGAGGAAGAAGGGAGAGAGAGAAGTGAAAAAAGAGATGGTAGAGGAAAGAGAGGAGGGAGGAGGGGAAGAGCGAAGGAGGGGGGGACAAGTAGGGTGAGAGAGAAAAAGAGGAAGAGAGAGGGGGTGAAGGAGGAAGAAAGGGAGAGTGGAAGAGGGGGAGGAAGGAGAAGAAAAAGATGGAGGAGGAAGAAGAAAGAGGAAATGGAGAAAAGAAACTAGAGACCAAGAGATGTGGTGGGGTGGAAGGGGAAGGGGAGGGGGAAGGGAAAGGGGAGGGGGAGAGGGAAGGGAAAGGGGGAGGGGGTGAATGAAGGGCAGGTTACACAGACACACACACCACACAGAATTACCGTCTTTTCTAGCTGTTGTTTTCACCTCAGGCTTATTGGGGCATAAACTCGGTGGACTGCAGACTGCGTTGCCCTTCCCCTGCAGTCCACCATCCTCCTTTTCTGGGCTAGGGAAGGAGCGAGGGAACTTTTGTATACCCAGGCTGTGGAGTCTTCTGGTTGTGTCTGTGCCACCACGTGCAGGCGTCCCTCTCCAGCGCCCCTTCTTAGGTGGCCCTGTCTTGTTTGTTTGTTAGACGTTGAAGAACACGATGCTAAAGCAAACTCATCCACCAAGCCTTGCAGCTCTCCTTCGTCTTCACTTAACAACACAGTATCATTTGCAAACAACAGTACAGGGAGTTTCCAAACACTACCCTCTCTCACCAGGGCCACTCCAACATCCACTACCCTACCTTGTACCTCTTTTATTACCCCATCCATGTACAGATTGAACAACCATGGAGACATGACACATCCGTGTTTCAACCCAACCTTCAAAGCGTGGACTCATTAGACTGCTCAGATTCTGTTGGGAATGGCACACAGTTAGAGAATTATATCACCAATATTTTATCCAAATTTCCCATACAGGGTGTTGCATGAAATGTTTGACAAACTTCAGAAAGTTGTTCTTGGGGCAATTTTGAGTTAAGAATTGCTGCATCAACCTGGGCTAATTTCTCGTCTATTATGCTCAGGTTCTGTTGGGAATGGCAGCAGATTAGAGACTGATATCTGCAAAATTTTATCCCCTGCCACCACCACCAAGCCATTTATTTTTAAATCCCCTTGTAAAACTGTAGAGATATATCGGGAGGACAGTAAATAGTGATCCTACTCTGGTACTGTGTATGGAATTTGAGAGAGAGAGATGATGATGCCACTGATTCATGGGGTTATCTTTAATTTAACAAGAAACACTTTACTTACCTCTCTATTCAGTTTGCACGAAAATTAATGTTTAAAAGCCTGATAATATATTCACGAAATTTTCTTCTTAAAATTTAATAAGTAAATGTTTAATTTGCAGTGTGACGTCACTGGTGCATTGTGGGAGCAACGTTGAGAGAGGCTGGAGGTGAGTGAAGAATTTATTCTTTACGGTGTTAGTCTACTTCTGTAATATTATGGTAATTCTTATGCCCATGTGTTTATCAGTGTTTGCTGTCATTATCGAGAGGTGTAGTCGGCTGATGTAAGTTGTAATTATTAGCTATAAGGATGATATACGGCGGTGTGTATCTCCAGGTGACCAAGATGTCCCTTTAAACTCGAGTAAGCAGTTCTATTCACACCATCTGTTTAGGTTTTAAGGTCGAATGTGATCCTGTACATGGGCAGGCATAGTAGGTTAATTGGCTGGAAAAAATGAGGGGATGTGTGTAAAAACTAATGGGTAGTTTGTTTACATAGGGGATATAAACTCCGTGAGTCCCTTTAACTCTTGCAATCCCGGTGATGCCCTTTTCAGTTTATTCATAGTGCCAGAAGGCAATTTTATTCAACTTATGCAAAGTCTCTGCTATTGCAGGAGTTCAGTGAGGCTGTGCCTAACCCCTACACTTCCAGAAGTCTATACAAAGCTAAATATAATCATGAGATGGCATGAAAAAAAAAAAAATCCCTGCTCTGTGAGTTAAACTAGTGAAGACTGAAGGTATTAAAAAGAAAATATTCATTCCAGTGCTTGATAGCAGAGGAGACGGTGACATGGAGGTGAATTGCTTGTGGTCACCCTGGTGGGATCATGATATCTAGCTGTTGAGGGGTACGTTTCCACGTCAGCAGCTGCCCCAGTCAGAACGGTAAGTGTGAGTATTTAGCAGAAACCACGTCTGGAATTCAAGCACTGTATTTTGAGGTATTTTCTGTTTATATCTCACCATTTGTTGATTTTTTTTCTTCTATGAGAAGGAGTAGTTGCAAGGAGAGTGGAAAGGTTACAAGAGGATGAGAAAAAGGCAGAGTATAAGAGAGAAGTGGAGGAACGATTGGGCAAATATGAGTTGGAGCAGATGGGAGACGTGGAAGGTGTGTGTAGGATATTTACAGAAGAAATATGTGCAGCATGTGATGTGGTGTGTGGAAGGAAGAGAAGACGGAGGGGGGTGCAAGGAACAGCGTGGTGGACTGAAGAGGTGAAACAGGCTGTGGCACAAAAGAAGAAAGCATACAATGAATGGATGAGAAATAGGGGCGTGGAAGAAGTTGAGAGGCGGAAGAGAGAGTTATATGTAGAAAGAAAGAGAGAGGTGAAAAGATTAGTAAGAAGAGAGTGGATGAGGAATTTGGAAGGAATTTGAGTGTAAAGTGGAGGGACTGTAAGAAAATGTTCTGAAAAGAGGTGAAAAGAGTAAGACAGGGTGGAAGTGAAGTTAGCAGGGGAGTGAAAGATAAAAATGGTAGATTACTAGTGGAGAAGGGAGAAAAAGTGAGCAGATGGAGAGAACACAAGGAATTGTTGAACGTAGAGGATGGAAGTAATGCGAGTATAAGTGGCTGGGGAATGGCTGGGAGGAGGAGGGAGGTGAGAAGACAGGAAGAAATCAGTAGGATAGAAGTTGTGGAAGCAATGAAGAAAGTTAAATCTGGGAAAGACCCAGGAATTGATGGAGTGTGTGGTGAAATGCTGAAGCATGGGGGAGAGATAGTAGTAGAATGGATGTGGAAGATGTGCAGATTGGCCTGGGAGGAAGGTAGAGTCCCGGAGGATTGGAAGTCAGGTATAATTATTCCCTTGTACAAAGTTAAAGGGGAAAAAGAAGTGTGTGGTAATCATAGGGGCATTTGTCTTCTTAGTATAATAGGAAAAGTGTATGGTAGGATACTTATTGACAGAGTTAGAGAAAGAACAGAGAAATTAGTTGGAGAAGAACAGGGAGGCTTTAGGAAAGGAAGAGGTTGTGTAGATCAGATATTCATTCTTAGATCTTTAGTGGAAAAGTTTCTAGAGAAGGGAAAGAAGTTGTATGCGGCTTTCATGGATTTGGAGAAAGCATATGACAGGGTGGATAGACAAGGATTGTGGAAAGTGTTAAGAATATATGGAGTAGATGGGAAGTTGTTGAATGCTGTGAAGAGTATGTATGATGGTGCGAAGGCTGCAGTGCGTGTGGATGGTGAACTAAGTGAATTTTTCTCTTTGAAAGTTGGGTTGAAACAGGGATGTTTCATGTCTCCATGGTTGTTCAATCTGTACATGGATGGGGTAATAAAAGAGGTACAAGGTAGGATAGTGGATGTTGGAGTGGCCCTGGTGAGAGAGGATAGTGTTTGGAAACTCCCTGTACTGATGTTTGCAGATGATACTGTGTTGTTGAGTGAAGACGAAGGGGAGCTGCAAGGCTTGGTGGATGAGTTTGAGAGAGTGTGTAAGAAACGGAATCTGAAGGTGAATGTAGGGAAGAGTAAAGTGATGGTCTTTGAGAGAGGTGAAGTCAGTGAATGTACAGCGAGGTTGGATGGTGAGGAATTGGAAAATGTGAGTACGTTTAAGTACTTGGGTAGTGTGATGAGTAAGGATGGAGGTTTGGAGGGTGAAGTGCTTGAAAGGGTAAAGCAGGGAAGAAAGGTTGCTGGTTCTTTGAAAGCAGTGATAAGAAACAGGGAAGTGAGCATGGAAGTGAAAAAGTTACTACATGACAGTATTGTGATACCAACTCTAACGTACGGAAGTGAGGCTTGGACGTTGTTGGAAGGACACAAGTCAAGAGTGAGAGCAGTGGAAATGAGTTATTTAAGAGGAGCCTGTGGAGTCATATGGAGAGATAGGCTGACGAATGAGGATATAAAGGAACGTTGTGGTGTTGATGTGGATGTGATAGGGAGCGTTATGAGGAACACACTGAGGTGGTTTGGCCTTGTGGAGAGGATGGAGGGTGAAAGACTGCCGAAGAGAGTGTATGTGAGTGAGGTGGAGGGGGAAAGAGGGAGGGGGAGGCCGAGGATGAGATGGAGGGATGGGGTGGAGAGGTATATGAGAGAGGGAGGTGTGAGTTGGGAGCAGGGCAGTGAAATGGCGGGGGACAGGGCGACTTGGAGGCAATTTGTTTGTGGCCACCCCAAACGGGATTGAGGCGTCTGGCAATAGATAGATAGATAGATTTCAGTTGCAATTAACTCCTTCCTTCCTTGGATTATTTAATCCTCAAGGGGAGTCATTGATGCCCCCAGGGGGATTCATCAATGTCCCCAGGGGGCATTTGTGACAGAAATGGCTTATACTGTGAGAAAAATGTCAGCAAATGATGAGACAAACAATGCTTCAGAATACAGAGTACTGTAATTGCAGTTGTGGTTTCAGCTATATACTATACTGTATTAACCCTTGCCTGCTGGTAGGTAGGTAGATAGAAATTAACAAATCTAGTGAGGAAATATAGTCCATTTGCATATACAGCGAGCACTCACATAATGCGGATATACAGTACTGTACCCTGAAACTCCTGCTTTATGAGAATTCCACCTTATCAGGCCATATGTTTACATGTTAAAGGGTTTCATGTTACCTAAGCCAGCCCCAAGTTCTCCATTTGGGGCGATTTTCATTCTTTTTTTTTTTTTCCCAAGACATTTACATACTTAATAAAGACATCACTACAGTAATCCCTCGGTTATCTGATGAAATAGAGCCAACGGCATGTCTGGATAGTGGATCCTTCTGGATAATGGACTTCTCCCCTGGCCCCCCTTCATACATACCCTAACTTTGAGAGCTATTGGAAAAGGCCACAACAGTACCCTCCTGTTGTTCTCAAGAACTGTGCCTCTGTGCTTACATCCTGCCTAGGCAAACTCTTTCGCCTTTGTCTGTCAACTTGTACCTTTCCTTCTTGCTGGAAGTTTGCTCTCATTCAGCCAGTCCCAAAGAACGGTGACCACTCCCAACCCTCCAACTATCGTCCAATTGCTTTAACGTCCTGTATATCAAAAGTTTTCGAGTCAATTCTCAATAGAAAAATTTTAAGGCATCTTTCCTATCACTACCTTCTTTCCGATCGTCAGTACGGGTTCTGTCAGGGACGCTGCACTGGCGATCTTCTCATCTACCTTTCAGACTCCTGGTCATCCTCCTTTCGGGACTTTGGCGAAAGCTTTGCCATTGCACTTGACATCTCAAAGGCTTTCGATCGAGTCTGGCATAAATCTTTAATTTCCAAACTACCCTCCTACGGTTTCTGTCTTTCTATCTGTGCCTTCATCGCTAGCTTCCTTTCTGGTCGTTCTATGGCCGCTGTTGTAGACGGCCATCGTTCTTCTCCTAGATCTATCAACAATGGTGTTCCTCAGGGCTCTGTCCTATCACCAACTCTCTTCCTTTTATTCATCAATGATCTTCTAAGCTGTACATCTAACTCTATCCACTCATACGCTAATGACTCCACCCTTCACCTTTCCATTCAGTTCCCGCAATGCCCATCTCAACAGTTACTTCAACAAACAAGGGATGAGGCTATGGCACACCTAATGTCTGACTTGGCTCGTATCTCTGACTGGGGTAAAAATAATATGGTTGTTTTTAATGCATCTAAGACTCAGTTCTTACACCTATCAACCCGACAAAATCTTCCACAGGTATACCCACTAATATTTATTAATATTCAGCTTAATCCTGCATCATCCTTGAACATGCTTGGGGTTTCATTTACTCGGGACTTATCTTGGAAAGATCATATTACATCTCTTGTAAAATCTACATTTGTCTTCTTAGTATAATAGGAAAAGTGTATGGTAGGATACTTATTGACAGAGTTAGAGAAAGAACAGAGAAATTAGTTGGAGAAGAACAGGGAGGCTTTAGGAAGGGAAGAGGTTGTGTAGATCAGATATTCATTCTCAGATCTTTAGTGGAAAAGTCTCTAGAGAAGGGAAAGAAGTTGTATGCGGCTTTCATGGATTTGGAGAAAGCATATGACAGGGAAAATATAAAAATCAGATTGATCACATCGCTATCAGTAGGAGGCATAGAAGTTCTCTGCTAGATGTTCATGTTAAACGGGGAGCAGGTATTGGTAGTGACCATCAACTCAGCATTGCAAAAATAAAGTTTAAACTTAAAAATCAGAAGAAGGAAAAATCTGGTGCTGGTAGATGCGATATTGTTAAGCTTAGAAGGGAAGGAGAAGAAAAGGAGGAATTCAGATTAGAATGCAGAAATAGGTTTTTGGTGTTGGAAACGTTGGAAGAGGGGGAGAGAAGTGTGGGTGAGATGTGGGAGGATGTGAACAAAGTTTTGCATGAGACTGCTGAATGTACGATTGGAAGGAGACATAGATTCAGGAGAAAGAAATGGATATCAGAGGAAACGTGGGATATGATAAAAAAGAGAGGTGAGGCTAAATTGAGGAGTGAGATGCAATGCGTTGATGAACGAGAGATTGAATTAGCAAGAGCTGCATACTGGAGTTTGAATTCAGAAGTAAGAAGGTTAGCTAGGAGAGATAAAAGATGTGTGGATGAAAAGGTTGCAGAGACTGAAATCTTAATAAACAAAAATGATGGACAGAGTCAAAGAATAGCATATGAATCGATTAGAGAACTGAGTGGTAATGCAGGTAAACGCAAGGAAATACCAGTTAGAGACAGGGAAGGAAATTTATTGACCAAAGATGGAGATATTAAAAATAGATGGAAAGAGCATTTTGAGACAGTTCTTAGTAGACCAATACCGCCAGAAGAGGATATACCGTCTGCTCAGGAAGATTTAAATATAGAAACAGGAGAGTTGAGGCTTGCAGAAGTGGAGAAAGCAGTAAAACAGTTAAAGAATAATAAGGCACCAGGGGAGGATGGTTTATTTCCGGATATGTTTAAAGTGGAGGGGGATAGATTAATAATAATCTTGACCAAGCTGCTCAATAAGATATGGGTGACGGGGTTACTACCATCAGTTTGGAAGAATGGTGTAATTGTTAAGTTCCGAAGAAGGGAGACCTGAGTGAATGTGGTAATTGGAGGGGAATCTCTTTGTCATCGATAGCTTTGAAAGTTTTCAGTAGAGTGTTGTTAAATAGGTTGGAGCCGGTGGTTGAGGGTATTCTGAGGGATGAACAGGCTGGTTTTAGAAAGGGACGTGGTTGCAATGATCAGATCTTTATAGTTAGGCATTTGATGCAGCAAGTTAATGAAATGAGAGTACCATTAAGTCTTTGTTTTGTTGATTTTGAAAAGGCTTTTGATAGTGTTTCGAGAGAGACTATGGGGAAGATCATGAGACGTTATGGAATACCAGAGGAGTTTGTGAGGGTCATTATGAACATGCATGAGGACACATTTTGTAAAGTGATGGTTGATGGTTGTCTGAGTGATTCGTTTGAAGTCAAGTCCGGAGTAATTCAAGGTGGTGTTCTATCGCCTTTACTATTTATATTGGTCATTGATTACATTATGAAACGCGTTGGAACAGAAACCGGTGCAGGTATACTTTGGGGAGAGAACAGGAAACTTTTGGATTTAGATTATGCAGATGATATAGTTTTCATTTGTGATGGGCCAGAGAGAGATGCAGAGAGTGTTGGACTGTTTGGTGAGTGAAGGTTGCTAGGTGGGTTTGGTTATTAATTGTGGAAAAACTGAAATAATCAATATGAATATGGAAAATGCGCAGGAATGTGTAATTGGAGGTATGGTTGTAAAGCAAGTTGATAGGTTTAAATATTTAGGTACTTATTTAGTCAGGGATGGTTCTTTGAACTTTGAATTTGAGGAAAGGTTAAAGAAGGCTAATCAGGCAATGGGAATGCTTAAAAATGTTTGGAATAATAAAAATTTTTCTGTGCATACAAAAATCAAACTTTATAAGGTAATGGTTAGGAGTATCTTAATTTATGGACACGAGTCTTGGTACAGCACAGTGACTATGGAAAGTAAATTCTTGGTGTTTGAAAATAAAGCACTTAGAAGAATATTAGGAGTTAAGTGGTGGGAAAGGATACCAAATAGTAGAATTAGAGAAATAACGGGAGTGCAGCCGGTCAATGAATATGTTAGGTTTTCACGATGGAACTGGCTAGGACATGTGTATAGGAGACAGGGAATAGTACGAGGTACACCAGGGTGGGTGGCACTTGGTAGGAGAGGTAGAGGAAGGCCAAAAGAGACGTGGGTGAGGACAATGAGACGGGAAGCTGGAGATGAGTGTTGGGGAGATCTTGAGGAGTTAGCACAAGATAGGATGTGGTGGTGTGAGTTCATCGAGGCCCTATGCATCCCCGAGGGTGCCACAGGAAGTGATTGATTGATTGATTGATATGACAGGGTGGATAGACAAGGATTGTGGAAAGTGTTAAGAATATATGGAGTAGATGGGAAGTTGTTGAATGCTGTGAAGAGTATGTACGATGGTGCGAAGGCTGCAGTGCGTGTGGATGGTGAACTAAGTGAATTTTTCTCCTTGAAAGTTGCGTTGAAACAGGGATGTGTCATGTCTCCATGTTTGTTCAATCTGTACATGGATGGGGTAATAAAAGAGGTACAAGGTAGGTTAGTGGATGTTGGAGTGGCCCTGGTGAGAGAGGCTAGTGTTTGGAAACTCCCTGTACTGTTGTTTGCAGATGATACTGTGTTGTTGAGTGAAGACGAAGGGGAGCTGCAAGGCTTGGTGGATGAGTCTGGGAGAGTGTGTAAGAAATGGAATCTAAAGGTGAATGTAGGGAAGAGTAAAGTGATGGTCTTTGAGAGAGGTGAAGTCAGTGAATGTACAGCGAGGTTGGATGGTGAGGAATTGGAAAATGAGAGTACGTTTAAGTACTTGGGTAGTGTGATGAGTAAGGATGGAGGTTTGGAGGGTGAAGTGCTTGAAAGGGTACAGCAGGGAAGAAAGGTTGCTGGTTCTTTGAAAGCAGTGATAAGAAACAGGGAAGTGAGCATGGAAGTGAAAAAGTTACTACATAACAGTATTGTGATACCAACTGTAACGTACGGAAGTGAAGCTTGGTCGTTGTTGGAAGGACACAAGTCAAGAGTGAGAACAGTGGAAATGAGTTATTTAAGAGGAGCCTGCGGAGTCACATGGAGAGACAGGCTGACGAATGAGGATATAAAGGAGCTTTGTGGTGTTGATATGGATGTGATAGGAAGTGTTATGGGGAACACACTGAGGTGGTTTGGCCATGTGGAGAGGATGGAGGGTGAAAGACTGACGAAGAGAGTGTATGTGAGTGAGGTGGAGGGGGAAAGAGGGAGGGGGAGGCTGAGGATGAGATGGAGGGATGGGGTGGAGAGGTATATGAGAGAGGGGGGTGTGAGTTGGGAGGAGGGGAGTGAAATAGCGGGGGACAGGGCAACTTGGAGGCGATTTGTTTGTGACCACCCCAAACAGGATTGAGGTGTCTGGCAATAGATAGATAGTAAAATCTGCTTCCAAGACATTGGGTGTGCTAAGCCGACTCCGCTCTTTCTTTACCCCTGCACAATTGTTGACTCTATACAGGGGTTTTATGCGCCCCAGTGTGGAGTACAACTCTCGTGTGGGGAGGCTCCCCACATACAGCTCTTCTCAATAGGGTGGAGTCAAAGGCTTTTCGTCTCATTAACTCTCCTCCTCTTACTGACTCCCTTCAACCTCTGTCTCTTCGCCACACTGTTGCATCTTTATCTCTTTTCTATCGCTACTTTAATGGTCACTGCTCCTCTGAACTGTCTGCTTGCATTCCTTCACCTCTACGACGGGCGCGTAGCATCCGTCTGGCAGCAAACTCTCATCCCTTTTCTGTCCAACTCTATAATGCAAAAGTTAACCGTTACTCCCAGTCTTTCATTTATGCAACAGGTCAGCTCTGGAACTGTTTCCCTCTGTCTGTATTTCCTGCTGCCTATGATCTCCAGTCTTTCAAACGCAGTGTGTCCAGGCATCTCAAAATGATCGGATCTTGAATTTGGCTCTCTATTGTATTTTGTTTTTCTCTTGGAGGGAACTGTTACTGCGGGCTCATGGCCTTTGGTTCCTTCTTCCTCGCATAAAAAAAAAAAAAAAATTGTACAGCACTAATTTCTGTTTTTTTACATTACTTTGTCTGGTAAAGGAGACCTATAAACCACAGCCAAGCAATTACCGTGGTCAAACAGACTCATCAAGCAGACAAGCAATCACCACTGCAGGGACATACCTTGCAGTTACATGAAAAAGAAATGGCTCTGCCAGGGGAAAATGTTTGCTCAGCCATAATTTCCACCTGGATGCAAGCATTTTGTCCGAATAAAATGGAAAATGTACGATTATTGGTTTTGAATAGCCAGATCACAGGGTCTAGATAATGGACATCAAGCTAATTGAGGGATTACTGTACATATAAACACTGGAGGATTCCTTACCTTGAATGGAAGAGGTTGTGGGCTTGCTAGAGGGAAGTGGAGTGGGGTCCCGTGGCAGGGCAGGACTCTTCTATCTATCTATTGCCAGACGCCATAATCCCGTACGGGGTGGCCACTTGACTCTGAGTTATTTGTTTTACAGGGAGGGGCACTAACCTTCCACCAACCCACTTGACACGTAGGGTGCACGTATGGTTTGGTTATATGGTTACCACCCAGCGTTGTAAATGGTTTCTTGGCTTACAGGAAACTGCACCTTTAATATTCCCACTGTTCACCACAACCCTTTGATCATCATTCTTCACACACTGCTCACCTAGAATATCCCAATTATCCCTCTTCATCTGATTTGCCACCTTAAATATCATATTTTTCCCTTCCTCATGATTTAGGTTATCAAGTCTTTGTGGCTCAGACTTCACCCTGTATATCTCTCTTCTAGCCCTATGCTTGGCAGCCAAGTATTCCTCCTTGTTACCACCCTTCTTCTATTCCCAGAAAAGCCTTCTTTTCTCCTTAACTGCGGCTTCTACACCCTCATCACACCACCAAGTTACTTTATGTCTTGGTGGGCCTCTTGTCCAACCGCATACTTCATCAGTAACTCTGAAGAGGTTGTTCTTGAGGGCACTGTACTGTTCGTTAACGCCTCTATCCACAGCTCCCTGTTCAGCCACCACTCTCCTCATCTCGCTATAGAAGGCATCCCTTACTACTTGGTTTTTCAGCTTCCATATTTTCCTCCTAGGTACATAAGTCCTCTTTTTCATCACTCATTCTTTAAGCACCAATACACAAATCAATAGTTTGTGCTGCTGCACACACTCCTCACCTCCTATAACATCCCTCACTAACCTCCTATCAGCCCTCCTGACCAGAAAATAATCTATCTGACTGCTTATGTTTACATCTACTGTATTACGTTTACATCTACAGTATTGCTAACATTTCTGAGAGATTACTTCTTTAGCAGAAAAAAAATGGAAGTTCATGCATGGAAAGAAGTACTGCAGGGGTTCTCAACCTTTTTAATCTTATGTACCCCTTGAAGTCTTTCAGTATTGGTCACGTACCCCTTACCCACAATGCAGCATCAGGAAGGGTAAAAAGAAATGCATGGTTTATTGACTTAGTTTATTAAGTTTAAATTGTGTTATATATGTGGAGCAGACAAACTTTTCAATTAATGTGAGTATGTCGCTATGAGGTAGTGTTGATAGGAACTAGTTACTGTCATAGAGAAACACTATGTGACTGGCTGCTAGCATGCAATACATTTACTAAAACAGAACTATAACAGACAGTTTTCGATCATTGTGACAGTGAACTAGTGCTGCTTGCAGCTAGTTGCAACTTGTAACTAGTAACAGTGATAGGTAAGTCACTGTGTGTGTGTGAATAGCATAAAAATAATAATAAAACAGTACTAAATCAGACACATTTTTCCAATAACTGTGACTGTGAGGTAGTGGTGCTATATACAGCTTATAACTAGTTACTCATGGGGAAATTACTATGTGCGTGACTAGCGTCACTAGCATGAAAAAATTAACAAAATAGAATTAAGGCTTTGTGTTCCACTGACTGCGAACTAATGCTGATTGTTAAGCCTCGCAACTAGTTATTAGTAACTAGTTACTTACTCATAGGGAAGTCAGTGTGTGTGACTGCATTAAAATACAAGTATATACTAATTCAGTGAGATGGTTGGGCCTGTTTCTTTGCTGCCAACAAGTCAATCCTCGGCACAGTCTTTGAAAGAGCCACTCTTATGTCGTCTTTGACTGCAAGACGTGAACGTAACTTGTTTTTAATCAAGCACAGTGCTGAGAATCCCTGCTCACAGCGGTATGTAGAAGGAAACCATTACCAGTTATTATGGCTGCAGTGCAGGCACATGACTTCGTAGCCGCAAGCAAAATCCATGACAACTTAAACAAGGAAAAAAAATCAGACTACAAATACACTGGAAACCTGAAGGTGAGGGTAGTGAGGGAAGAGTGGTGAGTGGGTGACAATGAGAGGCGAACAGTGCGTCTCACTTTGATACCCGCTTGGTACGCGTGAGTAGATACGTGATCGATAGAAACGAGCTAGGGTGACTACTGTATTATGGGTTTGCAAGGTTGTGTGGCAAGTGTAGTCCAAGAGAGCTTTCTGTCAAATGACATAACTCCAAGAGTTTCCTTGTTAACATTGTCACTTAGTGTCCTGGTTCTAGTGGAGGACACATCTAGCCTAGCACATGTAGGCCACTTTCTACAAACAGGTTTGAAGTTATTCAAAACCGAAGTATTTTGAGAAACCTGTCACGTACCCCCAAAATTCCTCTCACGTACCCCTGGGGGTACGCGTACCCCAGGTTGAGAACCCCTGATCTACGACGTACATTGAGTTTCCTCAAGCAACAACTGCCAAGTGATTTATTTGAAGCAATATGTGAAACAGCTGATAAGAAATGTAACAGAGAAACTTATTTCACACGCATCCTCCTGCAAGAAAAACTTAGTGATTTGTGTAACCACAGTCCGTGGAGTATGTGTATGTTAACGAATTCCATCTTAAATCTTTCTACGTATGTACTGAGTCGTGTCGAGGAGCAAGTTTTAAATTTAGGTTTGTCCTTTGCCTTGAAACCAGGAAATGATGTAGCACTTGATTTTGTTTCTCCTACCTTTAACAGCAAGCTGGATATCCCGTGCCTTACTGGTTTAATAATTAGCAGTTTCATAGGAAATTTTGAATCCAATGACTCCATAGCACGACGTTTTCGTTTGGCCCTTGAAAGTCTCAAGAAAAATGATTCTATTCTTATTACAAAAGTGGACAAAAGTAATTGTGTGGTCATTCTAGACAAACCTGATTATGTGGAAAAGATGAACCACCTGTTGAGTGATGCCACCACTTACGAAAAAACTTGTGTCATCCCCTCTCAAGAGGTTAGCCACAGACTTTAATAAGAAAGTCAAAAGCCTTTTAAAGGATGTGCCAAACATTGATGCAAGTAAGTTCATTCAAATTAATCCAAAATTACCTTACATTTATGGGTTACCAAAGACCCATAAACCACAGATTCCCCTTCGTCCTATCATCTCACAGTGTGGCTCATTCACTTACAAACTTTCAAAATTTCTAGCGAACAAATTAGCACCATTGGTTGGCACATTCTCTAAATCCCATGTCCAAAACTCTACTGATTTTATTGATAAGATTAAGTCTTTCAGTTTCTCCAGTGGCAGGTTGGTCAGTTTTGATGTAGACTCGCTTTTTACTGAAGTCCCTACTGAAGATGTAATTAGTTTCTTGGGAGAAAAATTACCTAATTGTAACATTGATCTCGGCATGCCACATGATGTCTTTCTCCAACTTGCCTTTGTGTGCAGTGTAATGCATTTTCTTTTGGTGATCAGTTTTTCATGCAAAAGTTTGGTATGGGCTCACCCCTCTCTCCAATTCTTAGTAACCTGTACATGGAATATTTTGAATCCAACCTTCTTACCACCATATCTCCTCAAAATTTAATTTGGTATAGGTATGTTGATGATGTGTTTTCATTTTGGCCAGACGTATACGCTAACTTTGACGAGTTTCTTACAAAATTAAATGCACTGGTTCCCTCAATTAAATTTAAAGTTGAATGGGCAAATAATGGTTCCCTTCCATTTTTAGATGTATATGTGCACAGGGATGAACTTGAGACACTTAGCTTTTCTGTACACAGGAAAACAACCCAGTGCAGTTTGTATATACATTATTATTCATATCACCACAGTTCCACTAAAATGTCAGTTATTTCTTCTATGTTCCTTAGAGCACTCAGAATTAGTAATCCCCAACATCTGGATACGGAAAACGCCAAGATATGGAAAATATTTTTAGCTCTAAAATATCCCAGTTGGTTTATAAGGCAAGCGTATTTTAAAGCCAGAAAAGCCTTTTTTGTACCTAGACCAACATCACAAAGTCAGCAAAATAAGCCATACATCACGGTTCCGTATGTGTCAAATCCTAGCTTGGTGAAGTCTGTGAGTCATGATTTGGATGTAAACATTGCATTTAGATATACTTCCACCTTAAGATCAATGCTGGTAAAGAATAAACCAATTAGTAACAAAACTGCAGGGGTATACAAAATTCCATGTAGAGACTGTGATTTGGTTTATGTTGGTGAAATGGGAAGGGATTTGGACACTCGCATTAAGGAACACAAGTATGCTTGTAAGATAGGCAACATAAATAACGCAGTGTACGTTCACTCTTCGGAAAACGACCATAGAATCGACTGGAATTCTAGCCAAATATTGTACAAATGTAGTAACTATAAGAAACGTAGGATTGTGGAAGCTGTATGTATAGAGAGATATAATAATTTTAACCATGGTGAAGGAATGTATAAACTAGATCCAATGATGAGAGGATTAGTGGCAAGGTCCTTGCTGCCCCTTGTAATCCCTCACTCAGGTCGTGGACAGAGTAGAGGGAGAGTCAGGTGAGGTCACATCAGGTGTGGTTGGGAAAACGTGTCCTCACCCTGCATATAAGCAGCTTCTCAGCATTTGTATGTACCGCTCTTGGTCTGTAGATCCACTAAAGATGGCGACAGCTGTCGCCGAAACTGTTTGGAATACATCTATTTTCGTCTGCCAGTGTGGGTTTTTGTATCCTCTCTCAAGACAAATTTAAGTATTTGGTAAAACAGAAAGAGTTAAAGTTTGTTATCTTTCCATGTTGACATCATATCAGAAGCTAAAACCTGAGGATTACAGGACTATGCTGAGGTGGTATGAGGGACTGTATTGATGACGGCTATATTAATCGTGCTGAATAAAATAATCTTATTGAAATATGTCATAGAGGTGAATGGGTTTAAGTACTATATGGTATTTTTCCTTACAGATCTGTACTTGGATGTTAAAGCTTGAGGATAAGAGGGTTAGAGGACAGTACCAATGTGCTGTGCAAGACTAGTGTTGGTTTCCAAAGTGCAACTCAGTAAATTGGAGAGGTCCATCCCTTCACTGGAATACAAAGACATGCACATTATTCATCTTCTCTTCAAGCATCAGATCAGGAAGGTATTGTGGTCTTTATAAATTCTATCTATCTATCTATTTATTGCCAGATGCCATAATCCCGTATGGGGTGGCCATTTGACTCTTGAGTTATTTGTTTTACAGGGAGGAGCACTAACCCTCCACAAACCCACTTGACACGTAGGGAGCACGTATGGTTTGGTTATATGGGTACCACCCAGCGTTGTAAATGGGTTCTTGGCTTACAGGAAACCATTTGGCTTGTCACTCAGTGTAAAGCCACTTGTAAAGGAAAGAAAAGCAATAAGAAGTGACAGGAAAGAGCGAGAAATAGGAAGAGAGGAGGGGAGGCACAGAAAAAGAATGATAAAGGCTAAGGAAGAAGTAGGCCACACTACATCAAGTGAGTGGATGATGGTCGCCACCACCTACCACCACCTACTATGATGCTTGTTATTTATTTATTTATTTTACGCGTCGTATTCTGGTATTCGTATTGCTACAGCTCAGAACTGAAGACAGAGACAGTAATATTAGGACAAGTTAGAGTGAAAGGAGTATAAGAGAGTGTATGTGAGTTAGGTGGAGAGACGAGTAGTGGGAGACCGAGAATAATGAGGTGGAGGGATGCGGTGGAGAGGTATATGAACGATGCTGGTGTGAGTTGAAGGAGAGGCAGCCTGATGATGCATGACAGGGTAACATGGAGGCAGTTTGTTTGTGGTCACCCCTCCAGAGATTAGTTTTAGATATAAGAAAAAGCACCGAGATATAAATACATCCATAGTAGCGAGTCAATTGATTTTTCTTTTCTGTTGCTCTGTAAGGTCTTCTCTCAGCTTAACATAATCCTGGAGTTTTTCCTTGAATATATATCTTTATTACTCTATGCTACGTTCAGTGTAGGGTCGGACCTTACAGTCGGAGGGAGAGTGATAGCCAGAATTAACTCCCATGCTGACGAGGTGCCAGTGGGAGATGGGTGTCCGTAGGAGGGATGATGCATATGAAAGTGGAGAAATATGAGGGGGAGTGAAAGGCAGAATTAACTACCACATGCTGGCAAAGTACATCTGGGAATGGGATGGGTGTGTAGGGAGTGTGATGTTTGTGAAAGTGGAAATATTGCAAAGTATTGGTTATGTTTATGTGTCAGAGTGTGTGTATGTCATTGGTAGAAGTAATATGGTGTGAATATATGTAAGTATATATTATCTTTATTGATAGACAGTGGGTGATTCTGTACTTAGGAAATAAGAGACTTTACGAAATGTTGAGATACATATTTAGACACCACGTTATGGAGATGGTTTGTGTAATATCCTGCAGAGACACACAGCCACACCTCCATACACAGGCACACCTTCATACACAGCCACACCTCCACATACACACACACACACACACACACACACACACACACACACACACACACACACAGCCTCTTCCCTTCAGTAGAGCTTCACCCATCTCAGGAGAAATCTCTAGACGCTGGCAGGAGTAGAGGAGACTGTTGACAACCCAGTTACCCTGAGCCAATTATAATCATCAGGTTGTACCAGTTAAATAATAATAATAATAATAATAATAATGATAATAAGAAGGTGTCATGATGTTGAATAAGTAAAGAATTTTCACATAAAACCATCACTGATATTATGCACCTGTACTGATGGATGAGTAAATGGGGAGTGTGTCGTCCTGTCTCGGCTACCTCCCTTTCCTTGGGGGAAGCAGCCTAGGTATATAGATAGATAGACAGACTGATGTGTTGATTTTACCTGTATGATATCTTAATTAGGAACTCAAAATGTGGCATGCAGGCTAATAAATCTGATCCCTGCTAGTCTTACATTAGTGACCGTCAAAAACTGAGGTCTTTAATTCTCCTTTGGTCTCATAGTTTTAAGATTAAGGACTAAATTAAGACGAAGTGTTGAAGGAGTCTGTATTATTTCTGTGTATTTTTTTTTATGCAAGGAAGAATGAACCCAAGGCCATTTTTCCTGGATACCTCTATGACAGGTTTCCCTCATTTATTTATACAGTTTTCTTATTTTTTTTTATTTTCATTACTTTTTTCCTGATGTTCTCTGCGTGTTCCTCTCCGCCAGATTCCTAACAGTAAGTGCCAGCAATACAATATACTAACACTATTTCATTTTTCAGAGAGAAGGAACCAAAGGCTGAACACAAACGCAAGATAGTCAAACAAGCAAGCCAACGTCAAGACCATGCTGTACCTGGACACACAGCGTTAGAAAAATGGAGGTCGAAGGCAGGGGGAGATGCACACCAGAATTTTGGCAATGCAGGTGAGTGATTACCAGACACGTAGTATTTTTCCACATCATTTCATCAACTCCCCCACCTCTCTCTCTCTCTCTCTCTCTCTCTCTCTCTCTCCCCCCCACACACACACACACACACACACACACACACACACACACTACATTACATGAACCCTTCCACTACAGTGAGGAGATGGAAGGAGCACTTTGAGGATTTGTTGAATGTAGAGGGTGACAACAGTGCGAGTATAAGTGGTTGGGGAATGGCTGGGAGAAGAAAAGATGAGAGGAGGGAGGAAGAGATCAGTAGGGCGGAAGTAGTGGAAGCAGTGAAGAGGATCAAGATGGGAAAGGCCCCAGGGATTGATGAAGTGTGTGGTGAAATGCTGAGGTATGGGGGTGAGATTGTTGTGGAATGGATATGGAAGTTGTGTAGATTGGCTTGGGAAGAGGGAAGGGTTCCAGAGGACTGGAAATCAGGTATAATTGTTCCTTTATACAAAGGAAAAAGGGAGAGAGAAGTATGTGGTAACCATAGGGGTATTTGCCTTCTTAGTGTGACTGGTAAAATATATGGTAGAATACTCATTGATAGGGTTAGGCATATGACAGAGGAGCCATAATCCCGTAAGGGGTGGCCATTTGACTTTGAGTTATTTGTTTTACAGGGAGAGGCACTAACCCTCCACCAACCCACTTGCTGACATGTAGGGAACACGTATGATTTGGTTATATGGTTACCACCCAGCGTTGTAAATGGTTTCTTGGCTTACAGGAAACCATTTGACTTGTCACTCAATGTAAAGCCACCTGTAAAGGAAAGAAAAGCAATAAGAAGTGACAGGAAGGATGGGAGAAATATGAAGAGAGGAGGGCAGGCACAGAAAAAGAATGATAAAGGTTAAGGAAGAAGTAGGCAGCACTACATCAAGTGAGTGGATGATTGTTGCCAGCACCAACCACCAATAATAACCAATAATAGATAATAAATAATAAACAATAAATCAACGGAAATACATAACATACGAACATCCTAAATATTTCGGGGGCAGAATGTTTACAAAATTTCGGCAAGGACACGAAAAAACCTGACATCCTTTAAATATCTGCAAACAACAATATTCTCCCACCAAACTACACTTATTTATCTCCACTGCCATGTATAACAACAGTAAGCAGAATTAAGTGGGGAAATTAGCTGTAAGTAAGGAAAATATGGAGGCAGAGCAGGATACTTAACTTACTACGCCAGCCATCTTCGACGTCAAATCTTACAAGAATGACAAATATCATCTCAATACAGCCACTTTCCCTCACATGCGTACACCCAAATAATCTCTAGTTGCTTCTCTAACACCAATGAGTAGAATTATGTCAGTAAATTAGATGGAAGCGCCGAAAAACGAATCGGGGCAGAATACCTAAGCTAGCCTTCTTCGACGTCTGTTCTTCCATTTACACCACCATTCATTCAATCACCTCAAAACACGAATATTTCTTTCACATACTTATTCCCTAGTACGCTCCATTAACTTATTTAATATTAACGAGCAGAATTATGCACGTAAATCAGATGCTAGAGGTAAAATCATGGAAGTGGACCAGGATACTCACGAAGCCAGCCTTCTTCAACGTCTGCTTGGAATTTGTTGCCCTTTCTGATTACGAAACATGAATACTCACTAGAAATGCTCACCTCTATGTTATCTCCATTGCCATATCTAATTTTCACAAGCACAATAATACAAGTAAATTAACTGTAACCGCTTGAAAATGTGGAATCAAGGCAGGATACTCACCTTATCACTCCTAAATGTTCTCTTGAAACATCCAAGTTTATAATAAACAATATATATATATATATTTTTTTTCACGCCATGGGTGGGATAAAGAAAGGTAAATGCGTAATCAACGGGTTAAGCATGGTTTATTTGTAGTTATGGTATGTGGTGGTTTAGAGGTTAGAATGCCCCATATGGAGTGACAGAATTGCATAAGTTCTATCCCCAAGTAGTGACTGGAGGCTTTTTAGTCATGTAATGCCACCAAGGGAAGCTAGCTGGTTATCTACCCTTAAATGTACTGGACTGCAGTAGCCTAGCCCTGGGCCTGTTTTGTGAAGCTAAGTGACAAAGTTGGATATTGCTACAGCTCCACACTCTCTCTCACAGCATTTCTTCATGACTAGTGTAATTTTGTAGTTTCCTCTTATTGTTAAAACAGCATTGAGAGTGGGGAGAGGGCAATTTTGGGTCAGGTTAAAGTGAGCTTAGTGCAGTGCTAGAGAAATTATCAGTAGGCTGTGGGAGGGGTGGGGGAGAGGGCACCAAATGTACATAGTTTAGGTGAGGTAAGCAAGACTATGAATCTGTATGCCTGTCAGTCTGTCTGTCTGTTTATTTATCAGTGTAGCTGTTTATCTATTTGTCTGTCTCGAGATATCTTAATACTGTAAATGATCACCACAAATGGATCACCTCTGTGTTACCATGCCCTCTGCCATTTGGTTTCCCTTCATCCAGTTTACACCTTTTCTGAAATCTCTCTCCATTCCCTCCTTCCATCTCATCATCAGTCTCCCCCTTCCCCTCCCACACATGCACATTTCCAGCCAGTCTCTTACTTTCTGCTCCTCCACATGGCCAGACCATCTCAAAATGCTTTCATGCACATCATCATTAGCACCACAACTTCCTTTCACTTTTATCATTTGTTGTTGCTTATGAATTTGCTTGTAATTTTAGCAAACCTTATTACAAGGATGTCAATACCTCATAGTTATTATTATTGTTGCTGTGGCATGTTAGGAGTACCTGTTATTCCAAAACCTTAAGCAGATGAATCCCAAATGGTGATGATGGTTTTAATGATATTTTTTTTCACAGGTTGAGTGTGGAGCAGGTGGTGTACCAAAGCCATGTGCCAGTGGAACCCAGATGACGATGTAGGGAAATGTAGCTTTAGCCAGGGAACTGAGTTGGTAGGATGTGCTGTGGGTAACCCAGGGATTCAGGTTCAGACAGGCCCAAAATGGGCACAAAACAGGAGGGTTTGGCTCTTCTGTCAGTGTTCAGGTTTGGAATTTTCATCATTTTGTTCCCTCTCCAAATAATTGCAGCCAAACCTAGATCTAGGTATAGCATGGTTAAGGATAGCATAAAATGTCTGAGTGCTATAGTCCTTTCACCGCAAGAAATCCGTTCAGGGTGGGGCCCACCTGGTGAATCACCTCTAGCGATGCTGCCCAATCAACCGTAGTACGTGCCTCTCTCTCTCTTATTTCCCATCTATGTGCTATTTGAAATTGTTTTTTATATTCTGTATATAGTAAAGGAAGCTATATAGTACATTGAGTATCACTTTTTAGAATTATAACAACGATTTGAATGAATTATATGACACGTGGCAGCGCTTATTTCCCATGTTGCCACGCCGAGGTCGGCAAGGGACCCAGGGTCACTCCCTGTCTAGCACAACAAGACATAGCAGCTGAACATTTCGTAGAGTCATTCTTCATCAATATAACAGAAAGTTCTGATGACGAAGAAGATTATGATTAAAGATCAGAGAGAGGATTAGGCCTATAGGGGAAACCTCTTAAAAATAAAACGCGCCTAGACTTTTACCTCATAGGTGGTGTGGAAAAAAAGTTGAAAATAAATAATAAATATATACAATATACATATATATATATAGAGAGAGAGAGAAACAGGTGAGATGGGGGTAGGTAGGGAGACAGAGTGATAATCCGATAATTGGTGGTCAAATTGGCAACGTCGCACTCGGGGGAATTCCAACTTCTGTCACACCCTGAACGGACTTCTTGCTGCGAAAGGAGTATAGTGATATCCATGCTGCTAGATCTTTGGCAACTTCCCTATGAGCTGGATAGTGAGGCATTTCCCATATTTTTGTGTACTGTACTATATTATTTAGTAACTGGAATACGAAATGCTATAGAGTTCTGTCTGGGCCTCAGATAAATGTGTGATTTTTGTAGGCCAAGTATTAGGTGCCTAGAGACTGTGAATTATTTATTATTGAGTTGAAATGACTTTGCAATTCAGTACTTCTTAGGGCTATGTTGTGAGTAAATGTTCACATAGTTGCTTTGTGAGGCACAATGATGTTGATGCAGTGATGATTTTCATGGTTAGAGTTACAGTTATTCATGCTTACTGTATTTGTTATAGTACTTTTTCTTCCATGTTATCCCTACAATAAGTATTATTTTGAGCAGACCTATGTGTCTGTAGTGCCATGTGTTATTCTGTTATTACTTGAGATGCTGAGTGTTGTAACTCATGTTTCTTTATTATGAGACCTTCCTGATCATGTGAAGGGATTACTTGCATTGGGAGGAATAGTTATTCATTATTCATATTAACTTCTAGCGGTTCCCAGTGTGGAGGTCGAAGTACCTGAGGGAGTCAAAGTTCAAGTGTGGAGGTCTAAGCACCAGTGAGTGAGTCAAGGTCCCAAGTGTGGAGGTCAAGGTCAGCAGTGGCAGAGGACTGGACCAGTGAAATTTGTGCTCAGAGGGACAATTATGAATAAACACATTGGACTGGGACAGAGGAGCTTAGTTTTGTGCATTTGATATTAGGACCATATAGGTATATATTTTTTAAATAATGTGCCAAGTGATTCATGTTTAATCTGTAAAGCAAGTAGCTGGGGAAGATTTCTACTTTTTGGTCTTGTTAATACACATTCCCTCCCACTCGAACCCTATTGTTTGTATAACCCTTGAGAACTGGTGGTGTAGAGCTTACCTAGTAGTTTATTAATGTGCAACTTAGAAGCCTTCTGGGAAACTGCGAAGGTTGGGCTTGGGTTGGCCTAGTACCACTCTTAACTTGGCCACTTGAAATGTAATAAACGCAACCGAAGAGGCCGTTAATGGGAGAGAGTCTCCATCAATCTGAGTTCCTGACTGTTTCATCACACATTGGTCATCAATAGTGACTTGTTTTCTACCCCTTTTGACCATGTAAAAGTCTGGATCGCAGAGGTGACAGTACATACCCTCTAGAACTCTCTCCATTACCTTCATTTTCTGGTCTAAAACTTTATGCCTCTATAATTAAGTGTGACCTTAGGGTTAAGGGACTGAACAGGGAGGCTGCAATTGATCGTGCAGTGTGGAGAGCCGCCATTAGGTGTCCAAGGCTGACACATGCAAGCATGTTGGAGCCTTTAAAAACGAAACGAAACGAATTTCTTCTTTCCAGGGCATCACCCTTCCCCTTGTAGACATTTACAATTACTGTACACTCTTCAGCTAATCATCTGGGACAAACACTCAGTTATAATCGTATTTATCAGGTCAGTTACTAACCTTGCTTCTGTATCTCCTGAGGCTTTCAGTGTTTCAACAGTCAACCCAGACACACCTGGTGCCTTCCCCACCTACATTATTATTATTATTATTAGTATTAGTATTAGTATTATTATAATTACTGTATTACTATTAAATACAGTAGAACCTCTTTGGTCCGGACTCTCTTAATCTGGATTTCTGTTCATTCGGACAAAATTTAAAAATAATAAACTCCAAAAAATATGTTGAAAATAATTCTAAAGTCATTCTCAGTATCGGTGCAGAAAGCGATCGTCACTTGTTTAGTCTCAGATCATGCTAGGTCGTAACATGGGCGCCTGTTTAAACACACACTAGCATTCATTCCATCGTCTAGTTCACCGACCATTTATATTTTTACGCCGTATTTCAAAAGTTAATCCTCCTTACCATGCCCCCTAATGCAAGTGTAGCTTCTGCAATGAATAAAGGTGTTAAAAGGAAGCATGTAACACTAAGTATTGCAGGTAAAGTGAAAATACTGGATAAACTAGAGGCTGGTGTTCCTGCAGGAAAACTCATGAATGAGATTACCCTGATGGTCCGGACAATCTGCTAATTCGGACAACCCTTCCCCCCGTATAGTCCGAACTAGAGAGGTTCTACTGTAATTATTATCGGGAGCAGGCTGTAGTATGGTACCAGCCTGTGAGGGCAGTACTGTACTCTCAAGGAAGGTGGAAAAGCTGGTGATAGGGAGAGCTGGAGCTCCCCCTTGACATTTTTCAGTGTCACTAACATAGAGGGTAGGGCAGCATACTCTGCCAAACATTTTTATAACTACCTGTATTACCTGGTACTGTAGTTAAGCCACATGATTATATCAGTCCCACCACACGAAAGAGTCCCTCTTAGCATCATGTGTACAGTACGAAAGACTCCTTAGGCAGACTTGTGTTAAAGCGAACAAGTAATGATCAGAATACACTTGCAGAGTTACTAAACAGTGGACACCAAACATAGCCCAAAGTCCTTTCATCCATCCATCTATCATCCAATCCTACATTGCCCAATAAGGAGCATAGGAGCCCGGGGCTAGGCAGTTGGTCCCAACTTTTAAGATGAGAGTGACCAGCCTCACTCATTCCTGAGTGGCATTACATGAGCAATCAACCCCAACCACCCCTAGGATATAAACCTTCACTGGCTCAATCCGACTGGAGCACAATAATTACCCACTAAACCACCAGGCGCCTGGTCCTTTCATATCATATATTAAGGCTACAACATGCTTGCATGCATTGTCCTTGGCCAATTAATGGTGGCTCTCCACACTTCTCAATGTCTGGAAGCCTCCCTATTGAGTCTCGTATCCCTGGAAGGATCACATTACTGGTATAAAATATCATGTCTGCTGTTGGACAGTGTACAGTACTATGATGTTAGAATATGTTATGATGAATATTTGTATGTGTAAATAAGCAGTTAGGCTGTTTGCACCATGTTCTTCAACTAACTAATTCAGTGCACTGGGGGACACTAGTGCATACGAGATTTCTTGGCACCTCTTCCTTACTCATTTACTTTACATATTGCTAGCAGCCATGGCTCAGTGCGTTAGAACGCTCCGCACTGACCGAAGGGTCGGAGGATCGAATCCACCCAAGGGTCATTGGTAGACATCAGGAAGGGCATCCGGTCATAAAATACTACACGCTCCAGTCCAAAAGTCCTCTACCCAGGGGCAACGCCTTAGCCCTTCGGGGATAAGTGGCGTAAAACCAAATTATTATATTATTATTTTTTATTATAGCACAGTCTCTCTATCTGTCAATTGCCAGACACCATAATCCCTTAAGGGGTGGCCATTTGACTTTGAGTTATTTGTTTTAAGGGGAGGGGCACTAACCCTCCACCAACCCACTTGTTCACACGTAGGGAGCACGTATGGTTTGGTTATATGGTTACCACCCAGCATTGTAAATGGTTTCTTGGCTTACAGGAAACCATTTGGCTTGTCACTCAATGTAAAGCCACCTGTAAAGGAAAGAAAAGCAATGAGAAGTGACAGGAAAGATGGGAGAAATAGGAAGAGAGGAGGGGAGGCACAGAAAAAGAATGATAAAGGCTAAGGAAGAAGTAGGCAGCACTACATCAAGTGAGTGGATGATGGTACAGTACATATAAACATTCTTATGTATATTTTATATTATTATTTTTTTCCACATAAAATTTATCAACTAATTTAAGAGGGTGTTAAGGTGTATAGAATAAATTGCTAAAGAAGAGGTGTTAGGAAATCTCCACAACCTTTATACTGTACTTGAAAGGTATATTCATTTGTAAAATTTACTATTTTATTTTTTCTTACTGCTTCCAAACTATTTAATTCATCTTAGAAGAATAGCCTGATGGTGAAGGGGTTAGGGGATGCTTGAATGATTGTCCCATTGTACTGGGCATGATGTTGATAGTTAATAAGTGTTGTTCAGT
This sequence comes from Coenobita brevimanus, assembly GCF_032717465.1. Taxonomy (NCBI): domain Eukaryota; kingdom Metazoa; phylum Arthropoda; class Malacostraca; order Decapoda; family Coenobitidae; genus Coenobita; species Coenobita brevimanus. Next base: position 159,051 of record NW_027642144.1, read on the forward strand.
TAGGTCTTAGTTATAGGTTTTTGTACTGTAAGGTGAAGCTAAGATTTTGAATGCTTGAATAATAGTTCCGTTCCACTAGACATCCACTTGGTAGTTCGTTAGGTGGTAGATGGTTGGGAACATTATCCCTGGTAGGTGCTACCATGTGAGTGGTGTGGGAACAGAATCCTGGTACCTGGCCTTGCACAGCAATCCCAGATGGAGACCTCAGCCACAGTTACACAGTTGTCAGAGTACTTGATAAGACTGCTATACATGTATATCTCTTGTACAAAACTAAAATCTGTTCATTAGGGATAGGCTGGATTTGTTAATTGAACACGACACTCAGGCAGGAAACTCAACCAAATGTACGCAGTTGTCGTAGTTTAGGCAGAGACAACAGTTAGGCATCAACTGAGCTGAAAAGGTTGAGAGATCTTTGTTAGGCTAAACACACTATAGGAACTCAACCAAATTTATACAGTTGTCATAGTTTGGGGAGAGACAACATTCAAGCATCAACTGAGCTGAAAAGGTTTAGGGATCTTTGTTAGGTTAAACACATTACAGTACATGTATACTGTAGATGCCATCAACAGGTTATTAAAGGCTTGCATGTGGATGCATAGCCAAGTCCCTCAAAATGATGAAAGCAAATGTAATACTGTTGATAGTTCTAGTTTTGTACTTTTATTATTATTTTTATTATTAATGCAGCCCACCTTATCTATTAGGTGGAAATTATAGTGAGGATGAATATGGTGATGATGATGATGATGATGACAACAGCTCACATACTTGTGTGATAGTTTCAATTTCCTTGGTTCTGGATCCTACCTTGCTTCTGTGTGGGAATTAGGGTTGGGATGATGATCATAATATTTTGTGCTGGTCTTTTGCCAAATCTTTTTTAATGCCATAGGGAAAATGGCCTAAGGTTCACATTAATCATCAGGAGTTAACTAGAAAGCAGTACTAGGTTCAGCCATTGAAATATTCACTAATTGTTAACCCTATGTACATTTTCTACACAGATGTCAGATATTTATTGGGAACCATATATGCTGTGAGGGGTTGGGGGTCAGGAAGAGTGAACCTAGATGTGGTTTTATTAAAATTTTACACGACATATGTACTAATGTTTAAGTAATATTAAAGCAGTGTTGATGCAGTCAGAGCCATATTATTAAAACTGAAAGTACAGAAGCATCAGAAAACTCAAAATTTGTATGAGTGATGGGGTATCTGCTGGAGAAAGGGCAGCCTGATGGCAGAGGACAGGGTGACATGAAGGCAGTTCATTTGTGGCCACCCCTTCTGGGATTAAGGTATCTGGCCATAAATAGACATGTACAGTATAGAACACCTGTACTTGTTAGATTAATCAACTTGCAGCCCACATTACAGAGTGGAGTCAGCATTAGTACAGAAGGATCGGATATGTTATGTCACCATGACATGGCTTGGAAATTATCATTTGATGATCCTTATCCATAACATTGCACTCTTAGTTGTAATAATATGGCCATAAATCCTCTTTATAAGTCTGGGATGCATGCAGGCAAATTTCTGCTTTAAGTGAAGTACCTTAGAGATGTGTTAGAGTCATGAGGAGGGCTAAAAAGCCAAAGGCAAATCTAAAACAACAGAACAAAGCAACTTTATGAAGAATGACAAGCAATTTTAACAGGGAAAAAAGGTGTTATTTATCAGCAGTGTATTTTGAAAGTTTTCAAGGAAACAAAATTGGCACATCAGTCTGTTTCATGACAGTAAAAAAAAAGAAAATCCTATGCAGTCCTTTAGTACCCCTTGAGAAGCGTAGGAGTACGAGGCTAGTGTTTTCAGTCCAGACATTTAATGGCAGAGTGACCATTGGTTCATGTATATCTGATCTGATCTTGTTTCTCCTGATTTACAGGATGAGTTGAATGGAAAAGTTTGTAATATTTTCAAACATTGCTGCCTGATATGGGAAAAGTTCTGATAATTTAGCGTGATCCCTGACTTATGAGAGGACTGGCTAAATGTATGATACAGTATAAAAAAATTGTACAGTATATACTTTCAGATGGATTTATGATCAGTTTTCTGCCATAGCTGTGATTTATTTTTTTCAAGTTGGATGAGGAGAAGAGAGAACTGAATTTAACCCATGTCTCTTAGTTATGAGATGAAATTGATCCTAAGGCTGTTGTGAATCCCTCATAAGATTTATAGCCCTTAACCCCATGTACCCCATAAGAATTAAAGTAAGGTGGAATTGATTAAACTGTGGTGATATTGAGCTGGTTAAATTAAATGTTATATGTAGTAAGTTAAGTCTAGTAGGTTAAGCTAAGTACAGTAAGTTGAGTGTTGTAGGTTAAAGCAAATAAGTTAGAATGAGTATATTAATTCTATTATGTTAAATCAAGTAGAGTTCATTAAGCCACTGTGATTCAGAAGATCAGATCTGCCAGGCATTGGCTTTGAGACTTGACCCATCATACTGAGGGTCCCATCATACTGAAGGAGTTAAATAAATCAATTAATCTTGTACCCCGTTCCCTGTGGCCACAAGAGAATTTTCTCATAAGCCCTTCAGAATTACTGTATTATGTAGCTATATCAATTGTCAGAAGTTTTGACATTTTTGAGGCAATCATTCTACCTCCTGACTGTATTTCACTTACTGTTCAATTTTAAGGTCTTTTAGTAATGTCTTTTATGTAACATTTCTTCATGCTGCTGTTTCCTTTTCATTGCCATTTCTTCTTGATTCCATTTCATTATATAATTCAGTGTCATGGCCTGTATTACTTGGCCATTGGAGTTTGTTATGTAGTTCATTTTTGGGGGCCATGGCGTCATTTGATAATGGTAGATTAAATATGATATTGGCCATCATTTTCCTGAACATCTTGCACCTCAAAATTTGCCAATGAACCCCTGCATAAAACTTCCAGCATTTAATCAGATAATCATAGTACTGTATGAGTTACTAATATTCATGAAATTCACCCTGTTTTACCTCAAAGCTTATGTGTGGTTGATATGACCCTTCTGGCTCAATAGTCGATATGGAGAGGAGAAGGTTTTATTGTAGGAGGTGATTTGTTTGTGGCCACCCCAAACGGGATTGAGGCGTCTGGCAATAGATAGATAGATAGATAGAATATAGCCAGCTCTATTGCCTGGTGATATTGGTGCCACCATGTGAAGGCATCCCTCTACAGTATCAACCAGAACCTAATTCTCAATAATAAAGAAGGTTGAGGTATGATTCAGCAACAGGTAAGAAAAAATAAATAAATGAAAAAATGGACTATCAACAGTACATCATGGTTAGTGAAATGGCCCACACATATACATTCAGACGGTTGTAATGACATAACTTGTTTTAATATGAGGGACCTGGGTCACTCATACAATTCAAATACCAGTTTGTGGTTGCTTAGAATGAGTCATAGTTGTAAGGAAGGAGTAAGTCTCCTGGGTTACCATTCATACTGACACCCAGTCTAACAACAATTGGCCATCAGCTCAATTACAAGAGATTAGGAATTTATGTTAGGATAGAATTAATGCTCTGTAGGCAATTTTGATCACCTTAGGAGTTCCCTTCACACTGTCTCTCTTCATATGATATCTCCTTGGTTACTAGTCTTATCATCTGTGCAGTCTTGCCACACTTGCCATCAACTAATCTGAAAGGGTTGGAGATCTCTCAGGCTAGAAAAAATAACTTGTAGACAGTTTTAATAATCTTCAGAGACCCCATTAGCCATTGTTTCCTCTGGTAGAACTAGGCCAGTAAGCAAGTTTAATCTCCTTTGGAAGAGTCTCCAAGTAGTAAAGAAGTTGATCAAGGCTTTAGCCACTCCAGTTCATGTACTCTTTCCTAAGCTGAATGATATTACTTAGAATTAACAGGATTAAAATACAATACCAGATGCCAAGACCCATGGATTAAGTATTTTATTTCAGTTTTTCCCCTTCATTCTTTCCTCGTCTTTCTGCCTACGGGTGACTTTACACTCCCAATTCTGTCTTGCATTCCTTCATTCTTTCCTCTTCCTTCTGCCTGTGGGTGACTTTACACTGAGTGACAAGCCAAGTGGTTTCCTGTACACCAGGAAACCATAAGCCGATGAAGGTTCATATCCAAGGGATGATTGGGGTTTATTGCTCACGTAATGCTTCTCAGGGATGAGTGAGGTTGGTCTCTCTCATCTTAAATGTCAGGACCAACTGCCTAGCCCCGGGCTCCTACACGCCTCATGGGGCAACGTAGGATTGGATGATGGATGGGTGGATGGATTTCAGTTTTAACCACACACTTGAAAGATGAACTGATTTTATTCATGCTTCCTTCAGATGATATTCAGCATGGGAAAGACTTTGAACTGGAGGGGTTATATCGTATCATTTATGAAGGTTCCAACATGCTTGCATGCATTGGCTTTGGTCACCTAATGGCGACTTTCCATGCTGCTCGATTGCAGTAGCTCAGTAGTAGCGCTTGCTCTTCACAACCATAAAGTTGACAGTTCGAGCCCCCACCAGGGTAGCGTATACGAGGTCTCTCCTTGCCCTTCAGAGCTATGTGGTCCATTGGTCCTAGCTGGTTGGGATTAGTCCTCTGGCAACCTCTGTGATCAGCCTCCTATCCCTGATGTCACACTCTATGACCTTGTTCCAAGCCATTTTCTGTGTCCAGTTGCCATCCTCCATCCTTTCAACATGCCCCATCATTCAATCTACCCCTTCTTATTACAGCACCGATACAATACTCTTCAGTCCTGTTCTTCCTCCATTAATCCCTTTAATACAGTACTATATGTCTGTCTCAAGTTAGATATGATGGTCTGGTGGTAGAAATAGATAGTAAAATGAGAATATAACTACATCTTTTGGATTACAGGGCACAAACTGCTCCAATGATTAGCCTTTATTCTTGCTAATTTAAGACTGTTATTCAGCTTGGGTAAGACTTTTCAAACTGGAAGGGTCACATTACAACCTTCAGGAACCTGTTCAGTAGGAAAGTAATTAAAGGTTGATAGCTTTTGGACTGAAGGGGTTAGGGACAGGCTTCATTAAGCCATTCTTGTTACCTTTAAACTATGTTAATCAGCATAGGAGAGACTTTTCAAACTTAAGAGTCCCATATGACATTCTTTAACATGTGTAGGAGAGACACTGGATAAAGCCTGATTGGAGATATAGTATATTGAACTGGAAGGACTGCATACCTTACATCCTTCATTAACCATTGCTGCTACCTTTAAATAAGAATTATCATACTGAAGGTAATTACTAGCAGCCTTCATTAACATATTACTGTACTGTAATTAGGAGAGAGGTTTCATAAGTTGATTGGAAGTCAGGAGACAGCAGGAATATACCATTACTGTTGAGGGGGATGAATTTGTGTGTAGGCTATGATATAGGAAGCATATCTCAGAATATGGATGTACAAGGTTAATCATATCTTGTATAGTACTTACACTTTCAGATTTGATAGCTTTTCCTTTTGTAATCTTTACTGAATGATGCAATCAGTTCATGATTACACATTATATAATCTCAGACTTCATCTGTGTCATTGTAGTTGGCTCACCTTGACAAATTTTAGTCCTTCTGCTGCTTAGTTCCTGTATCTAAGTGGCAGAATAAGACAGTATTATGGTTTTGCATCCTCCCCATAGATCTTCATTGTGATTTGCATGATAATCTAGTCTTTATCTCTAGAAACAGCTCAGCATTCAAGGTGGAGAGATGCCAGGTTTTTGTCAGTTTAGGGTGGACATGTAGTCAATATGGTTTGTCTTTAATGTTTTATGTATTCATTATTATTATTATTTTTTACTGTGGATCAAATTTAGCGATTCATCTCTTCCGTTTATAAATCGGTACAACAGATAGGCTTTCATTCTCAGAGTTGTCACCGAAGGTATGACCAATGAGTACTGTACTGTCTTCCTGTGCAGTGTATATTTTGTCATTTGTACTCTCATTATAAGTTTCATTAAAGAATTTGTATCATATGTTTAGTTTCTGTGTCACTCAGTGTGTTAAGTTTATGTAATATATGGTTAATCGTTTAAGTCCTGCCGTTGGATAGCAGTCTAAGTTGCAGTTTTTACTTTCTCCCTTTATATAAGTAGCAACTGCTCTATATTCTTTCCATAGCACTTGTTCATGATTAGCATTAAACTGCAGGCTTAGGTATTCCAAGTAGCTCAGGAAATTTCGAGATATCTCCTCCTAAAGCGACATTAATAGGTACATGAAAATTTAGTTTAGTCTGTGCATGTTGTTCAATTTCCCATTTTTTGTAAACATGTAAAGAAATAAAATACAGTAGAAGTTTTAGCCGCATTCCTTGTGGGGCCGCGGTAGCAGGGTTAGCATGGTGCTGGCCTGGTAATCAGGAAGACCCGGGTTCAAGTCCCGGTGTGATAGAGGTTTAAAAATGTGGTTGAGGGAAGTTTGCGTAGCAGGCTTTCCTTAAAGCCACAAGGCCCGATACTTACACACACCAAGACACTTACACACTACCAAGACACTTACACACTACTACATACATACATCGAGACACACACACTACTACGTACATCCACACACACACACGACACGTACACAGCCATCTTCACACAGTAGACACACATACACAAGACACGTACACAGCCACCTTCACACAGTAGACACACACACACAAGACACGTACACAGCCACCTTCACACAGTAGACACATACACACAAGACACGTACACAGGCACCTTCACACAGTAGACACCTTCACACAGTAGACACACCACACACCCAGAAGGTGGGACAGGCACACCACAGGCAGGCAGACAGAGAGGGGTATATACAAAACACAGGGAGTGAGAGAGGAGGGGGTTTATTAAAAATTCCAATTTTGGTATACCTCCTGTGGCAAAATTGATATAGCCCCCCCTTTAATATTTTTTGGATATTTTCATTTAGTGCCCCCCAGGCCCCAGACCCACTCGGCTGAACCAAATTGTCTGGCGTCAGCTGGAACATGACATACCAGAGTTATGTCGGTCGTGAGGGGGTTAATGGTGACAGTGTAGTAACTGTCAGGCTCCTATGACTCACTCAGCCGAACAAAATCGTCTGTCAGCTGGAATGGAATACTAGAGTTGTCCCAAGCACCAGAGGTCTGGGGGGTTAAGATTCTTAACCCTCTGGTGCTTGGGACAACTCTAGTACCCCATTTCAGCTGACTCTGACGATTTTATTCGACTGAGTGAGTCATAGGAGCCTGACAGTGTCAATACTGTCACCATTAACCCCCTCACGACCGACATAACTCTAGCATCATGTTCCAGCTGACGCCAGACAATTTGGTTGAACCAAATTGTCTGCAGCTGGAACATGATATACCAGAGTTATGCCGGTCATGCGGGGGTTAATGGTGACAGTGTAGTAACTGTCAGGCTCCTATGACTCACTCAGCCGAAAAAAATCGTCTGTCAGCTGGAATGGAATACTAGAGTTGTCCCAAGCACTAGAGGGTTAGGATTTTAACCCCCTGAGTGATGCTCGGGACAACTCTAGTACCCCATTTCAGCTGACTCAGACGATTTTATTCAACTCAGTGAGTCATAGGAGCCTGACAGTGTCAATACCGTCACCATTAACCCCCTCACGACCGACATAACTCTAGCATCATGTTCCAGCTGACGCCAGACAATTTGGTTCAGCCGAGACAGGATCCTAGGATCCTGAGAGACACTATAACAGCGGTTCCCAACCTGGGAGCCATGGCCCCCAAGGGGGCCATGGGACATTGACTGGGGGGCCATGGGCCTTATTGGTAATATAAGATATTATAAGTTATTTGGTCTGGGTAAAACCTGACAGAAATCAAGTATGAAATATACCTTACTGTGCTAATTTAGCCTTAAGTATATTGGGGTAATTACCGTTTTCTGCACAATATCAAATATTAAAAATATATAAATATACGATCTGAGTTATATAGGGGCCATGGAGCTTCTCATAATTTTCTCGGGGGGCCACAGGACCAAAAAGGTTGGGAACCACTGCACTATAACATCACAAACAAAATACAAAATGCCTTCCCTCCATCCTGAACGTACTATAATTCATTTACATTAAGTAAGCTCGTATTTTCGTATTTTTGCAGCTTATTTCATGTATCTTAGTTAAAAGAAAAAAATACTACGAGCCGGTGAATAAAACCAACACATGTAGACGAAGAATATAATTACCAAACAGTTTCGGTGGACACTGCCACCATCTTCAGTGGTCAAGATAGTGAGAGGGAGTGACATACTGATTATACAAGGGTTCCTTTTTATGCCTATGTGTGTGTGGAAGGGTGGGGTAAAGGTGAGGTGGGGTGGGGTAGATTGTAAGCGGGGATTAACCCAAAGGGGATTTTGGGGGGGACATTACCGGACAGGTCAGGTGTAATTCCTATCTGACCTTATCTGTGTCGTAGCAGGAAGGGACATGTCTCTTCCTGCTACGACACAGGTAAGGTCAGATAGGAATTACACCTGATCTGTCCGGTAATGTCCCCCCCAAAATCCCCCTTGGGTTAATCCCCGCTTACAATCTACCCCACCCCACCTCACCTTTACCCCACCCTTCCTGCTACGACACAGGTAAGGTCAGATAGGAATTACACCTGACCTGTCCGGTAATGTCCCCCCCAAAATCCCCCTTGGGTTAATCCCCGCTTACAATCTACCCCACCCCACCTCACCTTTACCCCACCCTTCCTGCTACGACACAGGTAAGGTCAGATAAGAGTTACACCTGACCTGTCCAGTAATGTCCCCCAAAAAATCCCCCTTGGGTTAATCCCCGCTTACAATCTACCCCACCCCACCTCACCTTTACCCCACCCATCCACACACACACGCATAAAAAGGAACCCTTATATAATCAGTATGTCACTCCCTCTCACTATCTTGACCACTGAAGATGGTGGCAGTGTCCACCGAAACTGTTTGGTAATTATATTCTTCGTCTACAAGTGTGGGTTTTATTCACCGTCTTTGATTATCACGAAAGAGTGATTCATCCAGCCAATACTACGAGCTCTGTATCTTTTCATAGCCCTTCTTCGTGACTAGCATCGTATTCTAGTTATCTATAGTTACAACTGAGCATTCAAGTTGGAGGGATCACAACTTTAAGCAATTACAGTAAACAAACAAACAAAAAGCAAGTGTCGTCCTCTTGACCTCTCGTCTTCGCAGGAATGCAGCGGTGGCGCCATCTTGTGCGTGGAATGCGTGAAGTGCAGGCTCTTGAGTGGAAGGAGCACGGAGCCACGGGAGACTTAATAATATTCGCTAGTCAGCCAGTCTAGAAGCCTGGGACATTTGCCTGAAATAATAATAATAATAATAATAATAATAATAGTAATAATAATAATAATAAAAAACAACAAAACCAGTCATATACATAATTCAATATCTTAGTCACTCGATCTGTCCATTCCGCCTCTTCTGTATGAGACGCATTTCTGTAAGCTATTTTTTCTAACATGGGAGGTTCGATACGTTTGATTAAGCCTATCCATAAGACTCCTAAAGCTGAGTAAATGCCTCTGAAAGTTGCAAAATATAAAATATAAAACGTCTATATGATATAAAAACCTTTGTTCACCTCCGGGATTCGATCTGTGGCGCCTAGACCAAGCTCTGACGTCATCTTTACACTTTGCTACCTTTAGACGATTTCCTGGAGCTTAAAGAAACCCTCTCGGGATGATGGGACAGACACAATAACCCCTTCAGACAGAGAATGACTTAGTTACTTTGTTCTAGGTAACCGGACGATTTTATTCAGCTTAGGAGATCCCCTCGTAGTGAAGGGGTTGATGGTGACTCTATCTAACCCCTCCAGTACGAAATTTCTCTCCAGAGTTGAAGAAAATCGTCTGGAGGAAGAAAGATGAAAATCGAAAAAAGTGTTAATGTGGCGCGGTGTTGCTCCCGTAGTAGGGAAAAGCTACACGTACGATAGCAGGGGCTCTTTTCCCTGGTACGTACTCTGGCCGTAGCCGGGAGCTGATCTTTCCGACCAGAAGCAACTGAAGGGCGTACAAGGCCGCTCCTTCCCCGCCACGTATAGAGACTGTCGGCGCGGTGTTGCTCCTGTAGGGGAGAACAGCAGGAGAGGGATGCACTGGGGCAACTCTCTCTCTGGGGTGTACTAAGGCCGGAGCCTTGGGTCGCCTTACCCTCGTACACTTTATTAGGCCGTAGTCTTGGGCCTCCTGCCCTTGGGCCTCCTGCCCTAGAGGGTGTAACAATTGCCGTCAATACGGTGTTACCTGGGACTGAAGCTAGTTCAGTCCCACCCCTTTTCTGACGATGGTTGTCCCGCCTGCAAGGTAGTTGCCTTTCCCTGGTCACCTGGTGTAGGGGCAGTTGCGGGGGTCAGGGGCTCAGGATTTTAGTGTCCTGGTGACCCTCTTGATCGGGGTCACTAACCCCAATGTTGTATCCTCCTGGGGTGGTGGTGCGTTGGCGGCCCGGTGGTGGGGTGGGGGGTGGTGAGGTGGGAGGTCCGGCGGCGGGCACGGCGGGCATTTTACCACCCTCCGCTTTGTAAAAGTCACGACCCCGCGACTGGAGGTGGTAGGTGGTGGAGGTGGATGTCTGGTGGGCCGGGGTGAGGTGTTGGAGGAGGCTGACCCAGTGGGTGGTGAAGGTGTTGGGCTCCTGATGGGGGTTGAGAGTGAGCCGGAGGGAGGATGGGTGGTCAGTCCGGCGTAGGAGGCGGAGAAGGTGGGGGGTCCCTCGGATTCTGACAGGTGGGCGGTCGTGGTGGCGCTATAGCACCCTCTCAATTTTCGTCTCTGGTTGTGGTGGTACGGTGGTGGTGGTTGTTTCCGCGGCGGTGAAGGTGGGAGTTGGTGATGGGTGGTGTGGTGCAGTGTTGGTGGTGGGCGTAGCGGGCGGTGATTGAGAGTGGTGGGTTGGAGGAGGTGGGGTAGCCGGAGGAGATACAGGCGGAGGTGAGGTTGGTGAAGGATCAGAATCGGAGGAAGATGGTGGTGGGTCAGGTAAGGGTGAAGTGGGGGAAGGGGTTTGTGGGTATGGTGAGGTTGAGGGTGGGGTGGGGGAGGTGAGCGAGGAAAGAGAGGCAGGTGAGAGTGAGGAGGAGGATGGTGTGATAGGGAAGGCGAATGAGTTGGCTGTGTTGGCGGGAAAAATGAGTGGCGGGGAAGTGATGGTGGCGGGTGGTGTGGGGTGGTAGGTGGGAGGGAGTAGACAGGAGGCGGCGGTTTTGGGAAGTAGGTTAGGGGAAGATGAGGTAAGGGTTCTAGGAGGTCTGTGAAGGGGGAGGCAGGCTTTGTGTTGGGGAGGAATAGGAAGGGGGGAGGCGGTAGTAGTGGAGAAAGTGGTGTGTGAGGTGGGAAGGTTAGGAATAGGGGTAGGAATAGGGGAGGGCAAAATAGAAGAGATAGTGAGAGGAAAGGAAAAGGAAAGATGACGTTCCCCACTGTCGTGGACTGGGGGAGATGTGAGGTGGCCCTCGTCATTACGGTGGGATGCGGGGGCGCCTTCTGTGCCTTCCTCGTCTTGCATTCCTGCTTTGAGGCTTGCGGCAATCCGCGTATGGTGGGGAGGCTTGTAAGCGCTCTTGTGTTGTTTTGCTGCGGCGGGCAACTTTTAGCTGTTCACGAATGTCGTGGATTGGGCACTCAGGGCAGCAAGGAGAAAATTCCCACGGATTTACAGGGATGAGATCCGTGGGGAATTGCTTGATGTTCCCGATGCGTTTGGGGGACGAGTGGACGGCTAGAAGGCGTCTTATTAGGTTGATTTCTTTATCCAGGTCTCCCGTCGGTTCATGTATTATGAAGTGGTTTTTAATGAAACGGGGGAGGGTCCTGAGGAGTTTGTGGAATATGAGTTGTTCCCGGGTTTTTGCGTCTGTGCCAGGGTACGCAGCGGTGACGAGCCGCCTAGCCTGGATGAAGGTGTCATCGAGGCTTCCGTCGTATGTGAGGGCGTCTAGTTGCGATAAGGCTACAACTGTGCCCAGAGATGGCGTCGCTGCCTGTTTCACAATTTGTTTGAATTGATCCCATTTTAGTCTCGGGACGATTTTCGGAGTGACAGTGGCGATTATTTTACCCAGGTTAGGTAATGTGACTGCAATCTTTTCTTTGTCTGAGTCGAACCCTATGTCTAAGAGGGGTTTAACCATATCCAAGTACTCATCAATGTTACATTGGTCCGGGTTGAATTTCGGCAATTGAATGTGATGTTTGGCTGCCATTGTACAAGTTTCCTTTTATCGTTCCTCCGTGCTTTTACTCGGATCCAGAACCACCGCTTGCCACCAGTGTTATGCTGGTGTTTTTAAGGCGACTTCTCGTCCTAAAAACACTAGCGACTGAAGCGGGGTCCTCTTTCTAGACCGGAAGTAAAGCACCAACAAAGGAACAGGACATAAAAACCAGGCAGTACACCTTAACACATCTATAACCTTAATTCTAACCGTTACAATACAACACAGAGTGATATTTGAGATACAGGGGAACAGAGACACAGAGTTAACATTCAGCACCACAAAATATAGTTACACTCAGTGCACACTACAATGCTCATACAGGGATATCTTGAATTATATATGGTATTGTCTATGTGTCACTTTTAGGCAGGATATACACTGAACTGATCACAAAGGGGATAAACAAGATTGGGAGTCTGTAGGGGAAATATTACTATAAATAAGACAGGGTGCGGATAGCGACACTTGACACAGTCACCTGGTCACGGCGACACTCACACTCAGGCGACTTTGATGAATGGTCGTGGAGAAGGAAGACGTGTTTCTGAGCTCTCCTCTAGCTGCAGGGTTGCCTCACCGGCGTTAGCTTTTTCTTTTACTCGCCACTAGGGCGTTTTTCAATAAAGTTAGGTTAGCTAGACCTCATTTTCCTCCCTGGCCTTAGTAGATATAGTAGGTGTCTATATCTAATTACTGAGATTGCCTTTGCTTACTCACCTCTGGAGTGTACCCCCCACTGATCGCTCTGGGGTGAGTGACACACAGGCGCGTCCTCCCGAGAGTGGTTTGAGAGGGTAATCTCAGACTAGGTGTGTTTTCCCCGGGCAATTTCTCCCTTGGTTGTTTTTCTCTTTCTTCCCACTTCCCCCTCACGGGGGAAGTGGTAACTATGGCGGACGCCACTACTGCCTCCCCCCCCCCCTTCAGGGGGGTAGGTAGTCCTGACCGACCCCCGACTGCTGCACGGACGGACTGCCCCCAGACTGAACGGCCCCAGACACGTACCCGTCTTGACATTAACATACACAACGCCGAGTTTGTCATGATTCATGCGGTTAGTTCCACTCCCCTGTCCAGCCTCAATCCCTTCATCATCAAGAAGGTGATTGATGGGTGTGCAGGAGAGGTGGAACAAGTGAAAAAACTTGCGAGTGGAGACCTTCTCGTAAAAACCAAGAATTCAGCTCAGGTCAAGGATTTGCTTAAACTGAGGAAGTTCCACTGTCACGATGTCCAAAAAACGATCCCGCACGCCATGAATTCCTGCAAGGGTGTTATCACCTGCAGGGATCTTGTGCTTATGGAGGAGGAAGAAATCGTACAGGAACTTGCTTAGCAAGATGTAATAGAGGCCAGATTCATCACAAGATTTTCGGAAGGCATAAGGACGAAGACCGCAACAGTTGTTTTGACTTTTGGAAAGGTATCTCTCCCAACCAATGTGAAAGTTGGATATGAAATAGTAAATGTCAGACCATACATCCCGAACCCCCTTCGTTGTGCAAAGTGTCAACTCTATGGACACCACGAAAAGGCTTGTCGGGCTTCCAACATTGTGTGTGGCAAGTGCGCGACTGTAGGTCACTCTGCTGACAACTGTACATCCGAGACTGAGTGCTGCTTTCACTGCAAGGATGCTCACTCCACTTCCTCGAGGGCTTGTCCCAAGTGGAAGGAGGAGAAAGAGGTCTGCACAGTGAAGGCAACTGAGGGCATTTCCTTTTACGATGCAAGGAAGAAGGTGAAGGAGTTGCATGCAACTCCCAAGCCTAATATCTCCTATGCATCGGCGGTTGTGTCCCGTCCCGTGATGTGCACCGTTGAGACACAGACTGACCTTACATTCGCTCCTCATGCCCCACGCCCTACCTCTCAGTCTAAGCCTCCTGTACGTTCCAACTCTCTGACAGACATCCCTGTTGCCACTTCATACGAGCTCTCAGGCTGCCGCTGCTCCTTCGCAGTCAGTGCGGCCAAAACAGAAGCCTGACAAGTCAGATAAAATTAACTTGACCACCCTCACCAAACAGTCACGTCCTCATGTCCTTCCTGCTCCTAGTCCAGCGAGCGAGAGAAAGAATAGCTCTTCCTCGATGGATTCTGGGAGCCTTGTTATTGACGAGAATATGGAGATCTCCACGAGCAAGCACCGGGAAAGGTCCCCCGGTAGCCACTCGCCTGGTGGCGGGCGGCATAAAAACTAAGAGCACTGGCCACCCTCGTAAATCTTAAACCGTCGCTTTCACTGTATTACAGTGGAATTGTAGAGGTGTCGGGAATAAGTTACCAAATATAGCAATCTTGCTGTCAATACACAGGCCAGACGTTATTTGTTTACAGGAGACGCGCCTGGAGGATCACCCTGATCCTCCACAGTTAAAACACTACCACTCGTATAGAAGATATGAAGGTCACGGAGTCGCCATATACACCCACAAATCACACCCACAAACGGAAGTGATTCTAAATTCTACTCTGGAAGCGGTCGCGTGCAGAGTAAAATTTAATAACACGTATCTGTCTATTTGCTCTCTGTACTGTACTCCACATGGCCCCATTGATAGTGATGCTTTACATTCACTATTTGAACATCTTCCTGGCAATAAGTTAGTGTTGGGCGACTTTAACGCCCATCACTATCAATGGGGTAGCTTGAGGATTGATGGTCGTGGGGAGCAAGTAGCCGACCTAATACTACAGTCCAACCTCTGTCTTCTGAACGATGGTAGAGCGACTCGTGTAGATGATCGTACTGGTAACTTTTCGGCCATTGACTTATCTTTGGCCTCCCCTGGTATACATCAAGATTTCTCATGGGACCCTTACGACGACTCCTTGGGAAGTGATCATTTACCCATCTGTCTTTCTTATACACGCGACATCATTTCGGACACTCCACCTCCAAAATTTAACTATAAGAAAGCAGATTGGGGATCCTTCTCAAGGATCGCCAATTTAGATATATCTGGGGAGACCATAGATGTTAAGGTCGAAAATATACCTACTTCCATATTACACGCAGCTGAGGCTGCTATTCCCAAGACTTCTACAGTTCAGGCGAAGCATAGAGCACATTGGTGGACGCCGGATTGCCGACAAGCATTAAGAAAACGCAATAGGAGATACAGGATTTTTGATAGTCAGCCCACTGAGAAAAATTTTATTGCATACAAACAGGCACGGGCTGAGGCAAGGAGAATAATAAGAAGGGCCAAACGTGACTCCTGGCGGTCCTTTGTGTCCACGGTGACTCGTACAACACCATTACGTAAAGTCTGGTCCACTATAAGAATATTAAATAATAAAGGCCCATACATACGTATCACCACCCTGCGGGTTAATAATAACATCTATGACGAGCCCGTGGACGTTGCTAACATCCTCGCCAGGAGTTTTTCTCATGTAAGTAGCTCAGCCAATTATGATCCGCGTTTTCAACATCATAAACGCACGGCTGAGCTACAGATATTAGACTTTGCCACAGATGTCGACTTCCCGTACAACCAAGAGTTTACGCTAGATGAACTGCTCCTTGCCCTAAAATCCTGTAAAGACACCAGCCCTGAACCAGACACCATCACGTATGGTATGATCCAGCATCTTAATCAGGACAACCTGATTAAGATGTTAGCATTGTACAATGAGATTTGGGCGTCTCGAACGTTCCCAAACTCATGGCACTTTGCGCTCGTCATACTGATACCCAAAGAGGCTGGTCGTCTTATGAATCCCACATCATTTCGTCCTATTGTGTTGACTTCTTGTCTATGTAAGGTCATGGAAAAAATGGTAAACAATAGGCTTCTTTTTGTTTTAGAGTCGAAGAATTTGTTAAATGATCAACAATGTGGCTTCCGTAAATACAGAAGTTCACTAGATCATTTAATGAATTTGGAGCATTGTATTGCAGAGGCATTTGCCAATAAAGAATTCATGATAGGGGTGTTCTTGGACATCCATAAAGCCTATGACATGACATGGCGACACGGTATACTAATGAAGCTCTATGCTTATGGTTTAAGAGGAAATTTGCCAATTTTTATTTCAAATTTCTTAAGGGACAGGACTTTCTGTCAAATTGCCCCGTAACGTAACATCGGATATATTTATCCAGGAAAACGGGGTGCCACAGGGAAGTGTTCTTAGTCCTACTTTATTTAGTATTATGATCAATGATATTCTGTCATCAGCTCCCATCTCCAGGAATCTTAAATACTCGCTCTATGCTGACGATTGTGCAATATGGCACTCCTCCCGTAATGCACAATTTTCGGCTGGGCGGATTCAAGCAGCCCTTGACTCCGTCCACCTATGTGCCTTGCAGTGGGGATTTAAGTTTTCCGACCGTAAGTGTGCCGCTGTAGTCTTCACTAATCGTAACGTACCTAATTTGTGCTTAACTTTGGATAATCAGGCGGTACCTTTTCAAATTTCTGTAAAATTTCTAGGAATACATTTTGATCGAAGAATGAATTTTAAACTTCACGTTAATACTTTGCTTGCTCGTTGTGATAAACCGTTAAATGTCCTCAAGTACCTAGCGGGAACTACCTGGGGTGCCGACAGAAAATCTTTATTAATGGTGTATAAGTCCCTTATTCAATCGAAGCTAGACTATGGCGCACAGGTGTATGGCTCGGCATCTGATGCCACGCTGAAAGGATTGGATGTGCTACAGAATAAATGCTTGCGAATGTGTCTTGGAGCCGTCCGGTGTACACGTGTGGCTCGTATGGAAGTAGAGGCGAATGTGCCTCCCCTCCGTATTCGCCGTGACCACCTGGCCTTGTCCTACGGCGTAAGGACATTAAGGAAAAGTAATATCGGCAATGTGGCCTGTACCCCCCTGCGTCAATACCACCACCTTCTGCGGGGGGTGCGTCGGCCACTTGCCGCTCGCCTCCACTTACTGACTCAGGAGCTTGGTGTGGACCCCAGTGACTGTGACAAGTTGGTGTTTAAAAATATAGCGCCTTGGGAGCCACCCGGCTTTACAGTGGATGTCTCATGGCTCCCAGCACCAAAGGCCAAGGCGCCGGAGGCGGAGGTCCACCACTTGTTTCGTAACATCAGTGTTCGTCACTTGGGGTCCCATCAATTGTACACCGACGGCTCCAAGTCGAGTGAATGTGTGGGTGCCAGTGTGTGGTCGACTGAATGTGCACTTAGGTATCGGTTGCCGACTCATACATCTGTGTTTACCTCCGAACTTTTTGCTATTGACAAAGCCATAGACTATGCTCTCAATTCTAGGCATGACTCATTTGTCATATTTTCAGATTCAAAATCAGCCCTTCAGGCAATTGCATCTTGTACTACGGACTCTCACGAGATCCAGGGCCGCATCGTTAATAAGTTGCATTCATGCAACAAGTCATTCACGCTGATCTGGGTGCCTGGTCATTGTCGTATCTACGGCAATGAGAAGGCTGACTTACTTGCAAAGTCGGCTGTAGAGCACGAGGAGACTTGGGACGTTCCTCGTGATCTACGGTCGAGTCTCTCTCTCGGAAAGAAATCAATAAATCTTCTGTGGCAAGGTCAGTGGACCAGACTAAATATTCCAACCTGTAAGCCGTACCTGGGCGACTGGGACACCGCCAACCGCCCCAGTCGCCTGGAAGAAAAAGTGTTGGCACGGTTACGGCTTAATGCCACCGTTTTAACACATATGAAACCTTATATGGAAAGACGCTTCCCACCGCACTGTGACATCTGTGATGCGGTGTTATCTATCAGTCATATCATCCTGCGCTCTCGGCGATTTATTCGTGAACGTGCTTCACTTATAAATTACTGCGGCGCAGCAGACGTCCCCTTCACACTTTCCACCATCCTGGGTGATGGGGACATTGTTATGACTGATGGCTTTCTTGAGAGAGACCGGACTGATCAGAGTGATGTGACTTTTTTACTGTGTGGTTATGGTTTTTATCAACGGTAAATATGTATATATTGTAATATTAATTAGGGTTGACAGTTGACATATTTTAAATAGTTCCTCCTCCCACTGATCTATTTCTAATATAGATGTCCCCTACATTAAGCCAAGTTCCTCGCCTGACAGTCACCAGCTGATGAGTGCAAGTGTGCAATATAGGAAGGTATTGGGCACTTGCAGTCGATGGTGGTCTGCTGGGCGAGGTTCTTCACTTTTTGTATAAATTATGTAAACACATTATACCATCTTGCTTAAGTTATTCTAATTAGGGCCGACAGCTGACGTATATGGAAATGTTCCTGACTCGTCTGGCTCCCTTTCATATATTGATGTCCCCTATATTAGGTTGTGCCTCGACTGACAGTCACCAGGTGATGAGTGCAGGTATGTCATGTAGAAAGGCATTACATATCTGTAGTCGATGGTGTTCTCTTGGTCGAGGCTTTTTTACCATTAGTGTAGGTCTAGTTATTTGTCTCTTAGGATTTAGTATAGGTTAGAGATTTGTCTGTTAGGTGATTAGTTTTAGGGTATTTAGATTAGGTATTTTTGATTATAAGTAATATAAGGTTAAAAATATAAAAAAACTAAATAAAAAAAATAAAAATAAAACTACAAAAAAATAATAAAATAAAAATTATTATATATATATGTACAGACGTCGGAATAAGTTCGTTTCCTTTTCCGTGGACTAAGGTGTTTGTAACACTGCTCGATGGAGAGGTATCCCCTCCTCCTCCCTTCCTCATAGTCCCACACTCCCACCCATAGAGGTAGGATATCTCCCACCCATCCCCCCACTTTTCTCTCCGACCCCATGACCCCACCCGGTACCCTCCATACTCTCGCTCACAGCCAGCTAGGGGTTTCTGTAGTTCAAGCACCTCTAATTACGTGTAGTTCGAACAACTAATAAAGGAAGAGTACAGTATATATTATAAACCAAGTTAGGCAAAGGTGTACTACACACACACACACACACACACACACACACACACACACACACACACACACACACAGAAATAAATCTGTTGTGATTAAATATAGAGGTTGTAGACACCTCTTTTACACACACACACACACACACACACACACACACACACACACACACAGAGAGAGAGAGAGAGAGAGAGAGAGAGAGAGAATAAATCTGTTGTGATTAAATGTTGCGATAGTAGACACCTCTTTTACACACACACACACACACACACACACACACACACACACACACACACACACACACACACACACACACACACACACACACAGAGAGAGAGAGAGAGAGAGAGAGAGAGAGAGAGAATAAATCTGTTGTGGTTAAATGTTGTGGTAGTAGACACCTCTTTTACACACACACACACACACACACACACACACTGAGAGAGAGAGAGAGAGAGAGAGAGAGAGAGAATAAATCTGTTGTGGTTAAATGTTGTGGTAGTAGACACCTCTTTTACACACACACACACACACACACACACACACACACACACACACACACACACACACACACACACAGAGAGAGAGAGAGAGAGAGAGAGAGAGAGAGAGAGAGAGAGAGAGAGAGAGAGGAGTAACAAGGAAAAGTTAGGATCTTAATGATTATGCAGCTCATACCGTGGAGATACTTCTTGTTTGCCTGGGAATGCATATCCAGTTCACATTTATTCTAGTGTATCCTGCCAATGAATCCCTTAAACTTCTCTACTGTAGTGTTAACAACGTCCATGTTGAGTCAGTTCCATGTGGAGCTGATCTTGCACGTGAAAAAGTTTTCACGTAATTCTGCTGGTAAATTTTTTCATTTGCAGCTTCCAACCATGGTTGTGTGCCGAGTCCGTGTTAAGAGTAAGCAACTTTGTATGTAATGATTGTGAAACCCATTCAGATTTTAAACACTTTAATGAGCTGACCTCGTAGTGTACGAGTTTCTGCTAAAAAAAAGTCCCACAGCCCTCAGGCCAACCTGATACCTTAGTCTCCTGAACTCATTTATGTCGACGTAAATCTTTTTCAAGCGATCAAAATTCCACAGCTATACCCAGGAAGTGGCCGTATTAAGGAGATATAGACTATGAGAACAATCTCTATATTCCTAGACAGAGAGAGAGAGAGAGAGAGAGAGAGAGAGAGAGAGAGAGAGAGAGAGAGAGAGAGAGAGAGGGAGGGAGAGAGAGACCTAGGAATGGTAAGAACAATCAGGAGAAATACTGTTTAAAAAAGTGAGTGAGAGAAGAAGCTGAAGCAGAGAGGAAGAAAACACGCAGGTGAAAAAATGGAACAATGTTATAGGAGTGACACAGGGACGGCAGCACACACACACACACACACACACACACACACACACACACACACACACACACACACACACACACACACACACACACACACACACTTTCTGAACATTTGTCGACCTGTCTGTGTACTGCCCCTCCCCTTCCCTCTCTCTCTCTCTCTCTCTCTGGATCTTTTGTCTCATCCCCAGTTTCCTTTTCCCTCCTTCCCCTTTCTCTATAGCTGTCTGCTCAGTCCCTACCTTCCTCCCTCTCTCTTTCCTTTCCTTCGTCTCTCTCCCTCTCTGTCACCCCCTCCTTACCTCACTCATCTTTTCTTTCTCCCTCCCAGTGCCACAACTTTGTCTTACTTTTAAAATCTGTTACATGTGTTACCTTTTTTCATCATTACTCTCTGCATATTTCTTTACTTGTACTAAATTCATTTCCTTCACTGCTTTTTTGCCCCAGTAATAACTGCATGCTCTTTTTCTCTCTCCTCTCTCCGTCTCTCCCTGTCACCCGAAATCTCTTCTTCCACTCCGCTCTTCCCACTGTCTTTCCCTCCCTTCCTCCCTCTCCCTCCCTTTGCCTTCCCTTCTTAAGGTCCCCCTCCTCTTTCTTGCCCTAAAAATTAACCTAGTTTCTTCCCACCCTTAATCTCTACTTACTCTCTGCAGATTTCTCTAATTTCTCTGTTTCTCTGCCTCCCTTTTTACTTGAATGTGATTCGTTCTACTCAGCCTCAATGCTTTCGTCTTATCCTGCTTAGTTTTTTCCCTGCGCCCTTGCCAGAATAACACACTTTCTTCCTCCTTCCTGTTACTTGCCTCCTTTTCTAATTTTTCTCATTATCGTTCTCAGCATTCCGTTCCACAGCTGTCTTTCCCACTTTCTCCTTTTGTTATCCCTATTTCTATGTTTGCTCCTTTCCCAATGTCTCTCAGCTGTCTCCCCTTTTGTCTCTACTTCCCTGTCTCCCGGCCTTTCTATTCACATCTCCCTTTTCTCTTTCCCTTTCACACTGCTTGTATCTCATTTCACCTCTGTCTCTTCTTCTCACACCCTGTCTCTTTTCTTAGCTCTCGTTGTTCTCTCCTTGCCTCTCCCCTTCTTATTTTCTCCGTAACTGTCCTCTCATTCCTCAGGTTTCCACTCGCTCTCCCTTTCCGCCTGTTGCTCCCTGTCTTTTAACTCTCTCTCTCTCTCTCTCTCTCTCTTTCACACACACACACACTTTGTAGTACACCTTTGCCTAACTTGGTTTATAATATATACTGTACTCTTCCTTTATTAGTTGTTCGAACTACACGTAATTAGAGGTGCTTGAACTACAGAAACCCCTAGCTGGCTGTGAGCGAGAGTATGGAGGGTACCGGATGGGGTTATGGGGTCGGAGAGAAAAGTGAGGGGGTTTGGTGGGAGTGTGGGACTATGAGGAAGGGAGGAGGAGGGGACACCTCTCCATCGAGCAGTGTTACAAACACCTTAGTCCACGGAAAAGGAAACGAACTTATTCCGACGTCTGTACGTGTGCATGAAAGTGTGTGTGTTCATATGCATGGATGTGTGTATGTATGTATGTATGTATGTATATATATGTTCGTATATATATGTATATATATGTCAATGTATATACATATATATAATTTTGCCTTAATGACCAGGGGCTCCGGCCTCAATGGTCGATAGGCAAAAAAAAAAAAAAGAACACTCAGGCTTTTGACCGGCCCGCGCACCCTAGCCTTATGCGTTCACAGAAAGTTCTTTTACTGGGAATACTTGGATAATTACTCTAAGGTTCATTCTCTGTCCTGCCGACACTGAGTTCTTTTGGACTATTGGTAACTGCACTGTTCTTCACTTAGTCACTGTTCACTGTTCTTTTCCCCGATTTGTTCTCGACACAAGGGGAGTCACTATTTACCTGTATCTTCTGGGTAATGTTCACTCCGTGACAAGGGCGTGAGGGTAGAGCCCTAGGGGGACCCGGCCTGCAGAGGGCAAGGGATTACCCGCAGGGGAGTCACTGCCCAGGTCACACTCGTCGGTGTGGTGCAGGGAGGCCCTCCTGTCTGGGGGCCTCGACCTGAGAGGTGGCCCTCGGGACTGGGGCTGAACAGCCTGAGTAGTCGGGCCTGTCGTCTCTGGCTCCGTGGAGTGAGGGAGCCGGGATCGCCTTCGTCGGGAGCCGGTGGGTCTGGCCTGGGTGTCCTGGGACTGTGGGCACCTAGGGGGAGAGGCGCCGACAGGGCTGGGCTGCGGCAGCTTCTCCTTCGGGACTCGGGCGGGAACAAGGATCTCCCAGGCGTGGGAGGTAGGTCCGATATCGGGCCTTGCCACCACTCTAGTGTCACCTCCGGGGCTATATTCCCGGGTGGTGATGAAGGGCTCCCACAGGGAGGAAGAGGCTGGAGAAGGACTCACGTCACTCGTGTCCTCTCTGGTACGTCCTGAGGCCGGAGCCTTGGGTCGCCTTACCCTGGTACGTACGTTGGCTGTGGCCGTGAGCTTACCCGGCGTACAAGGAGCAACTGAAGGGCGTACACCCGAAAGCACTAAACTCTTCCCCCTGGTAGCCGGAGCCACCGCCAGTGAGCGACCAGGCGATCGATCACCCCAACCCCTCCCCAACCCAGTGAAAGCTTTGGTGGATAGATGTGGAACGGCTAAAGCTTTGATGTTATAGTGTGTCATGATCGTTTATGTAGACAATCAGAACCAGTAGGGGTAAGTGTAAAAAGGCATTTAATGTCTAATACTGTGCTGTTATCCACAACATATGAGAAAGGCACGAAAATGAAAGAAGACTTACGATGTATTGTGTTATTGTCTATATACTTACATACTAAATTATGATATTACAAATAAGTCTAGGACAGTGAACAGTATCTGATGAAGGATATGATGTCGTTTCTCATACATTGTCACTCCCATCCCCTCCACTCTTCTCTCAGGGTTGCTGTCTCCACCAAACGCCTTTCGTACCCTCTCGTAGCCCACTCCCAGCCCACTCCCACCCATTTTTAACCAGCATTAACAAAGATAATCATAAAATGATCAGTCAGTTATTGGTCATATTGATATTATCATACAGCTTTGTACTAAGCACCAACAAATCAATAACATACAATACTCCGGTATACCTGCCAGCTATTTCATCCTGTTGAAAGCTGTCGCATGACAAACGCACTGCAAATTGGAACTTGTGTTGCAAGGACATACGTTTGTTTATTGTTAATACAGGTTGTGTGGTTTTGAACGTCCATTAACTCATACGAACGTAGCAGTTTAAGCCTTACAGTATAATCCCGTAAGGGTTATGTTTCTCTCATTACTGGATGAAGGAAACGAATCAGGGATCTGCTCCGACGAATCATAAGTTCTCAGCTTTAACGAAAATATACGGACCTCTTGACACAACAGTGATACAATGTCATTATATATACGATTGACCCACATTCAGTCATATCTATCTATCTATAGCCCGACGCCCTAATCCCGCAAAGGGTGGCCGCAGACAAAACGCCTCCAAGTCACTCTGTCACCCACCATTTGACTCCCCTCCCCCAACTCACCCCCTCCCTCATATACCTCTCAACTCCATCCCTCCACCTCATCCTCGGTCTACCCCTCCCTCTCCCTCCCTCCACCTCACCTACATACACCCTCTTAGTCAGTCTTTCATTCTCCATCCTCTCCACATGTCCAAACCACCTCAGTGTATTTCTCCTAATCTTTTCAACCACATCCACATCTACCCCACAACGTTCCTTCACTTCTTCATTCGTCAACCTGTCCCTCCATGTCACTCCACATGCTCCTCTCAAGTAACTCATTTCCACTGCTCTCACTCTTGACTTGTTCCCCTCTTGCAAGGTCCACGCCTCGCTTCCATACGTCAGGGTAGGGATCACAATACCATCATGCAGTGACTTCTTAACTTCCATACTCACCTCCCTATTTCTCATCACTGCTTTCAGTGTGCCAACAACCTTCCTTCCCTGCTGTACCCTTTCACGTACTTCATCCCCCAAAGTTCCATCCTTACTCATCACACTACCCAAGTACTTGAATGCACTCACATTCTCCATATCCTCACCATCCAACCTCACTGCACACTCTGTGACTTCATTCCTCTCAAACACCATAACTTTACTTTTGTTTACATTAACTTTCAGCTTCCTCCTCCTACACACTGTCCCAAATTCATTCACCAAACCTTGCAACTCCCATTCATCTTCACTCAACCATACTGTATCATCAGCAAACAGCAACACCGGAAGCTTCCAAATCTCACCCTCATTCATTAGGGCCACCCCCACATCCACTGCCCTACCTTGTACCTCCTTTACGACCCCATCCATGTATATATTAAACAGCCATGGAGACATTACACACCCCTGTTTCAGTCCCACATTGAGATCAAAGAACTCACTCAGCTCACCATCCACTCGCACCGTAGCCCTAGCTCCCTCGTACATACTCTTCACAGCACTCAACAATTTCCCCTCCACTCCATATATTCTTAATACCTTCCACATACCTTTCCTATCTATTCTGTCATAAGCTTTCTCCAAGTCCATGAAGGCAGCGTACACTTTCCTTCCCTTCTCTAGATACTTCTCCACTAAACATCTTAGAACAAATATCTGATCTACACACCCTTTTCCCTTCCTAAATCCCCCTTGTTCTTCTCCAACTAGCTCCTCTGTCATATGCCTAACCCTGTCAATGATATTGTGTCACTGTGTCACTGTTGTGACAAGAGGTCGGAATACATTCGTTAAAACAGTGAGTTTGTGGTTCGTCAAAGCCGATCCCAGAGTCGTTTCGTTCATCCAATAATGACAGGAACATAAACCTTACGTGTTGATAACGTAAGGTTTAAATTGCCACGCTCATAATTATGAATAAATGGACGTCCAAAACCACACAACCTGTATTAACGATAAACAAATTTATGTCCTTGTTACACAAGGTCCAACTTGAAGTGCGTATGTCACGTAACAGTTTACAACATAAAGAAATGGTTGGCAGGTATACCGGAGAATTGTATGTTATTTATTTGCTGCTGCTTCATACAGAGGTGTATGATAATATATGATCAATACCTGACGGATCATTTCATCATTATCTCTATGCTGGTTAACAATGGGTGGGAGTAGGGGATGATAGGGTGTGACAGGCATTTGGTGGAGACAACAACCCAGAAAGAAGGGTGGTGGAGTTGGGAGTGAGAATGTATAGAGGAGGTTGGAGCGAGAACGTATGAGAAAAGACATCATATCTTTCAACAAATGCTGTTCACTATTCTATACTTATTTGTTACATTATTATGGAGGACATAAGTATATAGACAGTAACACATACTACATTTTCGTGCCTTTCTCATATGCTGTGGATAATAGCACAGTATTACACATTAAATGCCTTTATATACTTACCCCGACTGGTTCTAATTGTCAGTAAAAACGATCATGACACACTGTAACATCACCAGCTTTAGCCGTTCCACATCTTTCCAACAAAGCTTTCACTGAGTTGGGGAGGGGCTGTGGATGTGGGATGTTCGATCGCCTGGTGGCTCATTGGCCGCGGCTCCGGCTACCAAGGGGGGAGAGATTAGTGCTTTCGGGTGTACAAGGCCGCTCCTTCCCCGCCAAGTATAGAGAACGTCGGCGTGGTGTTGCTCCCGTAGTAGGGGACAAGCTGGAGTGAGGGGCACAGAGGCCACACTCTCTCCAGTACGTACTGAGGCTACCTTCAGGGGCTTCTCTACCCTGGTACGTGCCACGGCCGGAGCTGGATGCCTACCCGTCTTACAGAGAGCAACTGAAGGGCGTACAAGACCGCTCCTTCCCCGCCACGTATAGAGACCGTTGGCGCGGTGTTGCTCCCGTAGTAGGGAAAAGCTACACGTACGATAGCAGGAACTCTTTACTCTGGCCGTAGCCGGGAGCTGATCTTTCCGACCAGACGCAACTGAAGGGCGTACAAGGCCGCTCCTTCCCCGCCACATATAGAGACTGTCGGCGCGGTGTTGCTCCTGTAGGGGAGAACAGCAGGAGAGGGATGCACTGGGGCAACTCTCTCTCTGGGGTGTACTAAGGCCGGAGCCTTGGGTCACCTTACCCTCGTAAACTTTATTAGGCCGTATGTCGGGCTTGCAACGATCATGTATTTGCCCCCCACCCAGATACCGCTGCTCCTGACGTCATCTCCACCTCTTACTCACACGGCCCCTTCAGACCGAGGCCTGGGTCAAGTGGGAGTAGAGGGGGAGAGGAGGATGGCGGAGAAAGGAGGAGTAGGGAAGAAGACGAATGTGGGGCAGACGAATATGGAGCGAGGGACGATAGGAGAATGGGTCGCGAACGCCAGAAGTACCTGAAAGCAGCATATAGAACGCTACGACGTAGGCTGGGCGCACATTGAGACGCAGGTGACACAGGCAACGCAGCACAGAGCAGGGCAGAAAACTGCATCTCACTATTTTAAATGTAAGCGCGCACGTGGGCACACAGGGCAGCACAGCTTAGGTGCAGACCTGTGTCAGCCTGCGCCACGTAGTCTTTGAAACGCAGTTTCCTGCACACGTGCAGCACAGCAATTCATTTTGACAGTACTCACGATGTCGTCCTCCGAGGAACTTATAGAGGCTGTCCGCCAACAAAGAGTGCTGTATGACATTACTCATCCTGAGTACATGAAGGGATCTTGTAAAGACAAGATATGGGCTGTGATTGCATGCACTCTACAATTTAAAGATGGTGAGTATATTGTTGTATGAAAAATAATATCATGATCTTGCATACGTATACGACTGAGATACAGGCTTTCCTTTGATGTATGCCGTTGCATCTTGTGTGTGTGTGTGTGTGTGTGTGTGTGTGTGTGTGTGTGTAAGAGAGAGAGAGAGAGAGAGAGAGAGAGAGAGAGAGACAGAGACAGAGACAGACAGACAGACAGAGAGACAGATGGTACCACTGAAGCCTTATATGGCTATCAAGTCAAGTACTTACTTGCTGTCAAGTCGTAAGTAAGTGATTGAAATTTCCCTTGTGTCGAGATGAGACTCGGGATAATAAGTTAATGTTATAACTGTGTAATTTGTTCTGAAGTAGTGTAAATACTTTGTAGCAGATTGTTAAAAATTAAAGTAAAAATTGTTTCTGTGTTTTGTAACCTTAGTGTGGAACTGTTAATTTTTGGGAAGGCAAGGAGGGAGTCTGGGGCAGAAAGGGGTATTTAATATCTTGTTGCCCTAACCTACGAGGTTACAGGTCCCTTCTGGGCTTGTCTCCACACTCTCCGCTGCTACTGTCACACGCTACCAATACTCATTAGTGGCGGCCATTCACCGTACTTGGCGAGACTGAGTACGAAACATACCTCGGGTAAGTAGAGAGTGGAGGACACGACAATGGTGGCAGCTTAATGGGATATTTAAGGCTTAATTAAACTCTTGAGTTAAGCGGTTCCACACCTAGGTTCTTACACTCGTGTATGGAATTCAGTAGCGACTCTAGTTCTTACAGTGGTTCAGACGAAATTTCCTTTGCTCATTACTTTGATTCAGACACAGACTCAGACGAAGTACTGTTCGAAATGGCTGATGCTGCAGCTGCAGCAGGGATCGCTACCCTGTCCGACCAACTATCGCAGGCTAATGCCGATAATGCTAAGGATGCTGTCTACCGCGTTAAAGAGCTTTGCTGCAAGTAGAACTGCCACATTACCTGAATATCCTGGTGTCATCTTAGAAACAGACCTTAGCAAATGGCTTCAGGACATAGAGAGTAAGACTACGGGACCTAGGTGGACTATTGCCGGTCGCTTTGATGTGGTCCGGGAGTACACTCTAGGTGGGGTACATGACAGCATTGAGGACCTTATTATCAGGGTCAATGATGATTGGGACCGGTTTAAATCTATTCTCACAACGCTGCTGTCCCCAGAACAAACTCTCCAACCTACATTTCATGCGTTAAAACATGCGCGTCGTAATCCTGGCGAACGGTTGGTTGAATACTGGCTGCGATTGACTAGTATAGCTAAACGCACTGGAACTCTGCAGCCTCGGTACTATGACTGTTCCTTGTACCATGCTTTGGACAACTTTCTCGACGTATTCCCTGCCCAGTATAGAGCAACACTTGACCAGCAAGAGTTTACAGGCTCTGTCGATGCCCTTGATAAAGTTGTGAGTAAAGGCATTGAGTGGGCACAACGAAGTCACTCGTCGTTGGCAGATGTAAATGCAGCAACAGAAAAGAGAAGGGATGTAGTTGCACATGTAACTGTAGAGTCAAAAGAGGCCAAGGTTCCAAAAGAAAAGACAGGCACTGGAAAATCCGCGGGGGATGCCCCAACCACGTACCTGTCGCGCGCCTAACCCACTCTCAAGAGGCCAGGTTTTTGAGACTTCTGAAGGAGGAGTAGGCCACTGAATGAGACTTATAGGTGCTCAAGGAAGCTTTTGAGACTCTTGCAGGAGGGGAAAAATACTGCTGTAGGTGCTCAAGGAGGCTTTTGAGACTTGTGAACGAGGGGAAGGAGGCTTCGAGGTGAGACTTCTGCAGGAGAGTAAGGAACCGAACCACTAACACAGCCGCGACACTCTGTCCCTGGAGGGAGTGACAGGAGCGTCCGTCCTCTCTTAGCTCACTCGCGGTCCACACTGACTCCATTCACCACTGCGCTCCCTCGGCCCTCTCTCTAGACTTGGAGAATTGACGGCTAGGATGCTGGGTCGACATACATTTATAATCGTTCTTTTGCCTTATCAACGTTCTCTGTCTCAACCAGAGTTTAGGACTGCTTACTTAATCCTTTGTCTTCACTTATATAACCACCAAACGTTTCACAATAAGGCAAGTTAATATTAAAAAGGAAAAACATAAAACTAACACATAAAGGTGGGTTTAGCTGAGCATGACAATAAATTGGTTTTGGGATAAATAATTACACTGAGAAAGAGTGTCTGAGAAAGAGGTGGATCTGATTAGTATGGTAATAATGAGACAGCTTTGGGGTAGTCTATGGATAATTAAGATAGAAGATAAATAATAACTAAGAGAATAAATAGGAACTTCGATAATTATATGGTAAATGGGGGGTTTGTCTTAATGTGGAAATAAATAAACAGGTTTGTGGGTTGGAGAAACAGAGGGCAGGACACACCAAACAAAACCTTGCTAGTTTTATCACGGGGTTCATCTCATCACTAAATAGCCTTAAACATGTCTCCCTAGCCTTTGTATGTGTGTGCGTGTGTGTGTGTGTGTGTGTGTGTGTGTGTGTGTGTGTGTGTGTGTGTAGACAGGTAGGTAGGTAGGTAGGAAGACAGGCAGGCACGCAGGGACACACAGGTAAGTGGGTAGGTAATTAGGTAGGCAGACAGGCAGGCACACAGGAAGGTAAGCAGGTAGGCAAGTTAGTCCATCCTAAACCTAAACTGAATCGTTTAAATGTAATCTCTTCGAAAGGACTAAGAATTATGACCAAGGCGCCTGATACACTGTTGGTAAGGAGTACTGTGCCGTCTCAAGTCAGTCACGAGGCTATAAAAATATCACCCAATTCTCCTCTCAGCAACATACAGGGGAAGAGGCTTGATAACTGGGCACTGGTCGAGGGAGGTATTGATTTGAGGTGCCAGTCATAGGTGTTGGTTAGTGATGTTACGGGAGCTAATTTGGTGATGAAGCAGAACTGCCTCAGGAACATGAACACGATAAAGAACACACACACACACACACACACACACACACACACACACACACACACACACACACACACACACACACACACACACACAGGAACCTCAGATGTGTCCTTTCCATATGCCTACAGACTTATGCCTCACCCTTTATAATGAGGAGGACCATAAGTCGAAGAGGCTGTGTATTTCAAGTGTACAATTTTCCTGCTTGGAATGATTATAACCACTGATGCTACCGGCTCTAAGTACAGGCTTGCGAGGATCCTAAGTGATTTGCCTGATAAGGGAAATTACAATGAGGAAAAGAATTAATGAAGGTAGGAGTGTGGAGGATATAAATGGGGGAAAGAATAAATGAAAGTAGGGAAAAGGAAAATATAAAAATAAAAATATAAACTGAGATGACATGAGAGAAAAGTGATACCATGCCTTTTGCTGATAGGAAATTCCAGCACCTTATTACATGGACTGAGGTAGCGAAAGGGAACTGGTCAAAGTTTTCCATTTTCTACTTACAAAATGCTGCGGTAAAGGACGCACGCACGCACACACTCACTCACCCACTCTCTCTCTCTCTCAAAAGAAAAAAAAAAGATGCACAATTAACTTATATGTCATGCCAGAACACAAAATGTATTGTATCACCGAAAACTCAAGAACGGTAGATTTTACAGCCAATAAACTGGAAGGGAAGTCTCAAAGAAATCGTTTTATTGCCCAGACGAAACACCTACAGCTTTTGATTGGGCCTTGAGGACCCGAGACCAATTTAAGAGACCAAGGTGGACCAGAATACTAAGAAAGTGTATCGCCTTTAATATGAGAGACTTTGGAGACGAGAGAAGTAGGAGAGGGCTTGAGATGAGAGGATTACTAGTTCAATACGAGAGGCCTTTGGATAGGAGTGAAGCAAGACAAGGAAACTTCAGGTCAGAAAATTATCTATTTCAATACGAGAAACTGTGGAGGGGAGTGAAGTTAGAGAGGAAGGGTTGAGGTGAGAAAAGGGGGCGTGAGTTGCAGAGAAGGTCGCCATATGGAGGAGGAAAGGGTGACATGGAGGTGATTCATTTGTGGTCACCCCTGACGGGATTAAGGCATCTGGTGACAGACAGGTAGACAGTTAGATTGATTGACTGACTGACTGATTGATAAGTGAAGTTTGTATGGAAGACGTAAATTTGGACCAGCTTAAAGTGTGTACAGTAGAAATGGATGGTCGAAGTAGGTATACAGGACAAAAATCTACCAAGTGAAGGTGAAGGTAATACAGAAATGGGTGGCAGATGTATGTATGAAGGACGAGAAAATGAACCAGGAGATATATGTATGAAGGACGAAAATAATGGGCCAGGTTATTGTGAAAGACCTATAATTATCACAGTATAAAAAACAAGGAATCAATAAGCTTCAAGTACGAAGGGTGATCAGAAAGTAATGACAGTTCGTGCTATAACATGAAAACCTTGAATGATGGGAGGTAGGGGAGCAAGGAGAGTGCAGAGTTGCCTGTCCTTACGAGTTTGAACTTGTCGCCGTATGCCTGACTTTTCTTGTTTTATTGTTGTGAGTGAATGCTTCACTCTTGTTTTTGCTCTCTGGCCAGAAACATGGATTACTCGAAAGAAGGCTGCAGGTTCTACATTTTTACGAGGTGGAAACTGGGAAAGAAAGCAACAGAGATTCGAGGGGAATTATTACAAGTTTATCCAGACACTACTCCTTCCCTGGAAACTGTTTCCCCCTGGATTCGTGCTTTCACAGCAGGAAATACTGAATTGAAAGATGAACAACGCTCTGGACACCCCCGGACATCCGTGACCGAAGCAACAACTGTCCGTGCACGGTCCATCATTGACGAGGATCCAACTGTAACTCTTAGGTTCTTAGCCTTGGAGCTTGATATCAGTTATGGGAGTGCATATGACATCGTGCATGAACAATTACACCTGAGGAAGAACTGTTGTCGATGGATACCCCATTTGTTGACTGATGAGGAAAAGGCTAAACGGGTGAGGATTTGTCGTGTTTGGCTTGCTGAATTTGAACCAAATGGTCCAAAACGGTTCTCAGATGTTGCTACTGGAGATGAGTGTTGGATTTCATTCTTCACAACCCGTGACATGCAGTCAAACATGGTGTGGTTGGGCGATGAAGACCCTCGACCTCAGATTTTGAAGGAAGGATTTCGCAGCCGGAAGCGCCTTTTCACCATCTTTTTCAATTCTCAAGGACCAATATGCGTGGATGTGATGCCTGAAAAGTCCACTATCACAGCCCAATACTACACAGACCAGGTCCTTCCACAAGTCTTGGAACACAAGGCCAACACCGCACCAACCCGCCGTCGGTCTCGCCTTTTGCTGCACCACGACATTGCTGCACCCCACAAAGCTCGCCTCACTATGCAGTACCTGGAACAACAAGGTATAACTCTGCTCCCCCACCCACCCTACTCCCCTGACCTGGCTCCCTGTGTCTTTTGGTTGTTTCCAAAAATTAAATCTGCCATCGCTGGGAAGCAATTTCATCGCATCCAAGACTTGGCACGGACCGTCAATTCAGAACTCCGAAGTATACCGTCTTCAGAGTACCACGCTTGCTTCATGAAGTGGAGAAAGAGAATGGAACGCTGCATAGAGGTTGGAGGGGAGTACTTTGAAGGAATGTGAGTCATAGTTTGATAGTTCTTCATGCTAATAAAAGTTTATGGACTCACTGTCATTTCTTTCTAATCACCCCTCGTACTGAGATACAAGTCCTTCAAGTCTAGAGAGAAGCCATAAACCACACACACAGACCAATTAAGGAAACTCGCCAATGAACGAGCAAGATGATGACCATAACCATTTTCGTAATAACTTTCCTTGTATATCTTGCACGTAGGTAGGTTTGTACAACTTTAAGATGTGGAAACTGATTAGCTTGCGTGTAGATGTGTGTAGGGGACGGGGGTGCGCGCGCAAGGAAAGGGGGGGAGGTCATGTAATCTACTGGTGTTTGCACTTTGCTCATAAAAACACACTACAGAACTAATATGTGATGTTACAGCAGACCAACGTACATATCACTACTATTTAACCATCAATATACTTTCAGCTGGAGATCCACGGTCGCTCAGTGAAAGCGTTTTTGTCTCGTGATCTGTTTTTAGGGTAACTCAAACCAAGGCGGCCATTTAACACTACACCGACGCTTCCATCTGGTAAGCAGTGGTGCCCTCCCCCCGCCCACTTCAATGCCCTCCCCTCTAGCTCACACCCCAACTGTGTATTTCTCCTAACGCTTTCTGTCACATCCATATCCACACCACAACGCTCCTTCACTTCCTCCTTTGTCAGTGCGAGACTGGTGTGCATTAGTACGCTGTGGATAACCAGACAGCGCGGCACCGCGGAGCTGGGCGACACACGTCAACACTACCACCTACCATTGGGGTAACTAAGGCGGTAACCGTTGGTATGGCGGCGAGCCGTGAAAGTAGAGGTAGACGGCTTGGCGCCATGAGCTAAGCGAAGCAGGTATATACCCCACCACACCAAGAGCGACACTGAGGGTCGCTGACTGGGCATGGGGGTTTTAAATGGGTTGAGGCAGACAGGTTGACGCCGCATTGGGGGCGGGGCTTGCAATAAAGAAAATTCCCACATAATGTAGGGGACCCTTACGTAACTTCGACTAATCTTTATACCGTCCATTGTCGTTTCGTTTTTATTTTCTCTCTCTCTCTCTCTCTCTCTTGTTCTTACGTTGCCTCATGTTAAAAGGTACCTTTATTTCTTAATGGCGGTGGTCTAATATAAATTTTCATGTGGCTCTATATGTGGACACTCAGTGGACTGTGATTTCCATACCTTCCACCTAATCTATAGTTTATCACATCTTTCCTGGCTTATTTCCCAGCGATATCTATACTGCATTCGGATTCTACACTAAGTTATTGGCTGCTTAATCAGTTGCTTTGTACTGTGATCGTATCGTATCTTTTATAAAAGCTCCAATAAGCTTCATGCGTCGGTCTTAGTCACATGATGGCTCTCCACGCTGCTTGATCTCTGGCAGCCTCCTTATTCAGTCCCTTATCCCTGAGGTCACACTCTATGACCTCGTCTCAGGTCTTTTTCGGTCTGCCTCTCGCAACCCTACCCCCGACGTTCACACTTCTTACTGTAGATCCATAATATCTGAATGTTTCTTGTCTGCTTCTTACCATTTGTAGAGGTTCCCTGTACGGTGTGTGTGTGTGTGTGTGTGTGTGTGTGTGTGTGTGCGCGAAGTGAAAACACGAGTAATGGGGACAAGGATGGCGTTGGTAATGAATGGTGATGGATGGAATATCTCAAATTTGTTGTATGCTGATGATGCATGGTGTGGCATGAAAATGAAAAGTCAAGAGTGAGAGCAGTGGAGATGGGACTGCTGAGGAATGTATGTGGAGTACAGAGAGTGGATAGGATACGAAATAACGATTCGCGGAAGATGTGGAGTGAGGAAGTCGGTGGACACCAGAATCGAAGAGAGTGTACTGAGATGGTATGGTCATGTGGAGAGAATGGATAACAATAGAGTGGTGGAAAAGGTATATCTGAGCTAATTTGAAGGAGGGAGGAGGAGAGGTAGGCCAAGGAGAAGGTGGAGAGATATGGTGGATGAGTGTGCTGGGATGAGAGGTATGGAAGTCGGTGAGCCTGGCTGGATGAATGTTGTGAGAAGTGCATAACCAGGAATTTGGCACCCCATTTTAACGTGACAGCGTTCTAATTGACTGTATCAGATAGGTATATGAGAAGCTACAGAACGTGGTGAAAGTTTTTTTGGTTTATCTGATGGAGCCAGGATTCCGGGGGCTTGACTAATGAGTGAATGGAAGCGTGGTCCATTGAACTGGGCAAACTTAGGTTGTCTGGACGTTGCTACTTCTCACCCTGCCGTAGGGTGGTAAAGGAGGTCTGGATGATGATGATGATGATGATGATGATGATGATAATGATGATGATGATTATTATTATCATTATTATTATGTGGAAATTGTGAGGCGTGATAGGACTGAACTTTCTGGTGAGTCTTTTGAGTGTGTGGAAGAGTTTTGTTATCTAGTTTGGTGATGAAGCAGAACTGCCTCAAGAACACGAACACGATAAAGAACACACACACACACACACACACACACACACACACACACACACACACACACACACACACACACACAGGATAACCTCAGATGTGTCCTTTCCATATGCCTACAGACTTATGCCTCACCCTTTACAATGAGGAGGACCTTAAGTCGAAGAGGCTGTGTATTTCAAGTGTACAATTTTCCTGCTTGGAATGATTATAACCACTGATGCTACCGGCTCTAAGTACAGGCTTGCGAGGATCCTAAGTGATTTGCATGATAAGGGAAATTACAATGAGGAAAAGAATTAATGAAGGTAGGAGTGTGGAGGATATAAATGGGGGAAAGAATAAATGAAAGTAGGGAAAAGGAAAATATAAAAATAAAAATATAAACTGAGATGACATGAGAGAAAAGTGATACCATGCCTTTTGCTGATAGGAAATTCCAGCACCTTATTACATGGACTGAGGTAGCGAAAGGGAACTGGTCAAAGTTTTCCATTTTCTACTAACAAAATGCTGCGGTAAAGGACGCACGCACGCACACACTCACTCACCCACTCTCTCTCTCTCAAAAGAAAAAAAAAAAAACACACAATTAACTTATATGTCATGCCAGAACACAAAATGTATTGTATCACCGAAAACTCAAGAACGGTAGATTTTACAGCCAATAAACTGGAAGGGAAGTCTCAAAGAAATCGTTTTATTCCCCAGACGAAACACCTACAGCTTTTGATTGTGCCTTGAGGACCCGAGACCAATTGAAGAGACCGAGGTGGACCAGAATACTAAGAAAGTGTATCGCCTTTAATATGAGAGACTTTGGAGACGAGAGAAGTAGGAGAGGGCTTGAGATGAGAGGATTACTAGTTCAATACGAGAGGCCTTTGGATAGGAGTGAAGCAAGACAAGGAAACTTCAGGTCAGAAAATTATCTATTTCAATACAAGAAACTGTGGAGGGAAGTGAAGTTAGAGAGGAAGGGTTGAGGTGAGAAAAGGGGGCGTGAGTTGCAGAGAAGGTCGCCATATGGAGGAGGAAAGGGTGACATGGAGGTGATTCATTTGTGGTCACCCCTGACGGGATTAAGGCATCTGGTGACAGACAGGTAGACAGTTAGATTGCTTGTCTGACTGACTGAATGATTGATAAGTGAAGTTTGTATGGAAGACGTAAATTTGGACCAGCTTAAAGTGTGTACAGTAGAAATGGATGGTCGAAGTAGGTATACAGGACAAAAATCTACCAAGTGAAGGTGAAGGTAATACAGAAATGGGTGGCAGATGTATGTATGAAGGACGAGAAAATGAACCAGGAGATATATGTATGAAGGACGAAAATAATGGGCCAGGTTATTGTGAAAGACCTATAATTATCACAGTATAAAAAACAAGGAATCAATAAGCTTCAAGTACTGAGATACAAGTCCTTCAAGTCTAGAGAGAAGCCATAAACCACACACAGAGGCCAATTAAGGAAACTCGCCAATGAACGAGCAAGATGATGACCATAACCATTTTCGTAATAACTTTCCTTGTATATCTTGCACGTAGGTAGGTTTGTACAACTTTAAGATGTGGAAACTGATTAGCTTGCGTGTAGATGTGTGTAGGGGGGGGGGTGCGCGCGCAAGGAAAGGGGGGGAGGTCATGTAATCTACTGGTGTTTGCACTTTGCTCATAAAAACACACTACAGAACTAATATGTGATGTTACAGCAGACCAACGTACATATCACTACTATTTAACCATCAATATACTTTCAGCTGGAGATCCACGGTCGCTCAGTGAAAGCGTTTTTGTCTCGTGATCTGTTTTTAGGGTAACTCAAACCAAGGCGGCCATTTAACACTACACCGACGCTTCCATCTGGTAAGCAGTGGTGCCCTCCCCCACCCACTTCAATGCCCTCCCCTCTAGCTCACACCCCAACTGTGTATTTCTCCTAACGCTTTCTGTCACATCCATATCCACACCACAACGCTCCTTCACTTCCTCCTTTGTCAGTGCGAGACTGGTGTGCATTAGTACGCTGTGGATAACCAGACAGCGCGGCACCGCGGAGCTGGGCGACACACGTCAACACTACCACCTACCATTGGGGTAACTAAGGCGGTAACCGTTGGTATGGCGGCGAGCCGTGAAAGTAGAGGTAGACGGCTTGGCGCCATGAGCTAAGCGAAGCAGGTATATACCCCACCACACCAAGAGCGACACTGAGGGTCGCTGACTGGGCATGGGGGTTTTAAATGGGTTGAGGCAGACAGGTTGACGCCGCATTGGGGGCGGGGTTTGCAATAAAGAAAATTCCCACATAATGTAGGGGACCCTTACGTAACTTCGACTAATCTTTATACCGTCCATTGTCGTTTCGTTTTTATTTTCTCTCTCTCTCTCTCTCTCTCTTGTTCTTACGTTGCCTCATGTTAAAAGGTACCTTTATTTCTTAATGGCGGTGGTCTAATATAAATTTCCATGTGGCTCTATATGTGGACACTCAGTGGACTGTGATTTCCATACCTTCCACCTAATCTATAGTTTATCACATCTTTCCTGGCTTATTTCCCAGCGATATCTATACTGCATTCGGATTCTACACTAAGTTATTGGCTGCTTAATCAGTTGCTTTGTACTGTGATCGTATCGTATCTTTTATAAAAGCTCCAATAAGCTTCATGCGTCGGTCTTAGTCACATGATGGCTCTCCACGCTGCTTGATCTCTGGCAGCCTCCCTATTCAGTCCCTTATCCCTGAGGTCACACTCTATGACCTCGTCTCAGGTCTTTTTCGGTCTGCCTCTCGCAACCCTACCCCCGACGTTCACACTTCTTACTGTAGATCCATAATATCTGAATGTTTCTTGTCTGCTTCTTACCATTTGTAGAGGTTCCCTGTACGGTGTGTGTGTGTGTGTGTGTGTGTGTGTGTGTGTGTGTGTGTGTGTGTGTGTGCGCGCGAAGTGAAAACACGAGTAATGGGGACAAGGATGGCGTTGGTAATGAATGGTGATGGATGGAATATCTCAAATTTGTTGTATGCTGATGATGCATGGTGTGGCATGAAAATGAAAAGTCAAGAGTGAGAGCAGTGGAGATGGGACTGCTGAGGAATGTATGTGGAGTACAGAGAGTGGATAGGATACGAAATAACGATTCGCGGAAGATGTGGAGTGAGGAAGTCGGTGGACACCAGAATCGAAGAGAGTGTACTGAGATGGTATGGTCATGTGGAGAGAATGGATAACAACAGAGTGGTGAAAAAGGTATATCTGAACGAATTTGAAGGAGGGAGGAGGAGACGTAGGCCAAGGAGAAGGTGAAGAGATATGGTGGATGAGTGTGCTGGGATGAGAGGTATGGAAGTCGGTGAGCCTGGCTGGATGAATGTTGTGAGAAGTGCATAACCAGGAATTTGGCACCCCATTTTAACGTGGCAGCGTTCTAATTGACTGTATCAGATAGGTATAAGAGAAGCTACAGAACGTGGTGAAAGTTTTTTTGGTTTATCTGATGGAGCCAGGATTCCGGGGGCTTGACTAATGAGTGAATGGAAGCGTGGTCCATTGAACTGGGCAAACTTAGGTTGTCTGGACGTTGCTACTTCTCACCCTGCCGTAGGGTGGTAAAGGAGGTCTGGATGATGATGATGATGATGATGATGATGATAATGATGATGATGATTATTATTATCATTATTATTATGTGGAAATTGTGAGGCGTGATAGGACTGAACTTTCTGGTGAGTCTTTTGAGTGTGTGGAAGAGTTTTGTTATCTAGTTTGGTGATGAAGCAGAACTGCCTCAAGAACACGAACACGATAAAGAACACACACACACACACACACACACACACACACACACACACACACACACACACACACACACACACACACAGGATAACCTCAGATGTGTCCTTTCCATATGCCTACAGACTTATGCCTCACCCTTTACAATGAGGAGGACCTTAAGTCGAAGAGGCTGTGTATATCAAGTGTACAATTTTCCTGCTTGGAATGATTATAACCACTGATGCTACCGGCTCTAAGTACAGGCTTGCGAGGATCCTAAGTGATTTGCATGATAAGGGAAATTACAATGAGGAAAAGAATTAATGAAGGTAGGAGTGTGGAGGATATAAATGGGGGAAAGAATAAATGAAAGTAGGGAAAAGGAAAATATAAAAATAAAAATATAAACTGAGATGACATGAGAGAAAAGTGATACCATGCCTTTTGCTGATAGGAAATTCCAGCACCTTATTACATGGACTGAGGTAGCGAAAGGGAACTGGTCAAAGTTTTCCATTTTCTACTTACAAAATGCTGCGGTAAAGGACGCACGCACGCACACACTCACTCACCCACTCTCTCTCTCAAAAGAAAAAAAAAAGATGCATAATTAACTTATATGTCATGCCAGAACACAAAATGTATTGTATCACCG
Organism: Coenobita brevimanus; assembly: GCF_032717465.1. Classification (NCBI taxonomy): domain Eukaryota; kingdom Metazoa; phylum Arthropoda; class Malacostraca; order Decapoda; family Coenobitidae; genus Coenobita; species Coenobita brevimanus. Next base: position 198,843 of record NW_027642144.1, read on the forward strand.
AAAACTCAAGAACGGTAGATTTTACAGCCAATAAACTGGAAGGGAAGTCTCAAAGAAATCGTTTTATTGCCCAGACGAAACACCTACAGCTTTTGATTGTGCCTTGAGGACCCGAGACCAATTTAAGAGACCGAGGTGGACCAGAATACTAAGAAAGTGTACCGCCTTTAATATGAGAGACTTTGGAGACGAGAGAAGTAGGAGAGGGCTTGAGATGAGAGGATTACTAGTTCAATACGAGAGGCCTTTGGATAGGAGTGAAGCAAGACAAGGAAACTTCAGGTCAGAAAATTATCTATTTCAATACGAGAAACTGTGGAGGGGAGTGAAGTTAGAGAGGAAGGGTTGAGGTGAGAAAAGGGGGCGTGAGTTGCAGAGAAGGTCGCCATATGGAGGAGGAAAGGGTGACATGGAGGTGATTCATCTGTGGTCACCCCTGACGGGATTAAGGCATCTGGTGACAGACAGGTAGACAGTTAGATTGATTGTCTGACTGACTGAATGATTGATAAGTGAAGTTTGTATGGAAGACGTAAATTTGGACCAGCTTAAAGTGAGTGTACAGTAGAAATGGATGGTCCAAGTAGGTATACAGGACAAAAACCTACCAAGTGAAGGTGAAGGTAATACAGAAATGGGTGGCAGATGTATGTATGAAGGACGAGAAAATGGACCAGGAGATATATGTATGAAGGACGAAAATAATGGGCCAGGTTATTGTGAAAGACCTATAATTATCACAGTATAAAAAACAAGGAATCAATAAGCTTCAAGTACTGAGATACAAGTCCTTCAAGTCTAGAGAGAAGCCATAAACCACACACAGAGGCCAATTAAGGAAACTCGCCAGTGAACGAGCAAGATGATGACCATAACCATTTTCGTAATAACTTTCCTTGTATATCTTGCACGTAGGTAGGTTTGTACAACTTTAAGATGTGGAAACTGATTAGCTTGCGTGTAGATGTGTGTAGGGGGGGGGGTGCGCGCGCAAGGAAAGGAAGGGAGGTCATGTAATCTACTGGTGTTTGCACTTTGCTCATGTTACAGCAGACCAACGTACATATCACTGCTATTTAACCATCAATATACTTTCAGCTGGAGATCCACGGTCGCTCAGTGAAAGCGTTTTTGTCTCGTGATCTGTTTTTAGGGTAACTCAAACCAAGGCGGCCATTTAAAGAGAATCCTGATATTAAGTATTTTCATGTGGAGTCAAAATTCTCTGCCAGCCTTGCGTCCTACTTTCCGTATTTCTCACTCTTGTCAAATGAGAGTATCGTTCCTTCTGATACCTTTCTTTTGTGTGTTTCATATTCCTATCACAAGAAACTAGTTCATGTGGCACCCTTCCATTCCCTCAACTGGCAGATAGGTGTTGGAGGCTTTTTGCTCACGGACATACTTGCATATGTGATCACCCTGTCGGTTCATATTGCAGACTGACGGGATGAATCATTATAACACATTTACGTATCACTCTCACTACAGACACCCATCACCATTTGTGCTTCTGTGTTGCGTGCCTAACCTTGTAAGACTTAAGGCTTCCCAATGTGAGAGACATTAACCTGGTCCATATACTGTAACTGAGCAAAAACAACATTCAATTAGACCTGCGTAATACTAGAGCTGTCCCGTACTGCAGAGGGTTAATATTGGATCTGGCGTCATTCTCACTACAGAAACCCATCACCATTTGTGCTTCACCAGTATGTTGCGTGCGGAGGCTTGTATGACTAGAGGCTTTACTATGTGTGAGGCATTTAGCCGGCCTATAAAACCCAGCAAAAACAATATTCGATTACCTTCCGTCAAAGGACTCGTAACACTGAGGCGGGAATCGGTCATATACTGATGCAAATCGTCCCGAGTGTGAAGTATGGGATAAAAATTGGATGGGGAAATACTCGTTTCATTTAGCTGGATTCTGGGTAAGGTTTCATAAGGAAGATAAACAGTAAAATTATGGTGTATTCGCTGCTGTATATAGAGAAAGACCAAAAGCAGAGTACAGAATCCCACTTGCAACATTCTGCCCCAAGACTTCTTCAGGAACAACACCAGTAGACAGTGCTTCACTAGTTAAATTGACCTAAGCCTGAATGGTGACCAGAACACAAGTACACAATCCTGCACTACCAGTCAGGCTTGGGTCTGTTTAAGGAGTGGAGTGTTGTCCAGTAATGATGTTCCTGAAGAAGCTTTGTGGGCGAAACGTTGACATAAACTGGTTCCTGTACTCTGCGTTTGGCCTTCCTTCGAGTATTAATATTGTTGCTGTCTTTGCTGCTTCCTGAACTTTGATGAATAGTCGTGGAGAAGGAAGACGTGTTTCTGAGCTCTCCTCTAGCTGCAGGGTTGCCTCACCGGCGTTAGCTTTTTCTTTTTTTCGCCACTAGGGCGTTTTTCAATAAAGTTAGGTTAGCTAGACCTCATTTTCCTCCCTGGCCTTAGTAGATATAGTAGGTGTCTATATCTAATTTCTGAGATTGCCTTTGCTTACTCACCTCTGGAGTGTACCCCCCACTGATCGCTCTGGGGTGTGAGTCACACACAGGCGCGTCCTCCCGACAGTGGGTTGAGAGGGTAATCTCAGCCTAGGTGGGTCTTCCCCAGGTACTTTGCCCTTTGGTCGTTTTTCTCTCTCTTCCCACTTCCCCTTCACGGGGGAAGTGGTAGCTATGACGGACGCCCCTACTGCCTTCCCCCGCTTCAGGGGGGGAGGTAGTCCTGACGACATCCCTACCGTGACTAACCGGCCCCAGACTGACGGACGCCAGACTCGTTCCCCGCTTGACATACCTGTAAATAACACGACCTTCGTAACGCTTCATGCACTAGGTTCCACTCCCCTGTCCAGACTCAATCCCTTCATTGTCAAGAAGGTGATTGACCACTGTGCGGGAGAGGTGGAACAAGTAAAAACACTTGGAAATGGGGACCTTCTAGTAAAGACATTCAACTCAGCTCAGGTTAAAGACTTGCTAAAACTGCGCAAGTTTCACTGCCATGATATCGAGGTCAAGATCCCAACATCCATGAATTCCTGCAAGGGTGTTATCACTTGCAGGGATCTCATGGTGATGAGTGAGGAAGAGATCATACAGGAACTTGCTCAGCAGGATGTAATTGATGCCAGATTCATCACTCGTTATCAGGAAGGCGTAAGGATGAAGACAGCCACTGTTGTCCTCACTTCTGGCAAAGTTTTTCTACCTACAAATGTCAAAGTAGGATATGAAATTGTAAATGTAAGACCGTACATCCCGAATCCCCTTCGTTGTTCAAAATGTCAGCTCTATGGACATCATGAAAAGGCTTGTCGGGCTTCCAACATCGTGTGTGGCAAGTGTGCGGCTGTAAGTCACTCTGCTGACAACTGTACATCCGAGACTGAGTGCTGCTTTCACTGCCAGGATGCTCACTCCACTTCCTCGAGGGTTTGTCCCAAGTGGAAGGAGGGGAAAGAGGTCTGCACTGAGAAAGCGACTTGTCTTGTCGGTTCCCCTCGTGTTTCGCAGCGTGTGGCTGTTTCCACCTGGCTGTGTTTTAGGATTGGTTCTAGTGGCTGGAATTGGTTGTAGCCCATCAGTATGACTTTGCGTGTTGCGAGGTCGGGGTTTAATTCCTTTATGATTGCAGGGTAGCCTGCTACTGTTTTGCAATACTTCAGGGTCTCGTACGTGTCTTGGTCGTGTGGTGTTAAGATCATACTGTAGTCTCGTCTCGTTGTGGTGTGGAATTTTAGGTTGGGGTGTTCCTCTTCTAGTTGCATGACTAGGTCCATTGTTGTGGCGAAGGCCTCCTGCTTTGGTATCAAGAAGGGTGGTAGGTTTGTAGTGGGGCGTGGGGCAGTCTTTACAGAGACAGCTGGAGTTCTTCTGGGTTGGATGTTTGGAGGTCGTGCTGCAGGGGGTTGTCGTTTCCCGATTTAAGGGGGGCTGGCAGAGTTAGTGAGTCATTGCTGCTGTCATTGCTTCGTTTCTGGTTTTTGTTGTTCTTTTTCTTGTTTGTGACGACGGTGAAGTTTTCGTCTTCATCTGGTGCTGTATTGGAGTTGTCTGCCTCTTGCTCATCTATTTGTGCTGTGCAGTCTTGGGCCGTGTCGTTGGTGTCACTGGGTGAAGTGGAGATTGCTTCTGTAAGATCAGATTCTGGCGGTGGTGGAGTGGTGTCGATTTCACTTGAATTTTCGGTGGGTGGAGTCAGCGGGTTTTTCTTCTGCGAGATGTCCTGCTGCACAGGTACTTGCTTTTTTGCTCCTGGTCTGTGTTCCTTGGGGCTGGGGTCTCTTGGTCTTTTGTTTAGGCCAGCTAGTTTAGTCATGTTGCCTGTGGTTGTTGTGCCTGTCTTCAATTGTATTGGTTTTGGCTTCGTTGTCTTGGTTTTGGGGATGGTTCCTCCTCCTCCTCCTTGTCCTTGGGGAGGGGTTCTGGGTTGGTTGGTCGTTTTCTTCATAGTGATGGGGAGAGAGAAAGGGAGTGCCCAGGCCTACCTATATCAGCGATCCTAGGCGCCGGGTTTTTACCTCCCCCGTCCTCTAAAGGACGTCGTGGGGAGGGACCCTTGCACCTACGCTGATTGCCCCCTGAGGGGAACCTAACCCTAACAGCGTTTTGCCTTCCTGCAACCCCCTGGCTCCCCAGCCAACCTAGTGGCCCCCCTTGTGGCGGCCCTAAACGGCCTTTCCGCGGGGTTCGGTTCGCCAGTGATGGGGTTGCAGGAAATCCTACGGCGATGTGGGCAAAGGATTGCAAAGGACGGGGAGATAGAGTGTGGTGTATTGGATGTGTGTGTGTGTATGTGTGTGGGGGGAGACGGTGGGGGGGGAACGTTACAGAAAGGAGAGTGTTTGGAAGGCGGGAAAACCCGCCTGACTGTGATATACAGCTGTCAGTTGCCCAACAGTGTATAGTCACAGTCGTGTGGTGCTGCTGGTGGCAGGAAGTGAGGAATCGAGTTGACGAAAGTGAAACGTGGGATGTAAACTCCGTAGAGTTAAAGAGCTGGATATGCTGCTCCTTCCGCTGCTCAAACAAGAATGGGTGGTAAGAGTGGTTGGCCTGCCTATAGGGTTGGCTGGTCACACCTACGAGAGTGAATTAGTAGTGGTGAGGAACTTACCGTGTATTATTTCAGTGATTCGGTTCCGATTTTATTTTCGCTCGGAATATATGTATTACACCAGATCCGTTGTGCATAGAGATCGATGGGGAGAAGGTAGAATTACAGTCGGGAGAGGAGAATCTTCGCATAGATGGTGCTTCCTCCTTGCATGTAGTTGAAACCGGCTTATCAGATGACCAGGAGTATATCTCTGGGCGTTGTATGACGAGTGAGACAGTCGTGACTGATCCGTTCACAAGTGGAATGATCCCGTTAGAGACTGAAATTTCAGGATGGTCCTTTGGGTTATTCTCACCTAATCCTGGTAGTACTTTCGCTGCTATGCTGTGGCCAGGGATTGTACAGATGGTCCCGGGCGAGGCGGGAGGAAAGTCCAGGGTTTATGTTGCCTACACTAACGCCACCCCTGACCGGGTCAGTATATCTGGCAGGTACAGGGTGGGGACAATAGAACCCTTTGAGGAGATAATGTGGGACGAGAATCAGGAGGATGAGCAAGGGCAAATAACTGGTGTGACACAGGGAGAAGAGAGATTAACTAAGCTCTTTCTAAAAGTAGATGAGTTATGTCCACCGGAGACTAAGGAGAATGATGCTCTCAAACGTCTAGTGCGAAAGCATCCTCAAGTGTTTGCCTTGCCTGATGAACCACTGAATATTACACCTTATTTCCTCCATCACATCTGTGCAACAGGACCGGTTGTAAACCGTCGTCCTTATAAGGTACCGGTTAAGTATCACGAAACTCTTAGGCAACAGCTAAATGAACTAAGGGAGCTAAATATAATACGTCCTTCTAGATCACCATATTGTTCACCCTTGGTCCCGGTGGCCAAGAAGGATGGTGGACTAAGAATTTGTCTCGATTTTCGCCATTTGAATAAGCAGATTACATCAGACCCCTTCCCATTGCCAAACATTGCACAAATTCTTTCCCAGTTAGGAGAAAATACTGTATTCAGTAGCTTGAATTTGAGGCAAGGATGCCATCAGATCCCTCTGGATGAGGCGTCACGACCGCTGATCGCATTTACCTCACCAGACGGTCATTGGGAATATAATAGTCTACCGTTTGGCTTAAAAGATGCCTCTGCTGCGTTCCAAAGGATCGTTAACGAAGTCCTGATAGGACTGACAGGGCGTATCAGTCATACTTACCTGGATGACATAATTGTCTATGGTGAGGATTTTGATTCACATGTACAGAACCTAGATGAGGTCCTTGCCAGACTTAAGGAAGCTCAACTTACTCTTAAGTTAGAGAAGTGCAGTTTTTTCAAAGATGAAGTGTCTTACCTAGGACACATAATTTCTGCAGAAGGCTTGCGGCCCCAACCGGATAAAGTCCGAGCCATAAGGGAAATTGCTGTTCCTAAGACACTGAAGGAACTCCAATCTTTCTTAGGGTTAGTTAATTATTACCGTAGATTCATAAGTGACTATGCTAAGATTGCTCTGCCTCTCACAAAATTGACTCGTGGAAAGAAGGAAGTGAAAAACAGTAAACAAAAAATCGAGTGGAACGATGAGGCTGATCAAGCTTTTAGAAGTCTGAAAAGTAAGCTTACTGACGACATCGTACTCAAGTTTCCCTCCTTTGATAAACCATTCTATCTGACAACTGACGCGAGTGGTACTGCGATAGGTGGGGTATTACAACAGGAAGATGAGGATGGACACCTTAGACCGCTGACATATTTTAGTAGAGCATTAAATAAAGCTGAGCTTAATTATGCCACTATCGAGCAAGAAGCCTTAAGTATTGTGTACGGATTGCGGATAAATCGGCCTCTTGTCTTGGGATACAAAGTGATTGTGCAGACGGATCACCGACCCCTCACGTGGCTCTTTAATGTGAAGGAGCCTTCTGGCAGAATAGCTAGATGGCAGATACCGGTACAGGTTGCCGAATACGACTTAGAGGTATCGTACCTGCCAGGACACCAGAACCGAGTGGCTGACGCCTTGTCACGTCTTCGCAGAGAGCAAGACGAAGATATAGAACTTATAGCTGTTACGAGGGGCGTGACCGATACAGACACTGTTAGCTGGAATCTTGACGAACTGCGGAAGCAGCAAGATGCGCATCCGGTTTGGGGATCATTGAAGCGGTATCTTCGCGGAGAAGTCTCTCAGGCCCCCAAACTGGCTGCCCCGGTTGAACAGTTCTCTCTCCTCCAGGATGGTCTGTTGTATAGGCTTCGAGCCTCGTGCGTACGAGGACAATGATGTATTACAGGTGGTTGTACCTGAACAAAGTGTGCCAGCAGCCCTACACTTAGCCCATCATTTGCCACTGTCAGGACATGGTGGGGCCAAGGTAACTATTGCGTGCGCCAAAAGATTTGCATATTGGCCAACTATGGTCAAGGATATCACTAACTTGTGTCGGCACTGCACACAGTGCATTACCTCTAAGAGGTCGGGGGAAGCCCTGGCTCCACTTATGAGGTACCCAGATGTACCGGCACCTTGGTACCGGGTCCATATGGATATTATAGGACCGTTGAACATGTCTGAGGCTGGACATAAATACGTTCTTACGGTAGTAGATACATTAACCAGATTTCTTATTGCTGAGCCACTGAAAACAAAGACGGCGGAAGAGGTAGCTCGTGTGTTTGTAGAGCGAGTTGTTTGCCTTCATGGAACTCCTCAACAATTGGTCACGGACCAAGGAACAGAGTTCGTGAATGCTATCTTGCGCTGCATTGCGGAAATATTGAAACTGAAGCACGTCACTACGACTCCGTATCACCCTTCTGCGAATGGATTAGTAGAAAGAGTGAACGGAACTGTCATTCAAATCTTACGTACGATGATCGACAGTAATGCAAACCATTGGCACCGAATGATACATTTGGCATGCATGGCTTATAATTCAGGGTATAATAGGTCGATCAGGGACTCGCCCTATTTCCTGTTGTACCTGAGAGACCCACAAGTACCCTATGAAACGATACATGAGACTCAACCTCATTACAATGTAGATGATGCGAAACATATGCTAGCAGCCATGGCCACTAAAGTATTTCAAAGATGTCAATTGTACTTGGACCGGGCTAGTACCGAGAATGAGAATTACAGGGCTAAAAAGGCTGTAGTAAAACCGATCAAGGCAGGAGACAGAGTGTACGTACGCACGATTCCTAAACGGGGAGTTGCTAAGAAGTTACAGCCTCTCTATGCAGGACCATACAGAGTCACGGAGCGTGTTAGTGATGTTGTAATTAAAGTACGACGTGTGAAGGATGGAGCTGTCTCCACCCTTCATGTTGATCGTGTGCGAGTAATCCCCGAATCTTGCCTCACCACTAAGGATAATAAGAATGTACGTAGGGCATACCCAGTATATGAAACAGATGATGATGATGATGATGGTGATGGCGAGGACGGCTCAGATGATTTTACAGCCATTCCGGTATCTAGCCGCGGTACGACACAATCATCCAACACGCCAGTAAATCAAAGCTCTATGGGTGCTACCAACCCAGTTCAGCAGAGTGGGAATGAAAGTGATAATGAAAGTAGAAGCGAAAATGAGAGCGAGGATGGAGGCGAGACAGAAAACGGAGCGAGCAGTCACGAGGCGAGTGGAGAAGGGGAGTCCCCGAGTAAAGTGGTCGGCCCGGCGCCAGATCGTTTCTCCCCGGCTAGCAGCCTCAGCCCTGCGTCGGCCCCTAGATACAGCCTAAGATCACGCACAACAGTAGACGATTTACCTCTAGTTATGGATAGGCCAATAGAACACACTGACAGGAAGACAAGTAAAGAATAAGTTACTAGTCACGCTATTTTATTTTTGTTCCAGATTATGCTGCTTGCAGTCGTAGTATCAGGAAAGACTAGGCACATTGACCCCCACGTTGAGAAACCTGCTCCAACAGGCCTCATCTCTTCTCCAGTCTCCAAACTTATATCAACTGGAAATCATTATGTTGTCCCTGTCTTGTTAATACAGGATGAGTTATACCGACCACTTACTGAGGCACAGGATCTGGTTGACTCTGTCCAGTGGAATATAGATCACATGGACAACTCATCCACCCTTGTGTCGTCATTAAGAGAGACTTTGAAATCATTTCAACATGAGTTTAGAATTAGATTTGATGACTTAAAGAACTCTGTTAATTATTTGTTGTCGGATAAACCACTGTCAGGTCGTAGAACTAGAGGCGCAATTGATCTTGTTGGCAATATTGCTAATGCTTTATTTGGGACTGCTACCCAGAATCAGGTGGACGAAATTCACACTAGATTGGGTCAAATTGAACAGATGTCCGAGAATGAGCGTCGAGTGTTAAATGTTCACTCCCAAATACTAAATACGACCATAAGAGACATGTCACATATGCATGCTGCAATTACTAAATTGCAGCGGGCAGCTAATATTTCACATGCCGTAATTCGGCTCTTCTCCATAAAAACTCTAGCGTTAGAAGGCGAAGCTCGCATATTTGAGGCTTTTCTTAATCTCCAGTTAGCTTTGTCGGATATCATTGCCGATCATGTGAGGATTAAGTTAGGCCTACAGAATATGATGCAAGCTCGTCTGAGTGTGGACATCGTGCCAAATACCTTATTGCTGGAACTTTTAAATAATATTTCTTTAATGAGACCAGGACTGCTTTTCCCTGCTCGACCCGAATACCTTGCGTTATATAGGGATCTCGTTAAGGTAGTGCCTCGCAAGACTCCCTCTTCAGTGTGCTTCTACTTACTATGGTCCGGTTCAGGGTGACCCGGCAGATACTTTTGATGTCTTCCGGATCACTTCCTTGCCTTATAAAGTCCCTGACACAGATGTCTATGTACAGACTGTCCCCTCTGCCAAATTCATTGCACTGAGTGAAAATCGCTTACATTATATGCTTATGGACGATTTCACTCAGTGCCGCACTCATCAGCAGTTGCTGGTGTGCGAGCCGCAGAGTCCAGTGCTGAGGTCAAGTACTAGCACATGTGAGAGTGCTACATTCCTCAACAAGGACTTTGCGCCTCAGCTTTGTAGGAAAAGAGTCATTAAAACCTTTGTTCCTGTATTTGTTAAGAATAACGATAAGTGGTGCTTTTCTACGAATAAGCCTATGCAATTTACTCTTAATTGTGCTGTTAATGAGATAAGTAAGACAATACAGATTGTTAAAGGTATAGGACATTTGGTCCTGGGTGACGGTTGCAGTGCTCATAGTGAAACACTCACACTTCCAGCTTATGCCACCCTCACCAAGGATACTAAACTGTCTCTACGTCCCCATACATTGCATTTTAATATGTCTCTCTCTCATGTTGAACTAGATGCCATACAAGCAATCCCTGAGATTTTCCCCCAGAATGACTCCTTCACACCTGTGTACCTAGATGAGTTGTTACACTTCCAATCTAAACTCCTTCTTCTCAAACCCCTACCTAAACCAACTCAGCCAGCTGCCCTAGCTATTTATGTTTATGCTCTGTCGGGTGTTATTGCCATGTTCCTTGCTTCTTATTTAGCGTATAAGTGTTGGATTAACAGGCGCTGCTGTCGCTGCCTTGGACCGTCATTCGAGCGTTCCCGATCCTGGATCGACCTCTCTTTCTTCTCACCACCTGGGGATGCATACCCCGGGAACTCCCCTGATGTCCCTGTGGAGTACATGGCGAGAACAAGGGGGGAGGGGTGTCGGGCTTGCAACGATCAGGTACTTGCCGCCCACCCAGATACCGCTGCTCCTGACGTCATCTCCACCTCTTACTCACACGGCCCCTTCAGACCGAGGCCTGGGTCAAGTGGGAGTAGAGGGGGAGAGGAGGAAGGCGGAGAAAGGAGGAGTGGGAAAGAAGACGGATGTGGGGCAGACGAATATGGAGCGAGGGACGATAGGAGAATGGGCCGTGAACGCCAGAAGTACCTGAAAGCAGCATATAGAACGCTACGACGTAAGCATGGTGCTGAGGTTTTGGCACGTGCCCAGCAGGAGTGGAAAAGAGTACAGGAAGCTGGGGGACAGCGAGGGCTGGAGAGAATTGCGGAGGAAGGGGAAGATGAAGTACAAGAATAGACGAAGTAAATAAAGGAGTGATGAGAAGGAGGGTGACTACGTAGGAGGGTGGCTAGGTGGGAAAAACACCCAAGATGCACATTAATCATAACTCTCGAGGATCCAAGGGTCAGAGGCTAATGTATCAGTACTCGAGGTACCCTGGGGGGTCCCGCGGGGGTGGTGGCCATCTGTGAATCTTCACTCATAATGGTGTGCCAGTGCGTAAGAACAAGGGTGTATGCTGGATGTATACGGGGATGGAGTATGGTGTATTGGTGACTCAGTGTGTATGAGAGGTGTTTATAAGCACGCTCATGAGAGAGATGGGGCTAGAGAAGGTTTGGCAGTTAGACAGGATTGTCTTGTGTCCAGCTGGGACAGACGGCCAGAACAGCCACGACCATGGGCTTCGCGGTACTGGTGAGTAGAAGTAGTGAAGAATAGTCTTGCGGGAAAGTAACGCAAGGTATATAAGTGCCGTTAGAGTAAAGTAAAGTACTGGCAGTCTCTACTCGGGAAAACCAGCAATATTATTTGACGCGTTGTTCCAGGTCGTGGCGAATATTAATTAAGTAGTAGAGTTAACTTAGAGTAAGAACTATAAAGTTTAAGTGAACCTCTGTCACTCATGGATGGTTGTCTAGTCTTTAATAAGTAGACTGAAGCCTTATATGGCTATCAAGTCAAGTACTTACTTGCTGTCAAGTCGTAAGTAAGTGATTGAAATTTCCCTTGTGACGAGATGAGACTCGGGATAATAAGTTAATGTTATAACTGTGTAATTTGTTCTGAAGTAGTGTAAATACTTTGTAGCAGATTGTTAAAAATTAAAGTAAAAATTGTTTCTGTGTTTTGTAACCTTAGTGTGGAACTGTTAATTTTTGGGAAGTCAAGGAGGGAGTCTGGGGCAGAAGGGGTATTTAATATCTTGTTGCCCTAACCTACGAGGTTACAGGTCCCTTCTGGGCTTGTCTCCACACTCTCCGCTGCTACTGTCACACGCTACCAATACTCATTAGTGGCGGCCATTCACCGTACTTGGCGAGACTGAGTACGAAACATACCAAGGGTAAGTAGAGAGTGGAGGGCACGACATTTATTTATCTTCTTAAATTGTTTACTTATTCCGTCCCGTACATATATATGGACACATAGGGTTGCGTACATGTGTACATTTACTGGTGTACATGTGTATGTTTGTGTGTGTGTGTGTGAATATGAGCTAAGGAAGGGATAAATAAATATATAAATAGACAAAGTATATATATATATATATATACATAGAGAGAGAGAGAGAGAGAGAGAGAGAGAGAGAGAGAGAGAGAGAGAGAGAGAGAGAGAGAGGGAGATTTTTTCCATGCGTGAAGATGGCGAGAGTTAAAATTAAACACTCCCGCCCTAAACTCCGGAACACCCAGATTGGACTGCTACAGGTCCTGGCTAAATTTGAAGTAGCCACTTTGAAAGTGTTTCCCACCAATGATGCTTTAATCATACTGACGGCAGATGACTCGAATGCTGACAAGATCTTCTCAGAGGAATGCACTCGAGATCTCCTGGCCAATGACTATGAACCTGTCCTTCCCCCATAACTGCGCTCACGTAAATCCGTCATCCTAAGAAACGTAGACAACATCATCTACGACAACAATGAGGATGACATCATACAAGAAATAACCTGCAACAACACCTTCATTCGGGAGGGAGACGTGGAGAACATCTACAAGTTTCCACGCTCTCACAACATCAAAGTAACATTCAAACAGATTGCGCAGGCAAAGAAAGCAACTGAGGCAGGACTTAAACTGTTCTACCTCAGCATTCCTCACTACCAAATTGAACAAGAACAATTTATCCCGATCTTGACCTGCTACAAGTGCTATGCAGTCGATGGACACTCGGTAAAGGACTGCCCCAAACCTCGAGAGTACAAAGTATGCTCCCTCTGTGCCAGCACAGAGCACAAGTACACACAGTGCACCTCAAGCACAAAAAAATGTGTTAACTGTGATGGTGAACATGGAGCAACTGCCATGTCCTGCCCTATAAGGAAAAAAGCGGTGCAGGAGAAGAGAAAGTCTATTACCCAGTTGCCTGAACAGCAAGCTGGACAATCAAGAACTTACAGTACAGCCGCTGCAACAACAATCAACAGCAACAGCACTACCACTAACTCACCCCTACCAAGCCTCACAGTCCCGCCCAGTACTATTCTGTACTGCATGTATGAAGCACATATGCTTAATGCAACATACCCTGGGACTTATGCTACTCACCTAAATAAACTGTTCCAAGACAATGGAATTCCACCTGTCAAGGCCCCAAGCAACCCACCCTCTAAAGCTATCCTAAACAAAACCAATGCAGTTACCACCACACCCCCTACTGCCTCCCCTCTACTCCCCGCCTTCCAGACTGAGTCTTCAACCCTCACCACGCCCTCAGAATCAGCAATCACCGACAATGAACTGATGGGGAATCGACCCATCGCCACCCAATCGCACCCCCCACCCAGGTAACAGCTGAATCAATCAGTGATGAAAACCCGACCCCACCATCGCCCTCTAAGGCAGAAAACGCCACTTCTAACGCTACTCTACCGTCACAGAACACAGAGTATATAACCGATGCCTCCACTTCAGAGGAAGACGAAGAGACCGACGAAGAAGAAGTCAGTGCCAGTGAACTAGGAGGAGTAATAATCTACAGCCTCGAATCCCTCCAGGAAAATAAAACAAAACTAGATAGGCAACAAATAGCAGCGCTAACAATCGCATCACATGTAAAAATCGAATACGGCAATGACAACCTTTCAACAAAGTACGTGTACAGTCTGTTCATCCAGAAAAGGGTTGATATCAACTCGTGCCAGTTCAAGGTTGCGAAACCCGGCTTCTTCAACAAATGCCATAGTGTATTCCTCCGCACTGACAGACTTAGAAAAACCCTACTCGTACTGTTAACAAATAAATGGAAACGATTAGAGTAATTCAACATAACGTCCTCCACTGGCCGACAAACAAACGAACTCTAACGACGATCTACCAAACTATAGCACCTGACGTCGTTCTCATCAACAGCCACGGAGTTGAAGACAGTGACAGTATAAAAATCTATGGCTACACTGTCCACAAACGTAACACCAGTGGTGAGAACGGCGATGGCTCAGCTATAGCCATCAGACACGGACTGACATACAGACTAGACGATGACTACATTACAGACATGCTCTCAATCACGCTGCAAACCACGACAGGACCACTTAAACTAGCAACGACGTACATTCCCCCACGACGACCTTTCCTACCCTTCCCCGACTTTCACAAACTACTCTATGACAACGACCCTGTATACATACTGGGCGACCTAAATGCCAAACATCCAGCCTTGGGAGACAATTATGACAATACAGTAGGACGAAACCTAATGACATTCATTAACGCAGGCACAGCACTGCATACTGGCCCCAACTTCCCAACCTTAATCCGCCATAATAGTGCCACATCACCTGATATCATCATCACCAACAACCGTGCCCATCATCACACCTTCTCTCAACCCGGCCCTCTAACTTCATCAGATCACATACCCATCGTATTCACCATCTCCACCTCACCTATACATATCCCTGCCACACCCAGACTCAACTACAGACAAGCTGACTGGGACCTTTTCAGAAGGACCTCTGACGCCTCCCTCCCTGACGTCCCCTCCCTTGACAATCAGACTCTGGAACACATAGACACTGCACTTGAGCAGTGGCTTAAAGCAGTGGATAGTGGCATTAAAACTGCTATCCCTACAACAACATTTAAAATTATTAGAGCACAAAGACCTTCCCCAGAACTGCATGTACTCCAGACTCACTATACAAGACTGCACAACCTTGCTGAACGACAGGGACTGACATACGACCAATACCAAGAATATCGACAGCTTCAAAGAGACATACAGACACTGTGCAGACAGCTCTGCAATGACCAATGGAACCTTAAAATCACCCAGCTGACAGAGAAATATCCTGACCCAACCAAGTTCTGGCGAGAAGTACGTCTTCTCAAAGGAACAGACAAACGACCCACCCCTTATCTGATTGACCGCCAAGGACGTAAAATACATGATACCCAAGGACAACTGACTCTTTTTACCAACCTATGGCGTGACATTTTTCAAATATCTGACGACGAAAATGACGATTTTGACGAGGACAACGAACGAATGGTCCTTCACTTCCTCAATGACAACAGAGACAGAATCCTCCCCCATGACACAGCAGACTTCTCCAGACTAACGAACAACCTTCTCACTAGACGAATCACAGTAGACGAACTTAAGACAGTAGTCACAAAAACGAAGAACACGGCCCCAGGACTGACAGGCATTAACAAACAAGTTATCATGGAATGCTCACACTCCATGATAGAAAGACTCATCGACATTTTCAACGCCTCCCTGTCCGCGGGATACTTCCCTGACAAACTTAAAGAAGCCGTAATAGTAATGATACCTAAGCCAGGAAAGACTGACACGACACCCGAGAACTATAGACCAATCTCACTGCTCGAAGTACCAGGAAAACTGCTTGAAAGGATCATCAACAGAAGACTCCGACTTTACCTAGAGACAAACAGACTTCATAACCCCAGACAGTACGGCTTCAGACCACAAAAAGACACAAACAAAGCCATAGCCCTGACTTACGAGACTATCGCCCAGACCCTGTCGAGACGGGAACAGTGCTGTCTCGTCCTCAGAGACGTAAGCAAGGCCTTTGACAAGGTCTGGCATGAAGGACTCAAATACAAACTATTACAACTAGAACTCCCTACCATCCTCGAGAAGTTTTTATGCGACTTTGTGACTGACCGCACCGCGAGAATTAGACACAAGGACCAGTTAGGCGACGTTATACAGCTCGACAGTGGGGTGGCACAAGGGAGCGTCCTCTCCCCCACCCTATACATTCTTTACACTAGAGACACCCCCCCCCCACCTCCAGACTGCCTAGACATAATGTATGCTGACGATGTGACTCAAATAGTGACTTACCAAGGACGGTCCAAACTCATGATGGGGAGGAAAGATAATTTCTATCCTTCCCCCCCCATTTTCTCTAATACTAAAACTCCTCCTTTCCATGACTATAGAGCCTGTGAAATAGAGAGCAGCAACCCACCAAGACAGCAGAACCCACCAATGCCACAGAGACAGGCACCACCCTTAGTAGCGCCGGGGGTACAAACTATGGCTCTTCACCTTCATCGATATATCTACCCTTGTCTGCACATACACAGAGTGACCGCTGTATAGGACCAACAGGAACACAGCATACACAAAAAATAAAAACTAAGCCACAGCAATGGGGACGGCCCCCAATCTTTATACCTCCGACTGTCTTTCATATTTCCCCACTTAATCTCTTCCAATCTCTCTCTCTTCTTTCCCCCCACTTTTCTATGACGAAGTGACGAAGTGACGTGGATACGCCAGATCATAAAAC
Organism: Coenobita brevimanus; assembly: GCF_032717465.1. Classification (NCBI taxonomy): domain Eukaryota; kingdom Metazoa; phylum Arthropoda; class Malacostraca; order Decapoda; family Coenobitidae; genus Coenobita; species Coenobita brevimanus. Next base: position 215,496 of record NW_027642144.1, read on the forward strand.
GTGCTGCAGACTGTGTAATGAACCCAGAGCCCACACCCTGCAACACTATGTACTTCACTGCTCAAAATTAGCGCAGTTTAGAAATCCTGCTGTAGACTCAGTGACCGAACAAGTCGTTTGGATGTTTAATAACGATAAAATAGGAAGTATACGGAATTGTAAAAACCTCAAACACATACTTAAGTAGACATTGCTATATTGTGATGTAAGAGTAACTGAACAAAATATCTGAGTAGGGTGAAGAGTACATTATGCTCTTATGTAATATCTCAGAGCAGGGTGAAAAGTACATTATGTTCTTATGTTAGTATGTAATATCTCGGAGTAGGGTGAAGAGTAGCTCAGCGTCCTCATCCTTTTGAGGTGATAATGTAATATATAGATATACCTGTATACGTATATGTATGTATAACTGTTTGTCTCAATAAACTGTCTAAATTCTAAAAATACACCCTCTTAGTCAGTCTTTCATTCTCCATTCTCTCCACATGTCCAAACCACCTCAGTGTATTTCTCCTAATCTTCTCAACCACATCCACATCCACTCCACAACGTTCCTCCACTTCTTCATTCGTCAACCTGTCCCTCCATGTCACTCCACATGCTCCTCTCAAGTAACTCATTTCCACTGCTCTCACTCTTGACTTGTTCCCCTCTTGCAAGGTCCACGCCTCGCTTCCATAAGTCAGGGTAGGGATCACAATACTATCATGCAGGGACTTCTTAACTTCCATACTCACCTCCCTATTTCTCATCACTGCTTTCAGTGAACCAACAACCTTCCTTCCCTGTTGTACCCTTTCACGCACTTCATCCCCCAAAGTTCCATCCTTACTCATCACACTACCCAAGTACTTGAATGCACTCACATTCTCCATATCCTCACCATCCAACCTCACTGTACATATTGTGACTTCATTCCTCTCAAACACCATAACTTTACTTTTTGTTTATATTAACTTTCAGCGTCCTCCTTCTACACACTGTCCCGAATTCATCCACCAAACCTTGCAACTCCCATTCAACTTCACTCAACAATACTATATCATCAGCAAACAGCAACACCGGAATCTTCCAAATCTCACCCTCATTCATTAGAGCCACCCCTACATCCACTGCCCTACCTTGCACCTCCTTCACAACCCATCCATGTATATATTAAACAGCCATGAAGACATCACACAACCCTGTTTCAGTCCCACATTGAGATCAAAGAACTCACTCAGCTCACCATCCACTCGCACCGTAGCCCTACCTCCTTCGTACATACTCTTCACAGCATTCAACAATTTCCTCTCCACCCCATATATTCTTAATACCTTCCACATACCTTGCCTATCTATTCTGTCATCAGCTTTCTCCAAGTCCATGAAGGCAGCATACACTTTCTTTCCCTTCTCTAGATACTTCTCCACTAAGCATCTTAGAACAATTATCTGATCTACACACCCTTTTCCCTTCCTAAATCCCCCTTGTTCTTCTCCAACTAGCTCCTCTGTCATATGCCTAACCCTATCAATGAGTATTCTACCATATATTTTACCAGTCACACTAAGAAGGCAAATACCCCTATGGTTACCACATACTTCTCTCTGCCCTTTTCCTTTGTATAAAGGTACAATTATACCTGATTTCCAGTCCTCTGGAACCCTTCCCTCTTCCCAAGCCAATCTACACAACTTCCATATCCATTCCACAACAATCTCACCCCCATACCTCAGCATTTCACCACACACATCATCAATCCCTGGGGCCTTTCCCATCTTGATCTTCTTCATTGCTTCCGCTACTTCCGCCCTACTGATCTCTTCCTCCCTCCTCTCATCTCTCCTTCTCCCAGCCATTCCCCAACCACTTATACTCGCATTGCTCTCATTCTCTACATTCAACAAATCCTCAAAGTGCTCCTTCCATCTCCTCAATTTCTCTCTCTTCTCCACCAACAATCTATTATTCCTATCTTTCACTCCCCTATTATATCTCCTTTCACACTGCCTTACTTTCTTTACCTCCTTCCAAAACAATTTCTTACTCTCCCTCCATTTCACACTCAGATTCCTCCCAAACTCTTCATCCACTTTCTTCTTACTCCCCTTCACCAGTCTCTCATTCTCGTTCGAGAGCATCATCTCCAGCTCTTTAACTCTACGGAGTTTACATTCCACGTTTCACTTTCGTCAACTCGATTCCTCACTTCCTGCCACCAGCAGCACCACACGACTGTGACTATACACTGTTGGGCAACTGACAGCAGTATATCACAGTCAGGCGGGTTTTCCCGCCTTCCAAACACTCTCCTTTCTGTAACGTTCCCCCCCCACCGTCTCCCCCGACACACATACACACACACACATCCAATACACCACACTCTATCTCCCCGTCCTTTGCAATCCTTTGCCCACATCGCCGTAAGATTTCCTGCAACCCCATCACTGGCGAACCGAACCCCGCGGGAAGGCCGTTTAGGGCCGCCACAAGGGGGGCCACTAGGTTGGCTGGGGAGCCAGGGGGTTGCAGGAAGACTACGACTGCAACACAAACACAGTCGACAGAGGCAACCCAAACGCCACAGCCACAACACACCACAGTGGACACAGAAACACTCCGCACCATATGCCGGGAGATAGCACTGGGAGTACTACAGATTGTCTCAGACCAACTAGGCCGCCAACTAGACCCCAGACTAGTAACCCCAGCGATAAACAAGCTAATCAACACTCACACGACACAACACAGCCCCAACTTACTCACCCCAAGCAGCCAGCCAGACAACCCACCTCTACCAACCGCCTCACAGGTCAACCCAACACACCAACCACCGCTGCAACCAACTCCATACCCCTACAAACCCCCACAACCCCGAGAACAAGTAGACAAACCACTCCACTCCACATCAATGGACGCCAGGCACACGCAGAGAACTCGCTCACGATCACCACTAAAAGCCATGGACATAACCCAAGCAACGAGCGAAACAACACGCAACCTACCCCCAGATCACACAACAACCTAGATACACGAAATGTCCTGGGACTTACTCAACAGCATAACCCCAATACCAACAACATCAAGTTCCTCCAGTGGAATATCTGCGGAATCAGGGGTAAACAAGCAGAACTCGAGGAAGCAGTCCACACAGACAAAACAGATGTCGTCATACTACAAGAAACCCTCCTGCCCCAAAACCGAAACTGCAGATTGAGAGGCTTCACCCCCCTCTTCCTCCCCTCAGCACGTAACGGGCCCCAAGGCCTCGCAATATTTATAAGAAACCACATACCCACAACACCCATAGTACCCATGCCACACTGTGGTGACGGGGTAGAGGCACAGGGAATTTCCATATCACTGCAGAACTGCAATCTCCACATCTACAACGTATACCGCAAGCATAACGCAGACCTTGACCTCACAGAACTCGTTGCTAATGCAGACACCCAGCCAACACTCATAGTAGGAGATATGAACGCCCATCACCCCCTCCTCGGCTCCCCTAGCAACACCAACCAAGCAGGGAGACACATTGCAGAACTCCTGAACGAAACTAACACAGTCACCCTTCTAAATAAAGCCGACACCCCAACCCATATACAAGGAGGCCGCCTTGACCTCGCATTCATATCAACCAATCTGGCTCCCCTAACCCAGTGGAACACCCACCCAATTCTAATGTCTGACCACCATGCCATATCAATAAAAGCTAATTTACCCCCTCTACCCAAACCACCAGGCCCACCCCCACGGTTCAATACAAAGAAAGCTAACTGGCAACTATACACAGATACTCTGGAACAACTCACAGCCTCACTGCAACACTCACTTGATCTCCAAGCACATGAAAAACAAATAACAACAGCCATACAAGACGCCGCACTAGCTGCCATCCCTAAAACAACACACAAAAGACTCAACCACAAAGACTGGTGGTTTTACAACGATAGAGTCAAGGAACTAAACCACAGACAAAACCAAGCAAAGAAAATATACAGGAAAAACAGAACCCCTGAAGGACTGCAACACTTACGAACGACAGTCCGACTGGTAAGAGAAGAAAAGAAGAAAATCAAGGAAAAAAAGTGGTTAGAGTGGTGCAGTTCCCTTAATGCAAGCAGCAGCACTGGGGCATTATGGAAAAAACTCAGAGCAGTGTCAGGATCAACCCCCAACAGACCCACATCCCACCCCAACCCACAAGAAGAAGCTGAAAGAATAGCACTAAACTTTGCAAGCAACACTTCCCCAAGACATCTCCCAGATGCCACAAGACGGCGCCAGGAATTACTGCATAATGAAAGAAGACACCTAATTAACAGGGAGAAGCAAAAACAGCATCCAGCCGACTGCCCATTCACAATGAACGAACTTGAAAATGCACTGAAAACAAGCCAAGACACTGCCCCTGGTAAGGATGGCATCACTTACTCTATGATAAGACACGCAGGCCCCATTGCAAAAGCCGCCATACTGAACCTAATTAACCATTCCTGGGAAGCAGGACAACTCCCAACAACTTGGAAACAGGCACTCATCACCCCCGTGTCAAAACCCCAAAACCCAGGCTCATACAGGCCCATCTCCCTACTAAGCTGTCTCAGCAAAACAGCTGAAAGAATGATTTTACGACGACTACAGTGGTGCACACCCACACCCCACGATCATATATTCGCCTACACCAGCGGCAGGGGAACGAGCGAATGCCTCGCAACACTACTCACCGAACTGAGAGGAAGGAGGGGGCTAGCTATTTTTATAGACTTAGAGAAGGCTTTCGAACTAGCCTGCCCCGAATCAATACTAGATGCCCTAGCCCGCAAAGGAATAGGAGGCAAGCTCCTACAGTGGATAGAAAACTTCTTCACAAACAGAGAAGCGATGGTGCGTTTCCACGGCACCACATCATCACTCCACAAACACACCAACGGCACCCCTCAGGGAAGTATAATCAGCCCCACCCTCTTTAACACACTAATTGAACGCCTCCTAGAAATAGACCTAGGCCCCAACGTCAAATTATTCACTTACGCAGACGACCTAGCAATCATCATAAACAAGGGCCCCTATCACACTAAAGCCCAAACCGCCTTGACACGCTTAAATACCGCCTGCAAAAACCTTGGCTTTAAAATAAACATAAACAAAACCAAAGCACTCCCCTTCGGTATGAACACATCACAACAACAACTATACCTCGATACCACACCTATCGACTACGTCACCACCCACATGTACCTAGGAGTCTGGCTAGATACCAACCTCAGATTCAGACAAGAAATAAGCTACCTCAGGGAAAGAACAAAAATAAGAACAAACGCACTCAGAGCGTTAGCTGGCAGAGGAATGGGAGCAACACATCGAGTACTAAGACTCTTCTACATCCAAGCTATCCGTTCCCTAGTAGACTACGCCGCCCCTGCACTAATAACCATAGAATCACAATTAACAGAAAAGTTAGAGGTAATCCAGAATAATGCACTACGTGCGATAACAAACGCCCCACCTTGGACTCGTCTCGTCAACCTACGCATGGAATGCGGTATCGAATCATTACAAAACAGAATACAAGCACGAGTAGTATGCATAGCTGCTAAGCTAGCTCACAGTGCTTCAGACCTTACCCCTATAAAACAAATCAAAGCAGAACTGATCAGACACCCCACTCTCCTAAATAAAAGCTGGACACACTGCACAATTCGGGCCATTAGGAAATACAACGCCACAAACAAAATCACACAACAGCCCGACACCCCGATACCGGAATATAAAGAACCTCCCCCATGGACCCCCCCACCATACAGACTCCTCACCCCAAAAATCACAGGGAAAAAAAAAAAAACACTCCCACAACTAGGCTACTACGCCAAGAAGCGCTAGAAAGAATTGCGACAATCACAGACCAAAACACAGTAAACTACTATACAGATGGTTCTGTAGAACAACCGAAAGCTGCAGCTGCATTCATCAGCAATGAAAAAGAATTCGCTGCAAGAATCTCTGACGGAGCATCCACCCTGCAAGCAGAACTAGTAGCCATTGCGGAGGCGCTGTCAGACGCTAACACAAGAAATACACAGACGCACAGAAACATACACACAGACTCTCTCTCCGCCAGACAAACACTACGCAAACATAAACACCGCAACAACAGACACATCATCTCCACAATAAACAACACAGCACACAACATCGCACAATCAGGCAGAACAATCACGATACACTGGATCCCCAGCCATGTAAACATACACGGCAACGAACGAGCAGACCGTGCAGCCAAACACGCCCTTACGCACCCACAGATAGATATACACATACCACCGACCATAACACAAACAAAACACGACATAAAAACGATAACACCCACTCTCACAAAACAAGAACATGAATACCATGTCAACCAAGGCTCCACTTCCGCCATCTGGTACGCCAGTGCAACAAAATATAAACAAATACCGCTACCCACACTCGTACACCCAACAGACTTCTCACCTACATACACCGCCTCCGCCTCGGCTACTTATCACGCGATCTAGTAATCAATAACATCAGAAACGCAATCTGCAGCTACTGCAGAACAGACGCCCCCTTCCCCCTGTTACACTACATAATTAAATGCAGAGCAACAGCCACCATCAGAGGTGGCGCCGCTTACCCAGACCCCGATATAACACCCACCTCCCCTCTCGCCACACCTGTTCAAACACTAAGCAACACAGCCACATCCATCATCCATAACGCCACATCTAACACCCCGCATCTTTTAATCAACCTAGTTAAGTCAAAACCCCCTCCGATGTAACTACTAAACGAACATTACCGCACTGGGCTACGAGGTGGCCCAGCCCCCCCCACCTTCTCTAACAGGGGGGGAGGAAATCAATTACTACTACTACCAGTCTCTTCACGTCCCTTCTCCTGCTCACATATATCTCTCTCTTCTCTCTCTCATCTTCTCCCCTACCTCTCCTCGCTAACCATTCACTATGTGCCTTCTTCTTTTGTTCCACGGCTCGTTTCACCTCATCATTCCACCATACTGTCCCTTGCACATCCTTGCATCTCCTCCTCACTCCACAAACCACCTCACACGCTGCGCCTATCTCTTCCGTGAATATCTTACTGTAGGTCTTCCACCCCTTCCATCTGCTCTAGCTCATACCTTCCCAATCTTTCTTCCACTATACTCTTATACTCTGCCATTTTCTCACTATCTTGCAAATTCTCCACTCTTCTCACAGGAGCTGTTTCCTCCTGTCTTCCCCTTCGTTTCCTTAACCATTTTCTTTGCATCTTTATCTTGACCATCACTAAGTGATGGTCCGAGACTCCATTCCCCCACCCTCTCCACACTCTTGCATCCAACACTTGTCTTTTCATTCGCTCATCGACACACACATAGTCAATCATTGCCTTTCGTTCGACAAGTTCACCATCCATCCTCCTCATTACTCTCCATGTATACCGGTGGATCATCTTATGCCGAAAGTAGGTGTTGGCTACTGTCAACCCCTTACCAACACAGATGTCCACCAAAGCACTACCATTCCCATCTACTTCAGCTGGCACACCCCACTGACCAACCACTCCATCCATTCGTACATTCTCAACTTTGCCATTCATGTCTCCAATCAAAAGCACTCTCTCGCTCCTCTCAAATTTGTCCATACATGCATCTACTCTCGCCCAAAACTCTTTCACTCTTGCCACTCGGTCCTCTGTCGGAGCATACACACATACAATCGCCCACGCTTGTATACCTACTTTCATCCTCACTTCATCAATCCCTGGGGCCTTTCCCATCTTGATCTTCTTCATTGCTTCCACTACTTCCGCCCTACTGATCTCTTCCTCCCTCCTCTCATCTCTTCTTCTCCCAGCCATTCCCCAACCACTTATACTCGCACTGTTGTCACCCTCTACATTCAACAAATCCTCAAAGTGCTCCTTCCATCTCCTCACTGTAGTGGAAGGGTTAATGTAATGTGTGTGTGTGTGTGTGTGTGTGTGTGTGTGTGTGTGTGTGTGTGTGTGTGTGTGTGTGTGGGAGAGAGAGAAAGAGAGAGGTGGGGGAGTTGATGAAATGATGTGGAAAAATACTACATGTCTTGTAATCACTCACCTGGATTGCCAAAATTCTGGTGTGCATCTCCCCCTGCCTTCGACCTCCATTTTTCTAACGCTGTGTGTCCAGGTACAGCATGGTCTTGACGTTGGCTTGCTTGTTTGACTATCTTGCGTTGGTGTTCAGCCTTTGGTTCCTTCTCTCTGAAAAATGAAATAGTGTTAGTATATTGTATTGCTGGCACTTACTGTTAGGAATTTGGCGGAGAGGAACACGCAGAGAACATCAGGAAAAAAGTAATGAAAATAAAAAAAATAAGAAAACTGTATAAATAAATGAGGGAAACCTGTCATAGAGGTATCCAGGAAAAATGGCCTTGGGTTCATTCTTCCTTGCATAAAAAAAAAAATACACAGAAATAATACAGACTCCTTCAATACTTCGTCTTAATTTAGTCCTTAATCTTAAAACTATGAGACCAAAGGAGAATTAAAGACCTCAGTTTTTGACGGTCACTAATGTAAGACTAGCAGGGATCAGATTTATTAGCCTGCATGCCACATTTTGAGTTCCTAATTAAGATATCATACAGGTAAAATCAACACATCAATCTATCTATCTATCTATATACCTAGGCTGCTTCCCCCAAGGAAAGGGAGGTAGCCGAGACAGGACGACACACTCCCCATTTACTCATCCATCAGTACAGGTGCATAATATCAGTGATGGTTTTATGTGAAAATTCTTTACTTATTCAACATCATGACACCTTCTTACTATCATTATTATTATTATTATTATTATTATTATTTAACTGGTACAACCTGATGATTATAATTGGCTCAGGGTAACTGGGTTGTCAACAGTCTCCTCTACTCCTGCCAGCGTCTAGAGATTTCTCCTAAGATGGGTGAAGCTCTACTGAAGGGAAGAGGCTGTGTGTGTGTGTGTGTGTGTGTGTGTGTGTGTGTGTGTGTGTGTGTGTGTGTGTGTGTGTGTGTGTGTGTGTGTGTGTGTGTGTGTGTGTGTGTGTGTGTGTGTGTGTGTGTGTGTGTGTGTGTGTGTGTGTGTGTGTGTGTGTGTGTGTGTGTGTGTGTGTGTGTGTGTGTGTGTGTGTGTGTGTGTGTGTGTGTGTGTGTGTGTGTGTGTGTGTGTGTGTGTGTGTGTGTGTGTGTGTGTGTGTGTGTGTGTGTGTGTGTGTGTGTGTGTGTGTGTGTGTGTGTGTGTGTGTGTGTGTGTGTGTGTGTGTGTGTGTGTGTGTGTGTGTGTGTGTGTGTGTGTGTGTGTGTGTGTGTGTGTGTGTGTGTGTGTGTGTGTGTGTGTGTGTGTGTGTGTGTGTGTGTGTGTGTGTGTGTGTGTGTGTGTGTGTGTGTGTGTGTGTGTGTGTGTGTGTGTGTGTGTGTGTGTGTGTGTGTGTGTGTGTGTGTGTGTGTGTGTGTGTGTGTGTGTGTGTGTGTGTGTGTGTGTGTGTGTGTGTGTGTGTGTGTGTGTGTGTGTGTGTGTGTGTGTGTGTGTGTGTGTGTGTGTGTGTGTGTGTGTGTGTGTGTGTGTGTGTGTGTGTGTGTGTGAAGGTGTGCCTGTGTATGGAGGTGTGGCTATGTGTCTCTGTAGGATAATATTACACAAACCATCTCCATAACGTGGTGTCTAAATATGTATATCAACATTTCGTAAAGCCTCTTATTTCCTAAGTACAGAATCACCCACTGTCTATCAATAAAGATAATATATACTTACATATATTCACACCATATTACTTCTACCAATGACATACACACACTCTGACACATAAACATAACCAATACTTTACAATATTTCCACTTTCACAAACATCACACTCCCTACACACCCATCCCATTCCCAGATGTACTTTGCCAGCATGTGGTAGTTAATTCTGCCTTTCACTCTCCCTCATATTTCTCCACTTTCATATGCATCATCCCTCCTACGGACACCCATCTCCCACTGGCACCTCGTCAGCATGGAAGTTAATTCTGGCTATCACTCTCCCTCCGACTGTAAGGTCCGACCCTACACTGAACGTAGCATAGATTAATAAAGATATATATTCAAGCAAAAACTCCAGGATTATGTTAAGCTGAGAGAAGACCTTACAGAGCAACAGAAAAGAAAAATCAATTGACTCGCTACTATGGATGTATTTATATCTCGGTGCTCTTTCTTATATCTAAAACTAATCTCTGGAGGGGTGACCACAAACAAACCGCCTCCATGTTACCCTGTCATGCATCATCAGGCTGCCTCTCCTTCAACTCACACCAGCATCGTTCATATACCTCTCCACAGCATCCCTCCACCTCATTATTCTCGGTCTCCCACTACTCGTCTCTTCACCTAACTCACATACACTCTCTTATACTCCTTTCACTCTAACTTGTCCTAATATTACTGTCTCTGTCTTCAGTTCTGAGCTGTAGCAATACGAATACCAGAATATGACGCGTAAAATAAATAAATAAATAACAAGCATCATGGTAGGAAGAAGAAGAACAATAGGAATCTAGTGCCAAAATCCAGCACAAAGCCGGATCATCGGCTACAAGTTGTGTACATTGGGTGGGTCAGGAACACAGACACGGCGTCATGTAGGAAATGGGTCAATGGAAGAAGTATATCATATCACACATGGGACTACTGAGGTAAGGAATAGAATTAGATGTCAGAAAGAAGACCAATAGAGGTAAGGAAGGACATGATATTACGGAAGGAAAAATATGGTGATTCTCGGAGAAAGTCTGCAAGAAGAGGGGTACGTTGGATGCGAGACAAAAAGGAAATGCAACACGTCGCTGTATAGTGTAAAGAGGACAATCAAGGAAAATATGCCGTATGGAGAGAATGGTATTGCACCGAGTACAAAGGGGAGGGCGACCACCAGACATCAAATAAGAGTGGGTAAGTCTAGTATGGCCGATTCTGAGACGAGCTAAAGCAGTCTCCCACCTCCTGTTACGGTGGCAGGGGGTCGACCAGGGGGAGACAGAAGGTTTAACAACACGCAGTTTATTATTAGTGACAGAGTCCCAACAAGACTGCCACCGGTGTTGAAGGAAGGAAGATAGAGCAGGAAGAAGATCAGAACCTGGAATGAGGAAGGAAGGAGAGACATCCCTGCTAACTGCCATGCGAGCCAACTGATCAGCACGTTCATTGCCCGCGACGCCCACATGTCCTGGGACCCAACAGAAATGGACTGTTTTACGACGAGAGGAGATACGGAACAACCATTCCAAGATACGAAGGACTAATGGATGAGAGGCAGAAGGTGACTGGAGAAGGGATAGAGCACTATATGAATCAGAGAATATCACAAATGAGGAAGAGGATGCACGGTAAATATACCGTAATGCAAACAAAAGGGCATATAACTCTGCTGTTAGAACACTTGTATAAGCAGGAAGGCTAAAATGATAAGAAGTGTTAGGAAAGAGAATCGCAAATCCAACACCTGCAGGGTTTTTTGAACCATCAGTGTATATAGGTATTGCAGAGGAATGGTGGGAGAGATGATCAGAAAACCGGGAACGGAGAATGAAGGAAGGAGAATTGGACTTGGAATAAGGGAAAATGGAAGGGCAAACATGGGGTCGCGGAAATAGCCACGGAGGAAAAAGACATGTGCGGAAAGAGAAAACATTACAAATTGTAAGGGAGGAGTATGAAAGGAGAGTACGAGCTCGAACTGCAAAAGGTGACTTGGTCCTAGGAGAAGAAAACCGGTGGGAAAGAGAGAAGGGGTAAGAGGAAAACAGTGCAACTTAGCATAGGCACGAAGAGAAAGTAGAGCGCGACGGCGGAAGAGTGATGGAACTCCTGATTCAGCATACAGACTCTCAACTGGGGAGGACTTAAAGGCATCAAGAGCCAGACGTAAACCGTGATGATGTACAGAATCGAGTTGTTGGAGGACGGTGTCTGAAGCAGAAGAATAAACTTGGCAACCGTAATCAAGTTTGGAGAGAACGAGAACAATATGGAGGCGAAGAAGAGTAGTCTGATCAGCACCCCACGACACATGAGACAAAGTTTGTAAGAGACGGAGGCGTTGCAAGGCTGAGGTTTTCAAGGAGGTAATATGATCTTTCCAAGTAAGACGAGAGTCAAAAAGAAGGCCAAGAAAGGAAGCGGAGGTTTTGTATGGGAGAGGAGTACCATAAAGAAAAAGAGGTGGTTGAGAAATATGATGAGAGCGAGTAAAAGTAATAGCATGAGACTTAAGAGGAGAGAACCGAAAGCCATGAGAAGTGGCCCATTCTGAGGCAGCAGAAACTGCACGTTGAATAAGAGCACTAAGGGCAGAGATGTCAGAATTTGAGGCATATATTGCAAAATCATCTACATATAAAGAAGAGCGGACACCAACTGGGAGACAAGAAACAATCCCATTAATTGCCAATAAAAACAGAGAAGTGCTAAGAACACTGCCTTGGGGAACACCTTCATATTGTGGAAATGGATCTGAATAAGTATGCTGGACACAGACTCTAAAGAAGCGAGCTGATAGAAAATTCTTTAAGAAAACACCAAGGTTACCATCAATACCACAAGAACGAACTGTGCGTAAAATATGATAGCGCCAGGTTGTGTCATAAGCTTTCTCAAGGTCAAAAAACACCGCGATAACAGATTGTCGAATGGCAAAGGCTGAACGGATATAAGTCTCTAGATTTAGGAGGGGATTTAAGGTGCCGCGAGCTTTTCGAAAACCAAACTGTGAAGAGGACAAAAGTTGCTTGGATTCTAGGAGCCACATAAGACGATGATTTATCATACGCTCGAGCAATTTGCAAAGACAGCTAGTAAGAGCAATGAGGCGATAATCTTGAGGGGCATGGCCTTGCTTTCCTGGTTTAAGAAATGTGAGAATGACGGCACTACGAAAAGAGGGAGGAAAAATACTCTCTGTCCAGATACGATTATAAATAGTTAATAATAAGGCCATGGCCTGGGGGGAAAGGTGACGGAGCATATTATAGTGTATGCCATCAGGGCCCTCGCAAGTGTTCTTACAAAGGCGAAGGGCAGACGACAATTCATGGAGCGTGAATGGCGCGTTATATGACTGACTAGACGACAGCTTGAAGACAACTGGGGTACATTCAGTAGCAGCTTTAAGGGTATGGAAGTCAGGTGAGAGATGAGAGCCGCTACTAACATTACTAAAATGAAGACCTAAGCCATTAGCAACTAGATGAGCATCTGCAACTGACTCCCCATCCAAATGTAGGACAGGGGAGGGCATGGGAAGATGTTTACCCGCTATTTTGCGTATACGTTTCCAGACGGATGCAATGGGTGTATTGGTAGTAATGGTGGAAACGTACAATCTCCAGCTACGGCGTTTAGCCCGTTTAACAGTCTTACGAAGAACAGCTCGAGCCTTTTTAAACAGTAGGAATGCACTCTGTTCATCCGGGGTGTTGCGTTTGCGCAGGAAACTCTTCCAACGTGCACGTTTAACACGGAGTGCCACAGTACAGTCCGAATCCCACCAAGGTACGCACTTCGAAGTAAAAGGACGGGACGACTTAGGAATCGCTGTCAAAGCTGCACTCAGAACTAATACATTAAAATATGTAAGCATATCTAAAACAGTAGCGAAGGAAGAAGAGTGTATAGAAGGAACGGTTAAAGAAGTAAATGTTGGCCAGTCAGCTTTTGGAAAACTCCATCGAGGGGACCTGAGTATGGGACAATATGTAGTGAAAGTAAGCCTTATAGGAAAGTGATCACTATATACGGCGTCCGAAAGGACAGACCAATGGAAATCTAGAGAAACAGAAGAGGAGCACAGGGAGAGATCCAGACAGGAGAAAGTATGAGTTTTATCGTCAATGTGCGTTGACATTCCTGTATTTAATAAGGATAAATTATTATTAAAAATAAAAGATTCAAGTTGGCGGCCACGCGAATTAGTAATGGTGTCGCCCCATAAGGCATGACGACAGTTAAAATCTCCCAACAATAAAATTGGAGTGGGTAATTGGGATAGTAAAAGAGATAAGGCAGAGAAATCGATAGGCTGGGATGGAGAGAAATAAACAGAAACCACTGTAATCCAATGTTTGAGAAAAACCCGAATAAAATGGCATGGAATGGTGGTATTAATGGACAGATGTTCGAAAGGAACAGTATGATGGACTAGGATAGCTGATGCAGAAAGAGAAGCAGGGGAGAACAAGAAACAATAGCCAGGTATAGGTACCGGAGGGGAAGGCAAACGGGGTTCTTGTAGACAAACTAAGGACGGAGAGTAAACTGAAAGAAGATAGCGAAGGTCGTTGCGATGGGCCGTAAAACTGCGTATGTTCCATTGTAAAATAGACATTAAAACTTTAAAACACCAAAAATAAAAAATAAGACCTAACAGAAAAACAGTCTAGGAAAGATAAAATGAAATTAATGATAAAATATACAAAGGAAGTAAAATATGTTAAACTGGAAATATTACAAAATAATAACATGCATTATCGAGTCGTTACGATGGTAGGAATAGGGGTAGATGATTGAACTGGTGGACGAGCAGGATGGTCACCATAGCCTGGAGGCATGGGGAGAGATAGAGGGGATAGAGTACTGGAAGAGATGGAAGAGGAGAGGGGTAAAGAGGAGGAGGAGATGGAAGGTGGAGGGGGGGATGAAGGAGGGAGAGGAGTAGGAGGGAGATCAAGTGGCACAGAGTGAACTTCAACAGAGTGGGTGGAAAGAGAGGGTGCAGCATTGTTTACTGGATCTGGCGAAGAAGTTAAAATGTAGTCCATTATCTTAGGAATTGTTTCACTGTCGTCATCACCGGAGGGTTTTTTGTTACAATTAGCCGGCTGTGGAGTAGTCCGGGGATGTGACTGAGAAGACTGCTGAGATGTGGACTTTGTCGTGGCAGAGTGTATCGATTGAGAGGGACGAGCATTCGTCGCTCGAACTTTACGAGCTGGAGAAGTAGGATGATGGGCGGGAGAGGACTTAGAGTCTGACACAGTGGGTAGTCTGCGTTTACTATTAGAGGAGGCTGGGGGTCGGATGGTACGTTGGGCCAGAGGCGCCAAACGGCTGGTAGAAGAGACAGAACTGGGGTGAGAGGAGGGACGAGGTTGGGAATGGGGGGAAGGACGAGGAGAGGGAATAGGTAAGGAAGAGGATGATGAGGAGGTAGGGGTAGAGGAATCTAAAACAGAGAAAGAATTAGAGACAGGAACAAGAGGAGACTGTAACGGGGGGGTTGAGGTAGAGGGAGGGTTAGGTAGAGAAGAGGGAGGGGTGGAAGTACTAGGGGAAAGGGAAGAGGAGACAACAGGTACAGGAGTAGGGATAGAGTGAGTGGGGGGAAGACAGGAGGAGAGAGGCGATGAAGAGGGGACAGCTGATACACAGACAGGTACAGAAGGGGATGAAGAAATAGTTGTTATTCAAAGTTACTATGGGAGGAGGACGGGCTACACGTGCATAAGTGACGTTCGGGTGATGACCGAGACCGCGAACTTTACGACGAGCCTCATGAAGGGAGAGGCCAGTTTTCCAGCGGGCGGAGGACACTTCTGCCTCGAAGAGGTAAACTGGGCATTGTCGGTAGGTGGCAGAATGGCCACCCTGACAGTTAGGGCAATATCGGATGGTGGAAGTGCAGTCTGAGGTGGCATGACTGGCCAGTGCACAGTTGGCGCAGACTGCGGATGATCTGCAGTACTTGGCTGGATGGCCAAAGCGCCAACAAGATGTGCACTGGCGAGGAGATGGAATGTATTCTCGCACTTGGAGAATAGTGCCTCCAATGATGACTGTGGGGGGCAGATCGCGAGAGGCAAAAATAATTTTAACAATATTTGCAGGTTCTTGGCGTCGTCCACGAGGAGGAACTGTATAACATTGAACTAAATGTATTGGGTGATGTTGTTCTGACAGAATTAGTTTAATATCATTGGCGCAGTCTGGGAAAGCCCTCTGGCCGAAGGACATCGAGGATGGTAGACGTACAGTACCAGTGGTAGAATTGAGTTGGGTGTCTGGGGACACGGAGATGGGTTGTCCTGTATTACTGACTAGGGATGTAACCTTCTCGGCTTGGGCAGCACTGTTAACAACAAGGAGGCGGGAACCATTCGGACGGGCCGAGAAGGTGACATCCCTGCCTACTTGTCGAAGGAGGCTGAGGTGGAGTGAGAGGTCGTCGGTTGTGTCCTGTATGTTAAAAAATTTTGACCACGTCTGTGCACCGAAAATTGAGGAGGTGAGGGAAGGAGCAGCAACATAGGAAGAAGGACGAGGTCGGGAGAGGGAAACAGAGGATACTGAAGGATTAGAAGCAGGAGATAAAGAAGGAAGGTAAGGGTGAAGTGTGACGATAGTAGAAGGGCTGACTAACGTACAAGAAGCAGGAGCTGGAGGAGTGGAAGACACAGTAGGCGAAGAGGACGAGGTGTTTAGTATGCTTGAACATGTAGGAGAAGGGGAAGAAGTCGAGGCCACAGTCAAAAGGGAGCTCTGAGTCGTCACCATAATGGGGTGAGAAAAGGTAACAGTATCCAGTCCAGGAAGAGAGGCCGGGGTCGTCGTTGGGGTCAAACAATCGGCAGAACCGGGGGAGGGGGAACCTATAACAATATCCATAATTTTCTAAGGAAACAGGAAAACTCATCGTGACTGTTGAAAAAGAAAGGACTATTTGGGCGGAACGCGGAGTCCACAGGTCCAGCCAACGACCCAAGTAGAGGTCAGGCTCCTAGTATGCACTCCCTACCCTACCCTACAAGGGATAGCAACACTGTGCGGGAGGACCAAGTCTTCCAGCACAATGGTGGGCCACCGGCTATTGGCCGAGAGTCCCACAGCCAAACAACAGCACCCCCGGAACCGAAAGCTGCTGCTTGGCAGCAGTTCCGCCTCTGCAGAGATCTGTCCCTGCAAAGGTCCACATACTGGGGTAGTGCCGAACCACCGTGACCTCCACAATTGGCCAGGCCAATAGCCCACGGGCACACCCATGTCCTTTCTGTTGCAACTTACTCGAGGTCACAGATGAGAATTTTGATGAACGTGAAAATTTCCACACTTTTTAATGCCAAAAATAGAATAGAGAGGATAGGAGAAAAGGAAAGAAGAAGCAATAGTAGAAGAAAAGGGCCTTGCAAAATTAGTTGAGGCACCGACAGGGACCCAAGGAGAGGGGAGAGGGTTGAGCAAAGTGAAGGCACAAATATGACATCCACCCAGCAACCAGACTCCTATATTTTTGGAGTACAATAAGGTACCCTGCTATGGCTCCCCTACACATCAAGTCCCCATCGATGTCTCCGAAGCCCCCCCACGACAACAACGAGCAAGGAAACGGGGGGGGCATCATGGTAGGAACGTACGTAGAACCGTAGTACTGTATTATATTTTCCTGCCACTGAGCTACATGAAATAAGCTACAAAGGGACGAAAACCTGGGCCAAGTTAAGGTGGAAGAACTATAGGTAATCTCTCAGTCTTCATTCCACATGGTCAAAGCATCTCAAGGTTCCTCTCCCAACACCCTCCAGCGCATCCACATCAACACCACAGCGTATCTTTACTTTTTCAGATTAATACAGACGATTTGGCGCAGCAGAGAGAACTCGTAGCTATCAAAGAACGAATGAACAGTATCCTCGCTTACCTTTCTGTACCTCAAGAAGACGGGGAAGCTGTTTACACACTATAATCCTATCACTGAGTTAATATACACACAGCACCTGCGTCCTCCCCTTTCTCGGTTAGAGGGTGACTGATGGGATTTGGAGCTTCAAGGGTTCACAGAGTTCCAGTTAGAGACAGAAGACTCATTTCAATCATGCTCGGTAACATTTGCTTTACTGTATATTTCATTTTAACTATACTCTTTTCACTTATGTGTTATATACTTAAACATTATCATTATCTATACATTAACCACTTCACTCTGAGAACGTCTCTTTGCCTCTGTTCATATTACTGTCAGACGATTTTAATTATCTAGAGTAAAACCTGTCGAAAATGATCGCTTATAGCATCATCATCCATTAACCTCTACGTAAGATGCGCCTTTTTAATTATATCTGCCACCGAGTCTCAAGATATTAATATATATATATATATATATATATATATATATATATATATATATATATATATATATATATATATACATTTTTTATTATGACATGCATATTAACATCTGACTGCCAGAATATATCTCAGCTGAATGAAATAATCTTAGTAAGTATTTAGGTGCGTTTACGTTACCCATAAGATCCTCTCAGTATCCCACACATCATCTTGGCTCATCATCATCATCATCATCATCATCATCATCATCAGCTTATCACCGTTATTATAAGATTACCCATCATATGACTACAACATGTGTGCCCATGCGTGTATTACTGCATGTGTATGCAGATATAAGATGTGTGAGTTAGAGAAAGAACAGAGGAATTAGTTGGAGAAGAACAGGGAGGCTTTAGGAAGGGAAGAGCTTGTGTAGATCAGGGCCGGTATTAATAAAAACTTCTAGGAGTACTTCTAAAATTATTACTAAATGTGGTTGTAGATGAGAGTTGCTTCTAAAAGTTCCTCCTAGGAGGACTCGTAGTAGTAATTTCGCTCCTACCATGAAGTGTTACCAGCACAAAGAATCTATCTATCTATCTATATACCTAGGCTGCTTCCCCCAAGGAAAGGGAGGTAGCCGAGACAGGACGACACACTCCCCATTTACTCATCCATTCAAACACAGTCATTCGCATCTTAGCCCCAAAGGGGAGAAGGGACAGATCCTCACCGCACCACACCACACATGGGTCAACTGCGCAGTGCAATCAGTGATATCCGCAGCAGGGCCCGACAGCAGAACTGGTTTACCCCTGCCACATTATAATAGACCCATCCCTTTACTCGCACCTGACCTGACTAGCTGATCAGACCAAATGCGGGAAAATATCCCCTCAGGGCTGCGTCATCATATATTCATTCACAATTTCTCTCCATTTATTTCTGTCACGCACAGCCACTCTTCCTTGCTCAACAAACATCCCTCTCGCATCCAGCGCTCTGATCACACTGTCCATCCATCCTATTCGTGGTCTCCCTCTCAGCCTTACACCTCTCACATCAGATCTAGTTATCTTTTTCACCAATCGCTCATTATCCATTCTCTCCATATGCCCAAACCATCGCAACACCCTCTAATCAACTCTACCAGCCATCTCCAGAACAACTCCAGTTCTCCTTCGCACTTCATCATTTCGCACCCGATCCATACGCGTCACTCCACACATACTCCTCAGACACCTCATCTCCATTACATTCAAACTTTTCCTCTCTGCTACACCCATATTCCATGTTTCAGCCCCATATAACGCAATCGGTACCCCAACACCCTCATACAGCCTTCTCTTTACATCCATTCTAAGCGAACGACATCTAAACACTTTTTTCATTCCTCCCAGCACCTTTCCTACTTCATTTATTCTAAACTTCACTTCTGCATCTATTCTTCGATCCATAGCAACATGAGACCCTAAATATTTAAAACACTCCACCTCCTCAAGCAACTCACCATTCAAAACTATATTCATCCCCCTACCATCTACCAACCTCGTACACTTCATCACTTTACTCTTATTCTCATTTACTTTCAATTTCCTCCTTTCACACACCCTTCCAAACTCCTCTACCTACTGTCTTAATCTCTCCTCTGAATCAGCCACCAGTGCAATATCATCTGCAAACAGCAGCTGCTTAAGATTCCACTCTGCTTAATATATTTAATAAATTACCATTAGAAAGCCTTAGAGTATCAGTAAGTAGTTTAAAAATGAAAACCTACTTTTCATATATATATATAAACAACATCTATTTGATCATATATTATGATTCTTTACGAATGTAGATAAAATGGATAAAATGTAAACACTATCCTGTTGCTGTAGGCGACGTAAACACAACAAGTATATGATAACAGACCAGCATCAACAATCTTCTATAGAGCAAGAACAAACTGCCTGCCATTATTCGATAGAAAGAGACATGAAAATGGAAATACAGAGTGCAGATTATGCTGTGCAGAAGAAGAAAACCTGGAACATTTTATGCTCGAGTGCACAGTGTACAATGAACAGAGATTGAATGCTGTGGAGTTACAAAAACCCTACATTGAAAATAAAGAAGAAATAATTGGAAATTTTTTATTTAGTAACATAAACATTGAACAGAAAAAAAGTATCCTATATAACCTCTGGGAAATAAGAAAAAAGAAATTAATGGAGCAGAACACAACGTAGTGAATGATTGAAATGGAATAGAGTTCAGGAGGTGCCGTTGAAAAGGCATTACCTACGACAATCATCTGATCTGATCTGACCTACCCAGAGGAGCGGCGACCTTTGGAGACCAGCATCCGATGTAGACAGTAGGAGTGAGGAGTGTTATGTACAGGATATTGAGTGCCAAAAGACTGTTACTGCTGTTCCCAGAAGTGATAGAATCTTCAGCAACGCCTGTAGCGAGTGTAAGAGGGAAATTGACATGCAGAACTAAGGCGGTTGCTTGCGAGAGTTGTGATGACTTACCACGTGGCGTGCGTGGGGCTCAAGGGAGTAAACTTGAAAATGCTCCATTGTAAATACATTTTATTACTGTGTCATGAGTGATAAGGAATAGCGAAAGACCAGTGGAAAAAGGAAAGGGGTGATAAAGTGAAGGATACAGAGAAAACTGAAGAGGATGGGGACCCCAGAAATTGTAATTGCTAGAGGGAAGCAGAGCATGACCATTCCTATGCAAGAAAAGAGGAAGATATCTATCAAAGAGAAGAGCCAGAGGAGAAAGAAGAGGATACCCAACAACCGGTAAGCTAAAGAGAAAGTTGTGGTTGTTTGGAGACAGCATCCTGAAAGGAGTTAAAGATGGTTATTATAGAATTATGGACAGAACAGAGAGAGGAGCAGGCATAAATGATATTAAAGAGATTGTGAATGAGCATCTTAAGGAAATAGAGCCAGATGACTATGTTGTAGTGGAAGGGGGAGGTAATGGACTTATAGAAGTGCTGAGGGAGATAGATCAGATCAGATCAGATGATTGTCGTAGGTAATGCCTTTTCAACGGCACCTCCTGAACTCTATTCCTTTTCAATCATTCACTACGTTGTGTTTTGCTCCATTAATTTCTTTTTTCTTATTTCCCAGAGGTTATATAGGATACTTTTTTCTGTTCAATGTTTATGTTACTAAATAAAAAATTTCCAATTATTTCTTCTTTATTTTCAATGTAGGGTTTTTGTAACTCCACAGCATTCAATCTCTGTTCATTGTACACTGTGCACTCGAGCATAAAATGTTCCAGATTTTCTTTTTCTGCACTGCACAATCTGCACTCTGTATTTCCATTTTCATGTCTCTTTCTATCGAATAATGGCAGGCAGTTTGTTCTTGCTCTATAGAAGATTGTTGATGCTGGTCTGTTATCATATACTTGTTCTTCTCTGATGTTCTCTTTCCATTCTTTATATATCTTCAGGCTTGTTTTCCTAGATACTTCCTCCTTCCATTTCTGTGTGTCCCAATTCATTGTTTTCTCCTTTAGTCTGCTTTTTGTCATAATCATTAATTCTCTGTCAGCTATTCCTATTAATTCCTTGTACTTATTGGTTTCCTTCATCCAGTTCATATTCTGTATATTCATCATTTCTAGTATAGTTTTTAGTAATTCATTTTTGCCCTGAAGAATACCCCTGGTGTACTCTAATCTACCTGTGATTATTCTTCGTTTAACTAATGATGCTCCAATCTCTCCCCTTAGTGTGCAGTTTGCTGCATACTTGGGTGCTCCTAATATTTGTCTGTATACTCCGTTCTCTATCCTTTGTAGCTTTTCAATTTCTGCTTCCGTGTAATTTATGATATTTGACCCATGAAGTATTGTAGGTACGGCTACATTTTTCCAGTAGGTTTGACCTATCATGACTTTATTACAACTCCTTGCTATTACCGAGTATGTAATATTTGCCATCTTTTGAGCTTTCTGTGCCATCATTTCCTTCTGTGTTTTGAAGTAGTTTCTTTTGTTATCTATCTGTAATCCAAGGTACTTTATATTATCAGTTACTTTTATCCCTTCTGTTTCATCTGGCTGGTTTTTCATATTATGGATGATGATATTACTTTTTGTTCTATTTATGTTTAGACCACATTCTTGACTATATTCTATTACTGTTTTTAGGCTGTCTTTTGCATCTTCTATCGAGTGTGCCATTAGGAGTCCATCATCAGCAAAGAATAGTACTCCTATTTTCAGTTTCTCATTGATAAATCCAATATTTTGTCCTTCCAATTTTTCTATTATCAGGTTGGTTATTAATTTGAATAATATTGTTGAACCTGTGCAGCCTTGTCTAATCCCGCTAGTTATGTCCATTTCTATTTCAGAATCACCTACTTTTATTTTTGTTTTGTCTTCTTTATATATGTTAACAATGGTATCTATTATCTTTGGGTGTACCTTGTATCGCATTAGTGCCTGTACTATTTTCTCTCTTTTAATTGAGTCAAATGCCTTTGAGTAATCAATGGATATTATTATAAGAGGTTTTCCCTTCTGGTAGCTATCCTCTATGCAGTATTGTAAGGTTAATAAGTTGTCTTCTATTTTAGCTCCCTTTGTGAAGCCTGCTTGTGTTTCTTTACCCTCGTTATTTATGGTGATATGGCTATCCACAAAGTTTCCTATCAGTGACATACATATTTTGTACGAAATATTGGTCAACGCTATTGGTCTGAGCTGGTCTGATGTAGGTTTAGTTGTTTTCTCTATCATTTTTGTATTTGACCATACCCATTCCTTAACTTCTGTCCCATCATCTATAATGTGCTGAAAGCAGTTTGTAAGGCTTTCTATACACTGCTCACTTTTTATCAGGACTTTGTAGAGTTCAGGCTTCTTTTGATCTGGTCCTGGGGCTTTTCTGTTTTTTAGCTTTTGTAGGCAATGTTTTACTTGGTCTTGCGTAATATTTGGATATTCCATGGGTTTTATTTTGCTTTGTACTTTGCAGCACATGTCCATATGTTCTCTTATACTAGGAGGGAATTCATATGCTCTCTCTATATTGTGTCCTATTGGTATATCTATATTCATTACATTCAGATTACTTTCTAATTCCAGCTTGTTAATGTATTCTTGCCTTGTGTCACTATTCCATGCTTCATTTATTTCATGCTTTTTATAGATTTTGTCCCAAAATTTTATTATTTCCTCACTAGCCTGTATATCATTTAGTTTGTTACCTTCTTTGCTGTATATTGCTAACTTGTCTAATTTTTTGTCTATACCTCTTAGTTTATTAACAGCCTCCCACAATTTTTTACCCTTTTCATTGCTTTCTTTTATTTCTTTTGTGAGCTTTTGTTCATGTTTAAACATCTCCTTTCTAATGAGGATTTGCACCTTCTGTTTTTGTTCCCTATAGAGCTCATATATTCTGTCTCTTTCATCCTGATTTTGTATGTTTCTTTTTTGCCTATTCAATCTTTTCCTCTCTTTTATTTCCTTTCTTATTTCATCATTCATCCAAACAGGCTCCCTTATTTTATTTTCCCTTTCAATTACCTTTCTTCTATATCTTGTTTTTAGTGTTTCGCTGGCAGCTTCTTCTATTAATGTATTCATCTGTGTTATATTGGAAACTCTGACTTCATTCAGTTTTTCTTCCACTCTATTTGCATACTGTTGTAGTGATATCTCATCTGTCCTATAATACTCCACTGTTTCCCACTTTCCTTGTTTGTTGAAGTTTTGCCTTTTTCTTTTTATTATAAACCTTGCACATATCAGATTACGATCAGTGATATCTATAGTTTCTTGTTTCTCGTCTATATTCATGGTCTGGAAGTAGTTGTACATTTTCCCATTGACAAGTATGTAATCAGTTACACTACACTGATTATTTCTAGCCCATGTTTAAATACCTGAACAGTTATTGTCACCGTTAAGCAAGATTAATTTATATTCATTTATCCCATCCAAGATTATTTTTCCATTCATGTCAAGCTGCTGGTGACCTAACATACCTGTATGCCCATTGAAGTCTGCCATGACTATTACAGCCTCAGCCTCTGCCTCATTCATACTTTTCTCAATCTCTTGTTTCATTGAGAAATTTCTAGTTCTGTCTTCTTCTCTCCTAATTACAGAAAAGTATACTATAATTATTCCTATGCTTAGATCTAATATTTTTCCTTTTAGTACAAGTACATCCTTATTTTTCAGAGTTTCTTTTCTTAGAGTAATGTTACGGTTTTGTTTATACAGCACCATTATACCTCCTCCTTTTTTGTCCTTTATTTCTCTCATGCTTTCATGCTTCATTATGTTATTATCTAGGTCAATTTTATTATATTTTTGCTGTGTTTCTGTCAGGCATACAATATCTTGACTCTCTGATATGAGTTGCTGTACCTCTACTACCTTATGTCTACTTAACCCCTGTATATTAATTAACTTAAATGTTACCCCATATCCTTTTTCTCTTTTTCTTATTTCATCCTTCTGTACTGTATCATTGTATGGTTCTAATTTTCTCTTCCTCTGTTCTCTCTTACTTTGCACAATCTTCCGTTTTTTATATATAATCCTGTTTCTCCGTTAGCTTTTCTCTCATTTAACTCTTGCCTCAGTTTTTTTTCAACCTGCCTTTCTTTCTCTGTCAGATCAGGTGAAATTCCAATTCTTTTCTTTGCCGGGTCACTTTCATCTTTCAGATTTTTTGCCCTCTTTACTACTGCCCATTTCTCATTCACATCAGCTAGTTGCACCAATACAGGCCATTTTCTGTTATTGCCCTCTCTTCTGGGCTTTCCTATCCTTATGACCTTAGTGATAGTAAACTCCTCCTTATCTAATCCTTGAGAATTCTCAAATATATCACAACACATAGCTGTGTCTTCATTCACTCGCTCTATATACCTTTCACTTTCTGACTCTGGGACATTATACATCACTATGTTGTTTTTCCTTCAAGCTTTATCTTCTTCTTCTTTCATATGTTCTAGTACTCTCTCTGTTACCTTCTCAACAATATCATCGTCACTCACCGGTAAGTTGTTTCTAAACTGCTGAGTTACCTCTCTCGTAATTTCACCCTTCATGTTACCCAGCTTCATGTTCAATTCATTTAATTTTGCTACCAGCTCTTCATTCTGCTTTTCCATGTTGCATAGTTTCATCATATTATTTCTTATTTTTGGTTTGCAAACTTGGCAGAATCATATAAGTTCTTTATGCTTTTCTATTATGGTGTAGAGCTCTTTGTTTACTTTTTGGCATCCAGCATGGTACCATTTTTGGCATCCATCACACTGGAGTCCATTTATTACTCTTCTCGACCAATTTCTGCACTCCTCTGTTTTCTCTTCTTCCATTTTCTCAAGTCTTGTGCCAATGGAAATTATTAAGAAAAAGATTGGGCACAACCCCCTATTAATGTGTGTCCCAAAAAGATGTGTGAGAGAAACATCAATATACGAACAGAAAAGATGGTGGCTGAATAGGCAGTGTATGGAAAAATTGGAAGAATGGGGATGTGATGGCCTTCAGCTGTGGGAGAATGTATGATGGAATGAGGTCTGGTCACGAGATGGAGTACATTTCTCAAACCGGGGAAAAGTTTGGACAGGGTGGAACATTGTGGAGTGGGCACAGCATCATGAAAGAGGTGGGAGAGAGGGATAGGATAAGGCCCAAAGGAGAAAGATGATGTTTGCCTACCTGAATACCAGAGGTTGGAATGAAGGAAAATGGAGAACCCTGATACAAGAGGGTAAGGAATATGATGCCATAGGATTAGGAGAGACAGGATGGCACAACAACATAGAATGGCACGAAGGTGGATGGGTAGGATTAGGGACAGGAAGGCAAATAGGAGACAAAAAAGGCGGAGGTGTAGGAATAATTATGAAGGAGAAAGAGAGAAGACAAAAATCAGAGGTACAAACAGTAAAGGATATGAAGAGTGGACTGGGTTATAACAGAGGTGTGGATGAAAGGATGCGAAGATGTGTAAAGGATGCAAGAGTGTATAGAGGTTGGGGGAGTGGACATTCTGACCACTACTTGGTGGTGGCCAGAATTAGAATGCAAGTAAGATGGAGGAATAGAAGAAGGGAAAGATGAGAGGAAGGAGTAGTTTCAAGGAGAGTGGAAAGGTTACAAGAGGATGAGAAAAAGGCAGAGTATAAGAGAGAAGTGGAGGAACGATTGGGCAAATATGAATTGGAGCAGATGGGAGACGTGGAAGGTGTGTGTAGGATATTTATGGAAGAAATATGTGCAGCATGTGATGTGGTGTGTGGAAGGAAGAGAAGACGGAGGGGGGTGCAAGGAACAGCGTGGTGGACTGAAGAGGTGAGACAGGCTGTGGCACAAAAGAAGAAAGCATACAATGAATGGATGAGAAATAGGGGCGTGGAAGAAGTTGAGAGGCGGAAGAGAGAGTTGTATGTGGAAAGAAAGAGAGAGGTGAAAAGATTAGTAAGAAGAGAGTGGATGAGGAATTTGGAAGGAATTTGAGTGTAAAGTGTAGGGACTGTAAGAAAATGTTCTGGAGAGAAGTGAAAAGAGGAAGACAGGGTGGAAGTGAAGTTAGCAGGGGAGTGAAAGATAAAAATGGTAGATTACTAGTGGAGAAGGGAGGAAAAGTGAGCAGATGGAGAGAACACTTTAAGGAATTGTTGAACATAGAGGATGGAAGTAATGTGAGTATAAGTGGCTGGGGAATGGCTGGGAGAAGGAGGGAGGTGAGAAGACAGGAAGAAATCAGTAGGATAGAAGTTGTGGAAGCAATGAAGAAAGTTAAATCGGGGAAAGCCCCAGGAATTGATGGAGTGTTTGGTGAAATGCTGAAGCATGGGGGAGAGACAGTAGTAGAATGGATGTGGAAGATGTGCAGATTGGCCTGGGAGGAAGGTAGAGTCCCGGAGGATTGGAAGTCAGGTATAATTATTCCCTTGTACAAAGGAAAAGGGGAAAAAGAAGTGTGTGGTAATCATAGGGGCATTTGTCTTCTTAGTATAATAGGAAAAGTGTATGGTAGGATACTTATAGACAGAGTTAGAGAAAGAACAGAGAAATTAGTTGGAGAAGAACAGGGAGGCTTTAGGAAGGGAAGAGGTTGTGTAGATCAGATATTCATTCTTAGATCTTTAGTGGAAAAGTTTCTAGAGAAGGGAAAGAAGTTGTATGCGGCTTTCATGGATTTGGAGAAAGCATATGACAGGGTGGATAGACAAGGATTGTGGAAAGTGTTAAGAATATATGGAGTAGATGGGAAGTTGTTGAATGCTGTGAAGAGTATGTACGATGATGTGAAGGCTGCAGTGCGTGTGGATGGTGAACTAAGTGAAATTTTCTCTTTGAAAGTTGGTTTGAAACAGGGATGTGTCATGTCTCCATGGTTGTTCAATCTGTACATGGATGGGGTAATAAAAGAGGTACCGTACAAGGTAGGGTAGTGGATGTTGGAGTGGCCCTGGTGAGAGAGGATAGTGTTTGGAAACTCCCTGTACTGTTGTTTTGCAGATGATACTGTGTTGTTGAGTGAAGACGAAGGGGAGCTGCAAGGCTTGGTGGATGAGTTTGAGAGAGTGTGTAAGAAACGGAATCTAAAGGTGAATGTAGGGAAGAGTAAAGTGATGGTCTTTGAGAGAGGTGAAGTTAGTGAATGTACAGCGAGGTTGGATGGTGAGGAATTGGAAAATGTGAGTACGTTTAAGTACTTGGGTAGTGTGATGAGTAAAGATGGAGGTTTGGAGGGTGAAGTGCTTGAAAGGGTACAGCAGGGAAGAAAGGTTGCTGGTTCTTTGAAAGCAGTGATAAGAAACAGGGAAGTGAGCATGGAAGTGAAAAAGTTACTACATGACAGTATTGTGATACCAACTCTAACGTACGGAAGTGAAGCTTGGACGTTGTTGGAAGGACACAAGTCAAGAGTGAGAGCAGTGGAAATGAGTTATTTAAGAGGAGCCTGTGGAGTCACGTGGAGAGACAGGCTGACGAATGAGGATATAAAGGAGCGTTTTGGTGTGGATGTGGATGTGATAGGAAGTGTTATGAGGAACACACTGAGGTGGTTTGGCCATGTGGAGAGGATGGAGGGTGAACGACTGACGAAGAGAGTGTATGTGAGTGAGATGGAGGGATGGGGTGGAGAGGTATATGAGAGAGGGGGGTGTGAGTTGGGAGCAGGGCAGTGAAATGGCGGTGGACAGGGCGACTTGGAGGCGATTTGTTTGTGGCCACCCCAAATGGGATTGAGGCGTCTGGCAATAGATATATCTATCTATCTATCTATAGCAAACAGTCACCTCTTGGGGTTCATACCTATGGAATGCCATCCTTCTGGTTCAAGTGTTCTAACTCCTCTCTAGTCATTCAGTACAGTGACACTTCTTCATATTATTATTTACTACCACCAGACAGTTATATTTACTGTAGAAGAAACTTTTCAGCCAGAGAGGTAAGATATCATTTTTTAACTCCTACACTACAAGAGATCTGTCTTTACTAAACAGTAGTCATCTTGCATTAAATATGATAAAATTCATTGACAAAAATGTACTGAATGAGTTACTTCATCAGACCAGTGATATGTTATTTGTGTTATTTTTGTTACTTTCAGATTATTATATTTGCCTTAGGACACACTTTCTGAGCTGGAGGGGTTAAATATACCCTTCATTGACACTATTTACAGTGGAACTCAGCCAGACTGAATGCAGTTGTCTGGAAGCAGCAAAAAAGTACTGTATTATAAAAAGATGTTACTCTGCAGAAAGGATAAATAGAGATTGTTTCTAGTATAATATTTTAGCTTCTTGCACATTCTCCAGATGCGTCTGCCCAGAGGGAACCAGCGGGTCGGCCTGTAAGCAGCTCAGTCGGAACTTTCGAGGTAAAGGGTGGGCATGGGCAGTTCCTATCCAGCCTTGCACACATGCACACATCTCTGTTGAGTTCCGCACTGGTTGGGTCGATGGTCCGTTGCTGTATGCTGGACCAGCAGGGGAGGCAGACCACAGTAATGCAGAAACAACACCCATTCAGGTGGGTAAACAGTAGTAACAACCAATTTTATATTGTATCATTCAAGGCACAGTACTGTACTTTGAAGGGGCCTAAGTGTAGGCTACCATTGTTCTACACAGGTTAGGCTGAAGTTATGTTATTGTATGCCGGATCAACACATGGGGTGGACCACAATGACACAGAAATACCCCCTATTTAAGTAGGTTTTTGTTGATATATTTATGGCCTGATTTGGAGAATGGAAAACGAGTCAGGGGTATTTAGGATAACCAGGCAGCTCCATCATCTGGGTCTGTTTGTGTCACCACATGAAGGTATCCATCTCCAATGCCTTCAGGTAATTAAGAAAGTGATAACAGCAAATCCCATATTACCTCATTCAGGATGCGGGGGTCCAAGGCATAGCTATGCTTGTGCAGTGCATTAAAGAAATATCAGTAATCTCTCAGCATTCCAAATTCCACAACTCCTAAGATCCAGGATCATCGGTACACTTTTCACCAATACTTGGTCACTGCTTCCATCCAATAATCTGAATTTAAAATGTCTCCTTCTCCAAGCATAATTTCTAGACAGAACATCTTTTTTGGGGATACGAAAGAGAGAACGTTCAGACAAATTATGAGTTAAAAAAAAAAAAACTTTAATAGGTGTTAAAGCAAAACTTTTTCAAAATATACACTGGCAGATCTTGTTACCACTTGCCTAGTTTACAAATACCTAACACACCTGTTGTGATACTGAGGTAAATGAATCTCTGAGTCCAGAAATTCAATTTTTTATTTGGGATTGATTATGAATTGTTCTGAGGCATAAGGAACTTGCATTTAACATCATTTGCATTGTCTCGGCGTATTTTGATCTGTACTTATTAATATTGTATTATACAATTGTTCCTTTTTTTTTTTTTTTTTTTAGGCCATTCAGTTCTTGTATTTAAATCTCAAGTGATATCTTGTGTTCATTTATTTCTTTCATTTTTATTTTTAATGAAGCAGCCACACACATTATTTCAGTTCTAGACTTGTTTATGAAAGTAAAAATTTTTAAAAATGCTATTTGTATTGAGTCTGTCTTTTTGGGAATTCTGAAATATTTGACAATGAGAAGTTGCTGAAGCACTTTTTGCATATTTTATCACTGCTTAATATCATCATTCAAATTTTTATTCACAAACTTCCTCCTACTCCTCCTCCTCTACATCATCATCATATCATCATCACCAGGAACTTCATTCCTTAAAGTAGTGCTTGCTACAGGAGGATGTTGTGAGTGTGCAGCTGGTGGGGGGACGGCCTCAGGTGTTACTGGACTCAGGCAGTGGACCCGTGTTCCTGGCAGGTCCACACCTTCCTTCACTGGCAGACTGGGAGTGGCACAGGCTGGATCTCATTTGGGGACCACAGGTAGGATATCGTAATGGCTTACCATACATTTAACAATCATAGATAGATGAGGTAGCAGGAAACTGAGTTAGGATGATGAATGAAAGATTTTGAAATACAGATGTGCAGTATATTACAGTAATCCCTTGATTATCTGACATAATAGAGCTAAAGGCATGTCCGGGTAATGGTTCCATCGGGATAATGGACTTCTCCCCTGACCCCCTTTCGTACATAACCTAATTTTGGAAGCCAGTGTTAGGTCACTTCAGTACATCGTACAACACTTGTTCCTGTTGTTTAACACTACTCAGTCTGGTCGAACAGACCTAAAAATGCAGTGTGCACACAAAACATAATGGTAAAATGAAATAGAATCATGGAATAATAGAACAAGAGCATGGTACAGTATTCTGTAGTAAGCTAGAAAAAAAAATCATCAACACTCATGATTCGACCATCCCACATCAGTCTTACCCAGGATCTCCTGCTTCTAAAGAGTCAGCACTACCCTCTTCCTTTTCCTTGGTGAAGGGGCCATCATCACACACCCTAGGAAGAGGCATGCAAGGAACAGCAAGGCCTGAAGCAGGTAGGGAACAACCACAAAAACCAACATGATCACTGCCAAAACAACTGTCTGGGAGGAGCTGTTTACTACACAATCGCCACCTAGCAACAATGATAGCACCACCAGGCTATTCCTGCCCAGTCAGATGCAAAAATGTTCGTGCAGCCATAATTTCCATCTGGATGCAAGCATTTTGTCTGGATATTATGGAAAAATGTACAAATAATGGTTTCTAACAGCCAGATCACAACATCCAGGAAATGGATTGTCAGGGTAATGGCCGTCCGGATAATCAAGAGATTATTGTATTTATTTATTTAGTTATTATTTGCTTATACAGTATTTATTTCTCATTTTCAGAAGGTAGAAATTGTTGTAGATCGATGTGAGGGTGGTGGAGAATGCAGAGTGGCTGGTCCACTGCCACCACAAGAACGCACCTTGAGTGTGTCAGCGCCTCTGCAGGTGGGCGGCCTGGCTCACCCTCCCCCAGAACACCTCCAGCATGCATGGCCTGGACGAGTCACAGATGCCGCATTCCTCGGCTGCATTAGGAACTTACGAGTCAATGGAAAGGTAACTGGTGCAGTCTGGTAATTTAGCTTTACAGATAACAATGGACTTAATGGCTAATTCAGTATTTGTACATCATTTATTCTGGATCGTACTCCACCCCATTACAGTATTTAGCAGTAAAAATGATGGTGATGATGTTGATGTGAGTGTGAGATGAATGTTTATAATCAGCAATGAATGGCAGTGTACTGTGTGTTTCAGCTGAGAGACCTTGGTGAAGGTGTGATGGGTGAGGACAGTTCCCCAGGTTGCCCTGGCCAGGACGCCTGCACACTTGCTGGACACCCTTGTCAAAACAATGCTAGGTAAGTTATTCATAAATTAATTGAGTATGTATACCATCCATGAATTAACCATTAACCTCTTTGGCATATATATGGATAAGAAAGTCTACTGACATACTTTGAAAATTATGTGATTTCAGAATGAGCCTTTGCATTAGGGAACTTGAGGAGATTTGCTTTGGAAGACTTTGTAACTAGGAGTGCAGCCATAAGGTTAACAAGGTTGAAATTGGCAAGCCTGGAATACTGTATTGCCTTTCAGAGTGTATGATAATGATTTATGTTGGCTATGCATGTACTGTACAGTAGTAGGTAAATATGTGTATGTCCATTGTGCCAGACAGCACAAGGTACTATGTGTCTATGACGTGCAAGTAATCAGTAGGTAGTATTCTTTTCCCTGGGATATGGGAGTACGTTACAGTTTAGTCCTTGT
This sequence comes from Coenobita brevimanus, assembly GCF_032717465.1. Classification (NCBI taxonomy): domain Eukaryota; kingdom Metazoa; phylum Arthropoda; class Malacostraca; order Decapoda; family Coenobitidae; genus Coenobita; species Coenobita brevimanus. The sequence continues at coordinate 247,900 of NW_027642144.1, forward strand.
TGTTTATTATTTATTCCAATATATCCCAGCTTTTTCCATACATTTGGTAATATAAATTGAAGGATACAAGCATATAAATTTTATAGATAGCATGGAAGATTAATATATATATTTTTTAAAATTACTGTGACTTGACAGCAATGAGGAATGCAAAAATAGGGAAAAAATGGCAGGGGTACTTTCGTATACACAGCTGAAGACAGCTCACTGTCCCACCTTGTGATTATATAAGATTTGATACTGGCATTAGTGTAAAGTATAGTTTCATTGCTCCCTTCTAAATTTGTCTTTTCAACAGGTGTGTTGGTGTGGGTGGGAAGGGGTCATGTGAGTGTGAGTCAGGCTGGGCGGGTGAAACCTGCATGCACCGCACTCAGCCTGTCTTTTTTGCACACAGCAGTTATGTCAAGATGGCACTCACCTCTGTTCCACCTCCACATACCATCATCCTCCAGCTCAGGTAAGATCAACTGGCCTTCGGTCATAGTCCCTTCCTTACTAGAACTGCACTTGATCATTACATACCCCCTCACACTTGCCCATATTCCCACACTCTTAACTTTATCACCTGGAACTACAGTACACTATATAGTCCATTCCAGATTAGAATGACAGTTACCCATATGGGTGATGTAGTTTGAGTGAGAAATATGAGTAAAATTCTGATATTGGAATGGACTGTGTTGTTGCCTCAGTCCTTGCTCATTGAGCAGTTGAGGAGCTTTTTTACTAGGTCCTTTTAATTTATGCAAAAATAAGAAAGCAGTGATTAAAACTCTAAAAATATTGTTCCATAAGGAGTCAGATATGTGATAGCCCTGTTTACTACACAACATAAGAAATCTTTTGACATAGCTTATGTTGTTTTAGCCCGCTGCACCTTGCTTATAGGCAAGTTAAGGAGCCACAGCATAAGAACCCAGTTATTTGTGCAGAAAATATAAACAAAAGATTCAAGCTCTACTAAAAATTGTTTCATCCATAACTTATCAAATGAAATGAAATCCTAAGAACTACACAAACCATTTGATTTATGCAGAAGTAGAACCCAAAGACTGAATCCTTTCAAAAAATAATCCTGTTAAAGAAAATGGAATTAAGAGAGCCTTTGTGTTTTAAAAAATAATCCATTCAGAGAAAGTAAAAGAAAAAAAAAAGGTCTGTTTTCTTTTTCTGTAACTCACAAGTGCCTGTAGGATAAAGCCAGTTCAATTCATGTCAGGTTAAAAAAATGAGTGAAATCTGTGTTATGTTCATCTTTATACATTTCTTTTCCTCACCAAGTCATTTGTTTCATGAAATTTCTTTTATTTCTCCCTCTCATGCTCTCATTTACCATATCCAGACATCTTTTTGGCCTTCCTTGCCTCCCCTTGTCCTCAGACTCACACATATATGCAATACCCTCCTCTCCTCCTAGTTCATAATCATTCTGTCTTTATGACTATACCATCAATATGCCCATCTACCCTCTGATCAATAGAAGGGCCATGCAGACAGTCTTCATTATTAAGTCATGGATGTGTTCCAGACTGTTACAACATTTTCCATGTACTGTAATTGGTGATGAAAATTGGGGAACCAGGGGAATTAAGATTTATAGGTTATAGCGGATTTTTGATTGACAAATTAGTTTTCCATCCATCCATCTATCATCCAATCCTACATTGCCCCATGAGGAGTGTTGGAGCCGGGGGTTAGGCAAGTTGGTCCTGACATTTAAGATGAGAGTGATGTTTTACCATTATTTACTGTAGACCCATTCAACCAGAGGAGATGCTTTATATTTTATTCTGACAAATACCTAGTGATTTATTCAGCTAAGGAGAGATGCCTTGGGGTGGAAGGGTTAGAAAAAGTCTCCATTATCCTGCTGCTGGATAATGTCAACTGTATTGTATTCTAGCCAGAAAATATGTTATTAATTTTTAAAGAGACATGTAAGGATGGAGAGGTTCTTACTGTATAATAACATGAAAAGAGGCAACATACAGCAAGGGGATATGGTAAAAATATTTTTTGTAAGGTTGTGGACATGGGAACAATAAAAGCAGAGGACTTTAAAAATGTTATTTACACAAGCAGGTCCTGTTATACAAGTATCTGCTATACAAGAAACCAGTGATATGAGAATGGGCAATTTAGACCCGATCTCAGTTATGCCAGCAGGGTCAGTTAGCCTAAACCTAGTTTTCTCTTAATTTATGTACTCGGTTATATGAGTTTCACGATCCTTTTATTTTGTTTGATATACAAGTGTCTGCTCTTTTGCTGTCCAAGCAGTCTTCCATCAACACATCCCACTCATTTAATGGGACCCAGCTGTATTGAGGACTCACTGTTATATATTTGTAAGGTTTCGTACGTGGGAACACTCTGGTCAGCTGGTGTGGGTGGGGTCACAACATGGGCGTGACCTGGCAGCGCTACACCTAGTCAGTGGGCGGGTGTGTCTGAAGCTGCTGCTACACCCTGCTGCACTCACACACCTCTGCCTCACCCAGGTTGTCCTTACTGATGGGCAGTGGCACACCATATATATCCGAAGGTACTGTGTAAGGTTTTAATTTCAAAATTATAATAATGTGGTATTAATAATAATGATAAATAATAATAATAATAACTAGGAAGCACTCAAAGAGCGCATACCTCCGCCAATGCATGATCCAGATTTGGATCCACCCCAAAATTTAATAAATTCTTCCTTGGCCCATGGCCCACCCTTCCACTAAACTTCATTGATATAATTGAGAACTTTTGGAGATACTGTCTGGACAGACAGACAAATGTAGGTGAATATATAACCTCCTTCAACTTCATTGGTGGCGGTAATAATAATAACTTTATCATCATTGTTATCCTCATGTTTTTTTCACTTAAAAATAGAATGAAGTAGGATGCTGATGCAAGAAAAGAAGAAATATGAAATTAGGAGAAGTACCAAAAGCATGCTCAGTGAAATGGGCCTGACATCCATAGAATAATAATATTATTATATGAATAATATTAATGTTTTTGTGAGGGCAGAGTGTGTGAGTGAATAGTGATGATATAATGAAAACAGTGCCAGCAACCAGAATAATGGTGTTACATTTGTGAGGATAGAGTTTGTGAGTGAACAGAGATGGAAGTGAACCATAGTGACTAATTATGATGATGATGATGATGTTGGCTATGTGGAGAGGATGTAAACTGAGAGACCAATGAGGAGAGTGTATGTGAGTGAAGGAGAGGGGAGGAGAGGGAAGGGGAAATGGAGGATGAGATGGAGGGATGAAGTGGAGAGGTATATGAGAAAGGGGTGTGTGGGCTGGGGGAAGGGCAGTGAAATGACGGGGGACAGGGCAACATGGAGGCGATTTGATTCTGGCCACCCCTTATGGTATTAAGGCTTGTGGCAGTTGATAGATCGATAGAGAGATAGATGTTGATGAGGATGAGGATGATGATACTGAAGACTACAATAACACATCCAACAATAATAATTATGTTTTTGTGAGGACAGGGTAGGTAAGTGGGCAGAGATGGAGGTGGACCAAGGTGATGGCCCACTGTACAATGCTACCCCAGCCCCTGCCTCCCCCCAGGGATGGTCCACACCCCTCCTGGTGGACCGACAAGAGGGGGTCTACGTAGGAGGCTCACCAGAGTATGTAGGAGTGAGCCTCTATGTTGGTCATCATGACTTCCATGATGGTAAGATCTTTTTGCCTTTTGTTCTGCATAGCTCTCTTAATGGTAAGTTCTTTTAACCCATTGTTCATGATGACTGCCTTGATGATAAGTCCTTTTTGCCTTTTGTTCTTCACAGTTTTCATGACATTAAGGTCTTTTTGTCCTTCGCTGGCTACCATTTCCATGAGTATTAGCATTTTCCACCATTTTTATGAATGTCGATATTAGTGTTTGTTATTGAGGCAGTTGTCAGTTCAATCACAGGATTTTTTTTTTTTCAATATACTGTATCTCAAAGTTCTCCATACAACTGGTACTGTACTACAAGTTAGGGAAAACTAGTAAAGCTCCTTTATAGGTAGCAGTGGATCTGTAATCAGTAATTTTTATATAATTTACTGATAGAAATCCAGTTAGAGAAAGTTGTGTACAAATGTGCCATGGTTTGATTGCAAGAGGCCAGAGGTTTGTCTTTAATATGTAATGTTGTCAGGGATGTAGGATGGTTTCTTATGACTTAAATTAACTGGATTATGGAAGTGTAGTTATTAACCCTACCAAGCCCTGAACTCTGTGTGGCTTGCAATGGGGCAGCAAAAATGAGGCTGTTACCAATTATTTTTTACCTAATAAAGACTATTTATAACTAGGACTTACTGTCCAGATCTTTCTTTTGTAATATATGATGTTTGTCAGGCTGCCTCAGTGCCCTGCAGGTGTCTTGAGTGCCCAGACGCATGTTCTCTCTGTCTCTTCCAAAAATTTAGATGTTTAAGTTCACTGATAATTAGCCTTTTTTTTTTTTTTTTTGTATCTCACTCATGGTATGTGTCCAAGTGTCTAGACATACAATAAGATCTCCTTAATCTCTTTTACAGTGTGGATCTGTTTGAACTGTGTCACACAGCCAAAGACCTCTTCTCTCTTGATGGAGCAGTATTATATTATGGTTGTATGACTAGATCCGTGTGTTTGGTAATTTGGACCTTCTTTTTTGTTATATATGTGTTCCTCCAATGATGTTTAAGGTTGCCTGGATGACCTACGAGTGTCTGGAGTGCCACTGCCCCTGCCACCTCTGGTTAACACATCAGCCCTAGCCCAAGCCACCATGTTCACTAGTGTGTCTGCTGGCTCTACTGCCCCACCAGCCTGCGATAATGTCACCTGCCTCACCCCATTCACCTGTATTGATGTCTGGTGGAGGCATGAATGTGGGTTAGTACAGTACTTTCTTTATCTCTCTTTATCTGCATGTCTCATTCTGTCCACATCTGTTAGTTTGTAATATATTCCACACTAAGAAATACACAGTGTGAGGAAATTAAGAGGAAGTTCCACATTAAGAAACAAACATTGTGGACAAATTAAGAGATTGCATGGCTATTGAGAATGTTAGTGGGGTAATGCACATGGACAGGTCAAAGTGGTTTGAACACATGGTGAGAATGTGTGAGAGCTATTGGATGGGAGAGCTGAATGTGGGAGGGATAGCCCCCATTGTTAGACCAAGGAATATGTGGAGTGAAACTGCATGAAAGGGCCTCATGCTTAGAGAACTTGACCAGAATTCTTTACGAACAATGAAAGAAAAGGTTGACTTTGGCGAACAAGGAACACTGGATTACAGAATGTATGAATGTACAATATTTCTTAGTTTGTCTGTCTGTCTGTGTCTCTTCACTAGCATGATACTGTTTATACTTTCATCCTCGCTCATAGGGTTATCAGACACCAGAAACCAAACCAGAGTGAATTAAGTATTGTATTACAGGAAAAAATATGACAAAGCAAAATTATTCTAGAATATAATTAACTGTGAAGCTACATAACGTGGTGAATGTTTTTGGCGTATCCGATAGAGCCAGGATTCCGGGGGCTTGAATGATGAGTGAATGGAAGCGTGGCCCATTGGATTGGGCAATTTTGGGCTGTCTGGACATTGCTACTCCTCACCCTGCCTTTGGGTGGGAAAGGAGGTCCGGATGATGATGTTGATGATGATGATGATGATGATATAATTAACTGCTGTGAAGATTTATATGTCCTGCAGAGTAATTAAAATAATTGTTAACCATGGACCTTCAGGTGCCTAGAGGGATCAGAGGTTACACGAGAGGGTGGGCACTGTGAAGACGATGAGTGTCAGTGGTCACCCTGTCTTAATGGTGGAACCTGTGCCAATGCCAGCCCAGGGTATTTTTGCCACTGTCCTTCCTCCTACATTGGTGAGACTCAAAATACATGCTGCTTATTGCTTTATTGCTGTGTTTCTCAAGTTTTGCCAACTCTCATGCTTCCCAGTCTTTTGACCAAAAGAGCTTGACCATGTTTATGTACTTATGATATTGATTAACCTCTTCACTATGATATTGATTGTCTTTGTTGTCACCAGGCTTCCACTAGACAGCTTTGCTAAACTCTAAGATGGACCTGTAGTAGCCTGGAATTCTGCCTTTCAGAATGTAGATAATGTAGAGTGGCGTGTAAATCACTGCAAGGGCTTTTCCCACAATGTAAAAGAATACTTCATTACCATGAGGCTCTACCATTTGTTATGAGAGTATCGTGAGCAATGAATCAGGCTCTTACATGATGCAGGCACAACATAGTAGGTAACATACCACCTCTCATTGACATTTTTACATACTCAAGATGTTGTTGGTGATAGAGGATTGAACTAAGCCTGAGTGTGTTGCAGGGTGGTGCAGGAGAGGTGCGGTACACCATCGACCCGGCTAGCGACCCGTATCGGCTGTTTGCAGTGGACTCCATGGGCGAGGTGCGTCTGCGGCGGTGACTGGACCGAGAGAGGGCCGGGGTGCACGTGGTGAGGGTGTTGGCCGTTGATGGGGGTGTGCCAGCCCTTACCTCCACCGCCACCCTGGCCCTCACCCTCACGGACGTCAATGATAATGCACCCAATGTGGCCAATCCAGACACCCTATACATACAGGAGAACAGTCCACCTCACCACATAGCAGACCTCACACTGGACGATGCTGATGACTGGACTCTTGGTCATGGTCCACCCTTTACTGTCAGCCTTGACCCTCGTGCCCCTGACACAGCAAGAAGTCCTTCAGGGTCCAGTTCAATAAAGGTATACATCTAGCCAGAGTGTTTACTCCTTGGCCGAATTGAGCAAAAAATAAATAAATATAAGTTTTAATTTTTAGGCAGTCTTCACATTAAATCAAGGATGTGTGAAGGTAGAATTTTACTTAAATTAATCAGTTGTAATTGAGGCATGTTTCTGATTTATTTTTATATGGGCACACACACACACACACACACACACACACACACACACACACACACACACACACACACACACACACACACACACACACACACACACACACACACACACACACAGGCAAAAACATATCACTCTGCCTTGTAAAGGCAGGTGATAATAACACAGCTCATAGCTCTGATCCAGTGATGATGATGATGATGGTGGTAGAAAGAAGATTAGAAAAGTGATAATGGTGATGATGACAATGGTAGAAAGAAGACTAGAAAAGTGATGGTGATGATGATGATGATGATGATGATGATGATGTTGTAGATGATGATGATAATATTCTCATGCTTCAGCTGGTGATAAAGGGAGAGGTGTTGCTGTAGTTAGTTCACTGGTTCCCCTCGACCGTGAAGATGTGACACGACTCCTGCCCCTGGTATTGAGTGATGCACAAAACTTGACCACCACAGCAACGCTCACCCTCACTGTGGCAGACGTTAATGACAATCTTATGGCCCCTGCATCAAAAGCTGTCTCGGTTAGCAGGCTAAGGGTAAGGGTGCCTTTTTTTTTTAAATACTGTTGTTTCATAAGGTAGCATAGGAACCTGGGGCTATACTACTGTACTCAGTTCAGACATTTAAGGCAAGAATGATCAGTTGTTCATCCATGAGTGGCATTCTGTATGCAGTGAACCCCAAACAGTGCAGATACCAGTAGGCCAAGGAAAATCTCTGAAAGTGGATTGAGGGTACTGTTGGAGGAATCAGATCTTTTCTGGAATGGTAGAAGAGACAGGAGCTATGTATTAGTGAGATAAAAGGGAGAGGAGTGTCTTAGAGAGTAAGGAAGATATGTGAGGGCAATGAATCCTAGAGGCAGTTCTGTTATGGCCATCCCTTGCTGGAAGGTTCTCAAGAGGGAGCAAGTTGTCAATGGTGATGATGATGATGATAAAGGTGTAATTATTTCATTTCATTTCGTTTTTGAAGGCTCCAACATGCATGCATGCATCCACCTTAGTCACCTAATGGCGGCTGTCCATGCTGGTCGATCTATGGCAACCTCTCTGTTCAGTCACTTAACCCTGAGGTCACACTTAATGACTTCGTCCCACGTCTTTCTCAGTCTGCCTCTGCAATGCCATCCCCCATAATAATAATAATAATAGTAATCCATCCATCCATCATCCAATCCTATGTTGCCCCATGAGGAGCGTAAGAGCCCGGGGCTAGGCAAGTTGGTCCTGACATTTAAGATGAGAGTGACCAGCCTAACTCATTCCTGAGTGGCATTATGTGAGCAATACCCCAACCACCCCTTGGATATATACCTTCACTGGCATAATCCGATTGGAGTGCTGCAATTACCCACTAAACCACCAGGTGCCATAATTTGGTTATATGGTTACCACCCAGCATAGTAAATGGTTTCCTGGTTAACAGGAAATAAACCTGGTGAACGGGAAACCATTTGGCTTGTCACTCAGTGTAGAGTCACCCATAGGCAGAAGGAACAGGAAAGAATGAAGGAAAGAAAATCATAGTAATAATAATGATAATAAAGAAATAGGGTTAGGATGCTGATAATGATGATGTTTGACAGGACACTACAGGAAGTATGGGTGTGGGGCGGGTGTATGTGGAGGACCCCGATGACTGGGATACAGGCGACAAGGTGTGGGCATGGCGGGGGGGACTAAAGCACCCACGCTTCCACCTCAGCACTCACACTGGCAGTGTCACTATAGCAGCTCAAGCACCAGATGGCACGTGAGTTTGTGTCCCTGTTAAGTAACAGTTAATAATCCTTTCTTCCATGATAGACCTTGATGGCATGTGAGTACTTTTCCTTGCTGAGTACCAATAACAGTTCTTTTCTCCCAACAAAATTACCTTCCTTTGTTTTCTTTCTGCTTCCAGATGACATTAAATAGCATGTTACTTTTTATCACAACAGTATTAAGTAACAGCCCTTCTTCCCTTATCATTATTACTTTCCAATGCTTCCCTTCTTCTTCCAACCAGATGATAGAATGGTACCCATACCTAGCAATGTGCCATCACATCACATCACCTGATAGAAGCTACAAATGTGCCCAAAAGACCGAAAAAGTAGTCTAAATATGGTATGTGTATTACTGATGGAGTGGAGAGGTATATGAGAGAGGAAGATGTGAGCTGAGGGGAGGGCAGTGAAATGGTAGGGGACAGGGCAACACGGAGGCAATTTATTTGTGGCCATCCCATATGGGCCTGAGGCATCTGGCAATAGATATACAGTGTTACTGAGCTACTGTAATATAAGGAAAGATGTATCATTCCCTTCTATCTTCATTCATTGATCCAAACAGATATGAACTCCAATTTCTTGTGAGTGACTTGCGACATCGGCAAAGCAATGTAGCAGCCAACGTGACAGTGAAGGTGACAAGTGTTGATACCGATACGGTGAGCTGTGCCGTTTCCATCACTGTCACTTTTCCATCCCCACGTACTCTCATCACCCCTCACCAGGTAACTCATCCTAGAGACCTTCTAGTGAACAGAGATTGGACAGTTTTCCTTGTTGTGGTGTATTTGTCACTCACCTAGCAATAATGAGTGCTCAGCTCATGTGATTTGACTTGCTGGTTTAAAGTTCAAGGATGTTCTGATAATACAGTACTGGTAGATAGATAGATAGATAGGATGAAAGACATAGCGAAAAGAGTACTGAAAGGTACTTATAGGAGACGGATGGGAAAGGAAAGAGTTAAGGAGGAACCGGTGTGGATAACAGAGGAAATAAGAAAAGAAATTAAAGATAGAAAGAGAGGTAACAGATGTAGGAGGAATGCAGGTCACAGGAAGAGGAGGAAATGTGGAAAAACCTGTACCTGGAACAAAAACGTAAAACCCAAAAGTTGATTAAAGATGAAATATATAAGTATGAAGACAAAATAATAAAGGAGATAAAAGATAAAAGGGATAATAAAAATATTTGGAAATATGTGAAGAAGCTGAAAGGAGAGAAAGAGAAAGAGGACAATAGGTTGATGGTATATGGGGAAGATGGCAAGAAATTTGAGAAAGAAAGATTAGAGGAAGAAATAGGAAAGTTCTGGGGAAATATATATAAAGAGCAGGAAAACAAGATAGAACAAATATGGAATAGACAGAAGAAGGAAGAATATATGAAGGAATATGAGAATGTAAGAGACAAGATACAGAGAGGAGAATTCCTAGTACGAAGAGGAAGGGAAGAGAGGTTAGAACAGGAAGATAATTTAAGGATGATAAAATCATGTAGTATAGAAATTAGAGAACATCTTGAAATGGCATTTCAGGTAGATAAAGGTATAATATTTACAGAAGAAAAGGCAATTACAGAGGAAAGGGTGATCAAATGTTTAAAAAGGATGAAAAATAAAAAAGTATCAGTACTGGACAGAATTAAGCCAGAGATGTACATAGCATTCCTCAACAACAAAAATAACAGGGATTGTTTAGTAATATGTCTAGAGAATGTAGTAGAAAAAGGAATAGTGCCAGAAGAGTGGAAAGAAACAAAGACAGTACTGATACCAAAAACAAAGAGACCAAAGATAGGTGAATTGAGGCCAATTGCTTTAAACAATGTGGGATATAAAGTGCTGATGGCAGTCATGAGAGAGAGTACTGAAGAGCATTTAATGAGAAATAATATGGAAAAACAAACACAAGCTGCATTCACAGAGGGGGGGAGGATTGAAAATAATTTGTTAATATTGAGATATTGCATCGAAACCTCATTTCACAAAAAGAAACCACTTGTAGTAATATCAATAGACTATTCTAAAGCTTTTGATAGTATAAAAAGGGATAAATTAATAGAATTATTAGTAGAATATAAAATAAATCCAAATGTAATTAATGTAATAGCAGAAGTTTATAAGGGAGACAAAACAAAAATTGAACTAGAGGATAACAATATGATGACATTACCAGTAACAAGCGGAATACGCCAGGGATGTACTGGATCAACCACTCTGTTTAAATTAGTTACATATGAAATAATGCAAAGGTTAGAAGAAATAAACAAGGGTTTTAAAGATGATAATTTCAAGATCACATCTTTATACTATGCAGATGATGGTATACTTTTGGCAGGTAGCATTAGGGAGGCTGAAGAAGTCATCAGAGGAGTTACAGTAATAAGTAGGGAATACGGACTAGAAATTCTATCTATCTATCTATTGCCAGACACCATAATCCCTTAAGGGATGGCCATTTGACTTTGAGTTATTTGTTTTAAGGGGAGGAGCACTAACCCTCCACCAACCCACTTGTTCACACGTAGGGAGCACGTATGGTTTGGTTATATGGTTACCACCCAGCGTTGTAAATGGTTTCTTGGCTTACAGGAAACCATTTGGCTTGTCACTCAATGTAAAGCCACCTGTAAAGGAAAGAAAAGCAATAAGAAGTGACAGGGAAGATGTGAGAAATAGGAAGAGAGGAGGGCAGGCACAGAAAAAGAATGATAAAGGCTAAGGAAGAAGTAGGCAGCACTACATCAAGTGAGTGGATGATGGTCGCCACCACCTACCACGATACAGAAATAAACTGGTAAGAAAGGTGGCTGGGTGCTTCCCCAGCCAGTGGGATTATGACTTTCTTTTATTTAGTCACACTTGTGTAGGAGCTGACTAGCGTGGGCCAGCTGGTCTGTTGTAATATAGTACTGGTATTTCTTTGATGGGTGACGGGAGGTTGGGAAACTACAAAATATAAAGGTGGAACCGGCAAAGGCCTGAGGTAAGTGAATATGGAGGTAACTGGAGTGAGGTAAGTTGCCTAAAGAATTTAATAATGCTGATCCAAGAGTAGCCCCATACAGCAAGAGAATTGGGCACTACTTGAAAAGTATAACTAAAGAAGGTTTAAGGTGTTGCAAACACCATATAAAAGAAGGAAAAGAGGAGACATGATTATAACTATATAAATGCATATCAAGGAAGGAGAAAATAGACAAAAATAAGTATATAACCTATGGGGATGCATCAGCAAGAGGACACTGCAAAAAACTGCATAAAAAGAGAGGCAATAAAGACGTAAGGAAGTTTAGTTTCCCAAATAGGGCAATTGGTCAGTGGAATTCACTACCGGATGAAAGTATGTGCCAAAACAATTCATAAATTTAAGGATATGTACGATAAAAATGGTTGAAGACACGGGACAGTACGACTCATTCCTGTAAAGATACAATTAGGTAAGAACACACACACACACACACACACACACACACACACACACACACACACACACACACACACACACACACGACCCGGTGAATTACACACACACACACACACACGACCCGGTGAATTACACACACACACACACACACACACACACACACACACGACCCGGTGAATTACACACACACACACACACACACACACACACACACACACACACACACACACACACACACACACACACACACACACACACACGACCCGGTGAATTACACACACACACACACACACACACACACACACACACACACACATACATAAATGAAGACATGCTGAGAAGGAGAGGTGATAAAGACGTAAGGAAATTCAGTTTCCCAAACAGAGCAATTGATCAATGGAATTGCACTACCGAATGAAATAGTATTTGCCAAAACAATTCACAAATTTAAGGATATGTAAGATAAATATGGTTTTAGACACGGGACAGTACGAGCTTGACTCATTCCTTTAAAGATACAATTAGGTAAGAACAATTAGGTAAGAACGAAGTTATACGTGTACACAGAACAGGCGAAACTTGGAATTTGACATCCGTAGACTTTTTTTCAGGCAGCAAAATTTAATAGCGAATTTATAGCCGATCGAAAGTTAGGTTAGGTCACTTTGGGCAGGGTTTGGTCTGATTAGGTAATTTTTGGTTGGGTTGGCTTCAGTTCGACTAGATATAGACGGATTAGGTTAGATTGCTTTAGAATACGTCGGTTTTCATAGGTTTTGGGATGGGTTTTATTTGGTTGGGTTAGGCTGGGTTAGGTTCGGTTGGATTAGGTCATTTTAGGCTTGACTGGGTTGGGTTAGGTCGGGTATGGTATGGTTAAGTGAGACTGGGTAGGATTAGGTAGGGTTAGATGTGGTTAGGCTGCTTCAAAATAGGTTAAGTATGGGGAGGTTACGTGAGATTGTGAGGTTAAATACAATTAGACTGGGTTAGGTGAGGTTAAGCTAGATTAGGTTGGGTTGATTTAAGTTGGATTAGGTCATTGGAGGTTAGGCAGGGTTTAATTTGTATGAGTCTGGGGAAATAGCAGTCAGATAGATTATTTTCTGGTTAGGAGGGCCGATAGGAGGTTAGTGAGGGATGTTAAAGTTATAGGAAGTGAGGAGTGTGTGCAGCAGCACAAACTATTGATTTGTGATATGGTGCTTAAAGAACAAATTGATGAAAAAGAGGACTTATGTACCTAGGAGGAAAATATGGAAGCTGAAAAACCAAGTAGTAAGGGATGCCTTGTATAGCGAGTTGAGGAGAGTGGTGGTTGAACAGGGAGCTGTAGACAGAGGCGTTAATGAACAGTACAGAGCCCTCAAGAACAATTTCTTGAGAGTTACTGATGTAACATGCGGCTGGACAAGAGGACCACCAAGACATAAAGTAACTTGGTGGTGGGATGAGGGTGTAGAAGCTGCAATTAAGGAGAAAAGAAGGCTTTTCCGGGAATGAAAGAAGGGTGGTAGCAAAGAGGAATATTTGGCTGCCAAGCATAGGGCTAGGAGAGAGGTATACAGGGCAAAGTCTGAGTCACGGAGACAATTACTTGATAACCTAAATCATGGGGAAAGGAAAAATATATTTAGGGTGGCAGGTCAGGTGAAGAGGGATAATCGGGATATCATAGGTGAGCAGTGTGTGAAGAATGATGAAGGAAGGGTAGTGGTGAACAGTGAGGATATTAAAGATGCATGGAGAGAGCATTATAACCGGTTGTTGAATGAGGAGTTTGACTGGGACAGGGAAGGTTTGGAGCAAGCAGATCCAGTGTCTGGCCCTTGGCCTTTGATTGATACTGCTATTGTGAGTGAGGCAATAGGCAGGATGAGGGTGGGGAAGGCAGCAGGTGTGTCTGGGTTGACTGCCGAAATGTTGAAGGCCTCAGGCGATATAGGGGTGAGTTTAGTCACTGACCTGATAAATAGGATTATTTATGAGTGTGTTGTCCCAGATGATTGGCTGAAGAGTGTAATTGTAAATGTGTATAAAGGGAAGGGTGATGCCCTGGAAAGAGGAAATTATAGAGGTATAAAGCTTTTAGATCAGATAATGAAGGTAATGGAGAGAGTTTTAGAAGGTATGATTAGAGAAAGAGTGAATATTGATGAGATGCAGTTTGGGTTTATGCCAGGTAGGGGGACCACTGATGCTATTTTCATTGTTCGACCATCAACAGGCATCTTTATAAAGTATCCCTGGCTGATATGGAAGACTACTGTATTTCATTTTCCATATGTTTAATCCATAAGGTTTTATCAAGAGGCTGCAACGGATGTACAGTAAGACTTCTTATGCTGCTCCCCCCCTCCCCCCTTTTTTTTTTCCATAGTAAATATTGGAAAGATTGCCAGCTAATGTTCTGTAGCTCAAAATGTAGCTGATGTAGCATTGTCACCCAGCTAGCAGTACCATTGATAGGGAATTAGTCAATACTTCAGAACTCTAACACCAGCGTATATAATATGGATTTACAGTCAAGTACTCACCCCATCCCACTCTTCCGAGTTTAAAAATTGCTGTGTTTTTTTCCTGTATATTTTTTTATGTATTAGTAGACTTGGTCTTGTTTATGATGAGACTGTGATGTTCTTCATGACTAATTTTCCTCAAATCTTTCAGGTATAGAATGTGACTAAGAAGCTAAAGACCATTATCGTGTCCCAGTTCCATCAGTGAATGTGGTAAAGTGAAAAGCATTGCAAGAAGGAATAAGGAGAGATAGCCTAACCTAAGCCACTATATGACAACCCCTACAAAATTAGCTCCCCCAACTCAAACTAGCCTTAAAAGGTAAGTCTTGGTTAGAAGAGTTCAGGGACGTAATATAATGAAAATCGGTAACGTTGGTTACTTCTAAAGTTATACCCACTTCTTCATACTGGTTTGGTGCCACAATTCGTATGTGAGTCCCATCAATCACACCAGCTACCCCAGGAAAGCCAGCAATTCGCCTGAATTTTCTTTCAGTTCTTTGTAGTTCAGGGATTGTATGGGGGAACTTCACAAACCTCTTAACAATGTGTGGTGCAGTTAGAGCACAGAGTGTTTCCGTTATCACATTGCTCACTGATGGCTGCGATGGTCCAAAGTCATCACAGTTACACTGCTGCATTTTTCCAGTTGCAAGGAACCTTAATAGTATCAACACTTTTGTCTCAGGGTGTGAGAGGATGGTTTCGATGTGTGGGCCTTTCCAGTACATCTCTTACTAATCAATCAATCAATCAATCATTTCCTGTGGCACCCCACGAGATGCATAGGGCCTCAATGAACTCTCTCCACCAATATTTGTCTCTTGCCATCTCCTTCAGGTCCCACCAACACTCCACTCCTGCTTCTTTTTTCACTGTCCTCAACCAGGTTTCCCTCGGCCTACCTCTACCTCTTCTTCCTCTAGCAGTCCACTCTGGCACATCCTGTATTAAACTACCTTCTTTTCTGTATATGTGCCCCAGCCACTTCCAACAAGACAGTCTCACATATTCATTAACTGGTTCCACTCTCGTAATATCCCTTACTCTTGCATTTGTAACTCTGTCTTGTCACTTTACCCCAAGAATCCTTCTCAGTATTTTAATCTCAAATCCTAATACTCTCTGATCTGTTGCAATTGTACTGTGCCATGACTCATGCCCGTAAATTAAAATTGGTCTAACCATGGAATGGTAAATTTTCACTTTAGTATGTACCGAAAGCATATTATTATTCCAAACAGATTTCAACATTCCAACAGCTCGCCAAGCCTGTCTAATCCTCTCCTCAATTTCATAATAAACAGAATGCCCTCACGATCGAAACGGTACCTTCTTACATGTTCTTGATCATCATATTCCAAGAATGCATTCTTCCGAGCTCGAAAATTTCTGCATGGTGGGTGGTGTCGGTCAGCCATGGTCTATGTTGTCTTGTCTCTTGTTGTTTGAGGGACGCAGCTACTGTGTTTACTGACACTAAAAGCCCTCCTATCTCCTTAAAAGTCCTTGTGGAGGACTTTTACTATTTAGCGATTTTATGAGTAAACTTAGGAGTTGAAAGTAACTTTTAGGAGTACTTCTAGAAGCTAGGAGCCAAATATCACTTAGAGAGGAACTTTTTACTCCTTGGAATTTTTATTAATACGGGAACTAATATTCATTCTTAGATCTTTAGTGGAAACGTTTCTAGAGAAGGGAAAGAAGTTGTATGCGGCTTTCATGGATTTGGAGAAAGCATATGACAGGGTGGATAGACAAGGATTGTGGAAAGTATTAAGTTATACGAGCAAGAAGATATGAAATGCATCACAGAAGTGGAGGGGTTATATATTCTCGTATAATTACAAGTGCTTTGCCAACTTTATGTGTATTCAGTGCTATATGGTGCTGTTCAAAGAGTTATAGCAATGTAAATTTTTCTTTGACCAGAAGTTCTTTCAGCTAGTGTTTGAAAGTAATTATTGAATATTTGTGTGTGTCAGTATCTGGTCTGCATATTAAAGTTGATGGTCTGTACAGTATTGAGATGTACCAATATATTAATATTACATATGTTTTTACCCTTACTGCTACAGTAGTAGGCACTTCATTCATGTAGGTTTAACTTTTCCCATGATATACAGTATATTTGTGTGCATGCACTTGTCTGCAGGATATAAAGGGCTTGCTGCATGTAGCGTAGGGATTTCAGTTAGTAGATGGAGGCATATATATCTGAATATATGATGTATACATTTCAGTATCTTGTCATAACCACGTCACATCACTGTTCCTGACAACAGCAAGAGAAGATCCTTGATGGGTGACTTTCCATGCATCTCAGCAGACAGCTCCTTCCTGGATGACACTGGCTCCACCCCAGCAGAATCCCATCAAGGTCAGTACAGCTCCAGTCTCATTAGTCATGGTCTTATTGAGGGAATGAGGCTGTGGAGCTTTTCTCAGCCTTGAGTTTCCACCAAAATGAAGCCCAAATGAACCCCAAAACAAGTTTAAAGCCAATCTAAATGGCCTAACGACTGTCAAGGAAGGTAACCTAAGCCTAACACCTGTAAATAACTCACTAAAGCCAACAAAAAAAATCAGAAAATCGTCAAATCAAGCTTAGTAAACTGTACCCCAAAATGACAATGTTCACTCCACCTATGGCTAAAACACTTTAATCTAAGTCTAAAAACATTTTATAAATCAACCTAAACACACAATTTTAGTCTAAAATGTCATCAAAATCTAAAAAAAAAAAAAAAAAAAATCAAAACCCATCGTTAAACCAGGATTTGGTCATCGTTAGGCAGGGTATGGTGGTATTTCTACCCCAATCGTTAAGCCGGGGTATCGCATCTAGGGGTGTCGTATATCGAGGTATTACTGTAATGGCCGTAATGAGTAGGTTTCTGTCAGGAAAATGGGGCCGGTGTGACTAGAGTGTGAGGCTGGAGTGACTAAATCACTAGAGCTGGTAAATTAGGGGATGGAGTGACTTGAAGCCAATCATGCAGCGTGGAGAGCCGCCATTAGGTGACCAAGGCAAGGCTTTTAACAAGGGTACAACAAGGAAGAAAGGTTGCTGGTTCCTTGAAAGCAGTGATAAGAAACAGGGAAGTGAGCATGGAAGTGAAAAAGTTACTACATGACAGTATTGTGATACCAACTCTAACATATGGAAGTGAAGCTTGGACCTTGTTGGAGGGACAGAAGTCAAGAGTCAGAGCAGTGGAAATGAGTTATTTAAGAGGAGCATGTGGATTTGCATGGAGAGACAGGCTGACAAACGAGGAAGTGAAGGAGCTTTGTGGTGTGGATGTGTCTGTGATAGAAAGCATTAGGAGAAACACATTGAGGTGGTTTGGCCATATGGAGAGGATGGAGAGTGAGAGACTGATGAGGAGAGTGTATTTGAGTGGGGTGGAGGGGGAGGCCAAGGATGAGATGGAGGGATGGAGTGGAGAGGTATATGAGAGAGGGGGGTGTGAGTTGGCAGCAGGGCAGTGAAATGGCAGGGGACAGGGCGACGTGGAGGCGATTTGTTTGTGGCCACCCCATATGGGATTAAGGCATCTGGCAATAAATAGATAGAGATAGAGTTCCTATAGTATGTTCACTGTAACCTGGCTTAGAGAAGTTAATCCTAGAATTGATAGAAGAGGAAAGAAGCATGGTGTGGGGGTCAAGAGAAACACAGCTGCGTGTGCTTGGCTTTATGCCGAGCAGCCAGGACGGTTGCGGCTGATGCCTGAGGCTGTGATTCAGAAGGATCCGGCAACACCCAGCATATCGTATGGATAGGCCTATGAACAGGCAGTATCCTACACATTATCCTTGAAAGGAACAGTTTATGGGCTTATGGCCTTTGGTTCCTTCTTCCTAGCATCCATCCATCCATCATTCAGCATCCATCCATCCACCATCCAATCCTATGTTGCCCCATGAGGAACGTAGGAGCCCGGGGCTAGGCAAGTTGGTCCTGACATTTCAGATGAGAGTGCCCAGCCTCACTCATCCCTGAGTGGCATTATGTGAGCAATAAACCCCAACCACCCCTTGGATATAAACCTTCACCGGCTCAATCTGATTGGAGCGCAATAATTACCCACTAAACCACCAGGCGCCAAAATTTGGTCATATGGTTACCACCCAGCATAGTAAATGGTTTCCTGGTGTACAGGAAACCATTTGGCTTGTCACTCAGTGTAGAGTCACCCACAGGCAGAAGGAAGAGGAAAGAATGAAGGAAAGCAAGACAGAAGAGGATGGAAGGAAAGAAGGATAGGGGAGAGGAAAGGACAGACACCCGAGAGCAGCACTACATCAGGTGAGTGGATGGTGTAGTGCTGCATAAAAAAAAAAAAAAGGTCATCAGTTTATTTTACCATGGTGAGGAAAAAAAAAAAATGTGATAATGATGGTGGTGGTGCTGATGATGACGATTGATGATATACATTTTTTTTTGCAGGCCACACAACTCCCTCTTTGAAGACAACATGTTCAGGTTAACCCTGGAATTGACAGAGGGTAGGAAAAGTTAGGGAACATGATGATGATGATAATGATGGTGATGATGATGATGATGATACAAAAAGAGTTGTAGTAGTAGTAGTTGTTCCCTAGGCAGTCTGGCCAAACAGCCCCAAGTCCCTAAGGAAGGCCATGGCCGAGACCGGGCTTTCCAACAGAGCTCTCAAGGAGTGTATGTTGTGTTGTTGGCATAGGTGATTATGTGCAATGCAGTATTTCAAAATGTGCTTAATAGTATGGGGTGCTGTGTTGCATCCTGGACAGGCATCAGTGACGGGGTCATCCAGCCTCTTCTGGTAACTTAAGAGAGCTGGATGATGCCCACATTTCACCCTGGCCAGGTGGACCCTGTCCTCACGAGGGAGGTAGGATTCAGAAGGGTGGATAGCAGGAGGCCGTGCATGCAGCTGTGTTGTTTTTAAGTGACTGAATGGAGTGGTGAGTGATTTGAGTATGGATATGCTTCTGGAAGCTGGTCTGAGGCGAGCAGTGGGGGAGAGATGACAGTACAATATTTGTGTATGATATCGTGTTCTGGGTGTTGTTTTGATGTTCACTGGTGTGTGTGTGGATGTGCTGCTATGTACTGTAGTTGATGTTGTAGGTTTGTGGAGGCTGCAGCAAGAAACTGGGTGCCTCTCACGTCTAGATGATCCTTTACTTTGAGGACATTGGTTTTGTGATGTAGGTGGTTTGTGGGTGTAGTAGCTGTGCAGCCTGTGATTATTTTTAGAGCCTTGTTCTGTATGGTCTGTAGAGTGTTGTAGTGTGTTTTGGTGAGGTTAGAAGCGCAGGCAGGGCTTGCATAATTCATCACTGAACGTATATATTGTTTGTATACTGTGGTGGTGGTTTCTTTGTTGTGTCCGAATGTTGTATGGGCAAGTGACCTCAAGGCATTGAGTCTTGGTGTTATTTTATTTTTAATGTTTGTGATGTGTTGTTTAAATGACATTGATGTATTGTATGTTACACCAAGGATTTTGTGTGTGTGTGTGTGTGTGTGTGATAGGGGAGTGTTGTTTATGGTGAGGTGTGGGATGTGACTGTGTTCTGCTGTCCAGTTTGTGAAAAGGGTCACTAGATTTGGCTGGGGCTATTTTGAGCCTGTTTGTGGTGAACCATTGGTGTAGTGTGTCGAGGTAAGGTTGGAGGATGTTCTTACCTAATTGTTCTTACCTAATTGTATCTTTACAGGAATGAGTCAAGCTCGTATTGTCCCGTGTCTTAGACCATATTTATCGTACATATCCTTAAATTTGTGAATTGTTTTGGCACACACTATTTCATTCGGTAGTGCATTCCATTGATCAATTGCTCTGTTTGGGAAACTGAATTTCCTTATGTCTTTATCACCTCTCTTCTTATGCAGTTTTTTGCAGTGTCCTCTTGCTGATGCTTCTCCATATGTTAAGTAATCATTTATGTCTATTTTCTCCTTTCCTGATATGCACTTATATAGCATTATCATGTCACCTCTTTTCCTTCTCTCCTGTAGTGTTGGTAGATTCAGTTTATTTAGTCATTCTTCGTAGCTTAGGTCCCTTAAGCTTGGTATCCATCTTGTAGCGGCCCTTTGAACTTTTTCAATCTTGTCTATATGCTTTTTGAGATGAGGACTCCAGACTATTGATGCATATTCCAGGGTTGGTCTAATGAATGATGTTATTATCCTTCTTAGCATGTCTTCATTTATGTATGTGAATGCTATTCTCATATTTGCAAGCAGTGTATACATGTTCCGTACCTTCTCGCTGATGTGGTCAGCCGGAGATAGTCTGTTATTGATAATCACACCTAGGTCTTTCTCTCTTTCTGATGTGTATAGGGTTTTATTTCCTAACTTATAATCCCAATCAGGTCTTTTTCCACTTTTACCAAACTTGATTACATGACACTTGTCCACATTGAATTCCATTTGCCATGTACTACTCCATTCATGAAGTTTATTTAATTCTTCTTGTAGCTCCCTGCAAGAGTCTGTGCTAGTAATTCTCCTTTGTATTTTTGCATCATCTGCAAACATATTCAGATAGCTCTCATTTCCAGTGTTACTGTTTATATCATTTATGTACACTAGAAACATGATTGGTGCCAGCACCGAACCCTGTGGTACTCCACTAGTCACTTCTTTCCATGATGAGTAGTTTCCTCTTAGTACTGTCCTCATTTCTCTTTTTATGAGAAAGTCTTGCATCCAACAAAACAGTTTGCCTCGAATTCCTCCTTGATGGTACAGCTTCCATAAAAGTCTTTGGTGTGGTACTGTGTCAAAAGCTTTCTTGAAATCTAAATAGATACTGTCCACCCATCCTTCCCTTTCCTGTATTGTGTTTCTTACTCTGTCATAGTAGCTCAACAGATTAGTAACACATGATTTTCCTTTTCTGAAACCAAACTGTCTTTCTGTTATCATACTGTGTTCTTCTAGATGATTTACCCAAGCTTTTCTTATAAGTTTTTCTAATACCTTGCTTACAACACTGGTCAGTGATACTGGTCGGTAGTTGAGAGGATTTTGTCTATTTCCTTTCTTGAATAAGGGGACTATATTTGCTTTTTTCCAAATATCAGGTAGTTTCCCTTGACTCAAGGATTTCTTGAAAATTAAAAATAATGGTTTACTTAACTCCTTTGCACATTCTCGTAACACCCAACATGAAATTTCATCAGGACCACTTGCTTTTCCTCTGTCTAATCTACTTAACTCCTCCTGTATTACTTTTTCTGCTATTTGTATATCTGGTAGTATGTGTGGACATGCGTGTTCCACATATTCCCTCTCAAAATTTTTTTCTTCTGTAAAAACTAATTGGAAATTCTTATTTAGTGCTTCACAAATATCTTTCTCTTGTGTATAAGTGATTCCCTCGTCCGTGATGGATTGTATTATATCTTTTACTTTGGTTTTGCTTCTGATATAGCTGTAAAACAACTTTGGTTAATCACTACTTTTATTTATTATATCCTCCTCAAACTGTTTTTGGGCTTCCCTCCTTATTCTTGTATAGTCGTTTCTTGCCTGTTTGTAATTATTATACGCCCTTTCACTATTGTGTCTTCTGTATCTATTCCACAACAAATCTCTTCTTTCTTTTGATTTTTTACATTCTGTATTGAACCATTTCTGTATTTTCTTATCTGCTTCTTTGTGCTGTGGGATGTGTGCAGCTGTGTTTGCATTTTGGTGTGTACTGTACATGTAAGGGTTATATTATCTGCATAGGAAGCTGTGTGTATCTGTGGTGTGTGGGGTGTGGGTATGTCGTGCATGTAAAGGTTAAAGAGTGTAGGGGACAAAACAAAAAGAGTTTGAGATGATGGTGGTGATCATTATGATGATGATACATATATATATATTTTTTTTTCATAGAACACACAACCCCTCTTGAATATGGCACATTCCAGTTAATCCTGGAATTGACAGAGTTCAAGATGGTGGTGGTGATGAGTATAATGATACTGAATACATTTTTAAAATTTTAGATGTAGTGCTGCTGTCGGGTGTCTGCCCTTTCCTCTCCTCCATCCTTCTTTCCTTCCATCCTCTTCTGTCTTCCTTTCCTTCATTCTTTCCTCCTCCTTCTGCCTATGGATAACTTTACACTCCCTCTTTTGTCTTTCTTTCCTTCATTCTTTCCTCTTCCTTCTGCCTGTGGGTGACCCTACACTGAGTGACAAGCCAAATGGTTTCCTGTACACCAGGAAACCATTTACTATGCTGGGTGGTAATCATATAACCAAATTTTGGCGGCTGGTGGTTTAGTGGGTAATTATTGCGCTCCAATCGGATTGGGCTGATGAAGGTTTATATCCAAGGGATGGTTGGGGTTGATTGCTCATGTAATGCCACTCAGGGATGAGTCAGGCTGGTCACTCTCATCTTTTTGTCAGGACCAACTTGCCTAGCCCCGGGTTCTACACTCCTCTCTGGGGCGACATAGGATTGGATGATGAATGAGTGAATGAATTATTATTATTATTTCATCCATCCATCCATCATCCAATCCTACATTGCCCCATGAGGAACGTAGGAGCCCGGGGCTAGGCAGTTGGTCTCGATATTTAAGATGAGAGTGACCAGCCTCACTCATCCCTGAGTGGCATTACATGAGCAATCAACCCCAACCACCCCTTAGATATAAACCTTCACCGGCTCAATCCGACTGGAGCGCAATAATTACCTACTGAACCACCAGGTGCCAAAATTTGGTTATATGGTTACCACCCAGCGTAGTAAATGGTTTCCTGGTGTACAGGAAACCATTTGGCTTGTCACTCAGTGTAGAGTCACCCACAGGCAGAAGGAAAAGGAAAGAAAGACAGAAGAGGGAGTGTAAAGTCACCTGTTGGCAGAAGGACAAGGAAAGGATGAAGGAAAGAAAGACAGAAAAGGATGGAAGGAAAGAAGGATGGAAGAGAGGAATGGGCAGACACCTGAGAGCAGCACTACATCGAGTGAGTGGATGGTGAGCGCCCCCACCTACCACCAATTATTATTATTATTATTATTTTTTATTATTATTATTATTATTATTATTATTATTATTATTGTTATTATTATTGTTATTATTATTATTATTATAATTATAATGCTGTATGGTAGTGGGACCTGGGCAGTAAAGGAAGAGGATATTTGCAGTCTCAAATGTACAGAAATGAGAGTGGTCATGTGGATGTGCAGTGCGTATCTGCGTGCAAGGGCTAGGGGACTAGGTTTACAGTGGAAGACTTGAGAGGTAGGATGGGACTGGAGTGTATTGGTGTTGTGATGAGGAGAGGTAGATTGAGGTGGTCTGGGCATGTGGAGAGGATGAGGGATGATAACTGGGTACAGAAAGTGAGAAGTGTTAAAGTTGGGGGTAAAGAGGTAGACCTAAAATGACCTGTGATGAGGTCTTTGAGTGTGACCTGAAGGATAAGGGACTGAATAGGGAAGTTGCCAGAGATTGAGCAGCTTGGAGAGCCGCCACTAGGTGATGAAGGCTGATGCATGCAAGCATGTTGGAACCTTCAAAAACGAAACGACAAGTTATTATTTTTTCAAGGCAGACGACACTCCCCTTTGAAGACATTAATATCATTTTTTTCCACCCCTAATGGGATTAAGGCATCTGGCTATAGATACAGTAGAGAGGTATATAGATTATTATTATTATTATTATTTTTCAGGGCAGACAACACCCTCTTTGAAGCCAGCACTTTGGTGTAGCGCCGCCAGCCTGTCACCATCAAACTGGTCAGCAAGATGTTCCAGGCCAGTGTTTACTTGGATGGTGGCATTTGCTGGGACATTCTATTCTAATTTGATGGTAAGTTAGACTGACCCGATTCTTCATCCATTGGCAGAATCTTGTATAATTTAGTAATGGATGTGACAGTCATCAAACAGTGCATGCTGAATATTAACTATAGTTCATTCACTTTAACCTGTCCCAGATTGTCATCGTTTTGCAGCTTGTCATAGTTGTGAATGAGGCCTTTAGTCATGTAGTAAGTTCAGCAAAATAATGTCCCATGGGAATTTTGGTATGACAGCAGGCCACTATTCAGATATCTCAAGGATGCCCCAAAATAACATTAAAAAACCTGTTGGCAGTCAGAGAAAATGTTGGCATAAGCCTAATGACACCTGTATTGAAAGTACAGTGGGCCCCCATTTATGCATGTTCAGTTTATGCATTTCTACATTTATGCAAGCGGCAAAATATTCATTCAATAGTTATCAGTTTATGCGAAATTAAGTCATTTTATGCGGCTTGCTACACATAGTGGCCTAAATTCGGGGAGAAACACAATTATGCGTGCACTCCATCATTTTATGCGAGGCTGTGGTGGCCTGGCTGTGCCTGGTTGAGAGAGTGAGAGAGAGAGAGAGAGTGTTCACCGAAGTTCATAAAATTTTATACAGTACTTTATTCTCTACCAATATATTCATGTAATATCTATTTTAAGGTAAAAGTAATCAAAATAATCAGTTACCGGAATAAGTGAGTATCGCCCATCACTAGTGAATGAGTGTAGTTGCCGCCGGCTGGCTGTGCGTAGCTACTGCGCCACTTGTGAGACAGTTTCATAGTTGGGCAGTATTCCGCTGCTCCCGCCATTTGAACATAGTGCTCAGTCTGCCCCTTGCTTGCCCTCCATTGACCTTGTGATTGTTTGCTGGTCGCACAATTTTGCTTATTTTCACACAGTCTGAGTTGCATATCGTTTGGCTGCTATTATGCCACTAAGTCAAGGAGGGAAAAGTAAGAGTATCGCTCTACAGATGAAGAGAGATGTCATCGAGAGAAAAGAGAATGGTGAGGGTATTACAGCCATTGGTAAAGCTATGGGGTTGGGTTAATCATCAGTGAGAGCAATTTGGAAGAACAAGGTGGAAATTTTGAAAAGCATCAAGGCCTGTGGCTCGTCTGGCCTAGACTCTCACACTTACACTACAGACGATCGAGTGGTAAAGATGGAGAAGTTTCTGAACATCTGGATATTGAGGAAAGAACAAGAGGGGGTACCACTGGACAAGCGTCAAATTAAACAGCAAGCAAAGGCATTTTACCAAATTATTTGCCACAAGTCGAACTCCCCTCCAGGCAAGTTTACTGCATCAAATGGGTGGTTACAGCATTTCCTGGAAAGGAAAGGAATTTGTAATGTGAAGCTGACCGGAGAGAGTGCCTCAGCAGACAGTGTGGCAACTGGGATGTTTTCTGCTTATCTGAAGGAGCTAATCGACGAGGGAGGCTATAGTCCTGACTGCATTTATAACATGGATGAAGCTAGATTACGATACAAAAGAATGCCCAAGTCAACCTACCTCGCAAAACAAATCAAGCAAGCTCGTGGCAGAAAAACATATAAGTCTAGAATAACTGTGCTCTTTTGTTTAACTTGACTGGCACTCACAAAATGAAGCCTATGGTGGTACACACAGCAAAGCATCCCAGGTGTTTCAAGCACCTGCGAGACATGAGCAACGCACCTGTTTACTGGAGGGCGACCCAGAATGGCCGGATGAACTCGTCAACAACCAAGGATTGGCTGTTAAAGCATTTTGTGCCAGATGCAAAGTTAAAGTGTCAACAGTTGGGGATACCCTTTCAAGTTATTCTAATAATGGACAACTGCCCTGCCCACCCTGACTATCATTCAGATCTTCATCCCAATGTCAAGATTGTTTTTCTTCCCCCTAATACTACAAGTGTGGTCCAGCCGTTAGATCAAGAAATCATTGCTAATGTGAAAGCGCTTTATCAGATGCATGTCTATAAGCTTCAGAGGTCAAGAACTGAGAGTGGGAAAGAAATTTGTTAAATCATTGCTGAGGCTGACGAGGATGCTGACATTAACAACCCTTAGCTCCAGGCTGAAGAAGATAAGGAAGTTGATGATCCTCAACCACTACCCCAGGCTGACCACTAAGTGCTGAGTGTGCACCAGTTCCGGTGCCAGTTCACCGTTAAGAGTGCAGTGGATAATCTTCTTAAGGCATGGAACGAGATCAGTGATGCTACAATTTATCATGCCTGGAAGCCTCTCTGTCCCATTCTAGTTAGTGAGCAATGCGGACAAGTGCAGAACATGGGTGACAGTGTTACACAAGCCGTAGAGGCAGCAAGGCAGGTTCCCGGGTTTAGTGAGATGACTCTTGAGGACATAGCAGAGATTAGTGCAGCTGGTGAAGTGACTACCCCAGAAGACATCATGAGTGCTACAGCAATTGAGGACAGTCTACAGGATCAGCCACAATCCCTGCAAGTCACATCTGCAGGAGAACTCGCTATGGCAAACATTTGTGTTATCTTGGTAGCTGTAGATGAATTGAAGGATGTCTTAATGGCAAACGAGCAGTCAAGCATTTGCAAAACAGAAGTGATTCATGCCATTGACAACATGTTTCACATCTACAAAGAACAGCACATTAAAAAATTGAACAGGAGGAAGCAAACATTAATAACAAAAATTGCTCATCTTGTCCAGCCAGCCCAACCCGGCCAGCCAGCCCAACCCGGCCAGCCAGCCCAGCCTGCCGCACTATTCGAGACCAAGCCAGGCCCATTGCACCAGAATGATGATGTAATGTCTGTTGTGAGTGATCACGATTTTGAAGGCATCATTCAAGAGGTGGATGCTATGAGGTGTTCTGGGGCAGTGTTAGGTGATAGCAGTTGTGAGGAAGAGGATGAGCAGTAACCTCGCCCACAGCAACGGAATCCCGCCCTCCCCTGCAACTTGGTAGAATTACGGTGAACAACCATTTGTACATTGTTCTTTGTTTATTATTGTACCTTAGTTGGAATACATATCATTGTTCTTTATAATGGAGGAGTATTAATGTCCATGTGAGTGTGAAAATAATATAATCATAAGTCTAGCCCCTAAAGTGGGGAATGTCTGTCCACCAAACTCCATTTTTCCCATAAGGCCTGCGGTTCCATTTATGCATTTTCCATTTATGTGTGCTTGTTTGTCCACCAAATTGTCGCATAAATGGGGGCCCTATTGTATATCACTGGCACATTTTACTTGGATTTTTTTATCAAGACAACCTACAAAACTTACATGTTTGCTGCCGTGATTAAATTTTCATCCAGGTTCTGCCTCATAGAGCCCCAGTAGGATTAAAGTGATTTTATTTTCAGGAGGCAGTTTTTTTTTATCAAGCAAATGATAAAATGAACCTCAGTGACTGAACAGACAGTAGTAGCTACTTTTGTATCATAATACACCCTTTTTTCCTATTGCTTCTAATCCCCCCCTTGTTGTATGTTGCAGGGGAGGGAGGAGGAGGGAGAGGGAGTGGAGGGGAGGGAGGGCATAAGGGGGCAGGAAGGAGGGGGGATGAAGGGGGAGAGAGGAGGGAGAGGGGGATGGAGGAAGCTGCTTTTCAGGGAAGTGGAAGAGGTAGAGGGAAGAAGGATGACCAGAGATGGAAAGACAAGGAGGGGAAAGGAAGAAAGGAGAGAGAGTTGGGGTGGAGGAGAGGCAGGAAGGAGGAAGAATGGACATGAAGGGAGGGATAGAGGGGGTGGGAACTGGTGGGGGGATGGAGGGGGCAGGAAACAAGTGGAGGGAAAGAATGTTGAGATTGGTGGAATCTGCCAGCTTTGGTCAGCCTGGCTGGAGCTGTGACTGGTGAAGGATTTTTACATTTTTTTATATGATTTTTTTTCCTTTTTCTTCCCATTAATTGTTTTTATGCTGATAATATTGACTTTAGCGTGTCTTGCAAACATTCCTGAGTATTTCTAAAGCTTACCCATTGATATTTTTCCTGGAGTCTTTAGTGTCATGGCTTATATGAATGTTCTTTTTCAGGGGTGTGAGTTTGGGGGGAAGGACAGCATGATGGCAAAAAACTGCATGACATGGAGGTGAAGTAATTTGTGGGCACCTTTCCGGCATCAAGGCATTTAGCTGTACAGGACTACCACCACCACAGCTACCAGAACTATCATAGCCACTACTAGAGCAACTACAACCATCATAACACTATTGCTGGAGAGGACATTTAGCTGGATACGACTTTGGTCAGTATGCCGTAACCATATCTATTATTTTTTTGTGCCTGCTACTTCCATATGGCTTTATATAGCTTAAGAGGCTTTTCTAGAGGGGTTAGATATACATACAGCAGACTTTCACCAACAAAAGTGATGATATGTAGGGCAGGTGGCAATACTGTCAAAGCAGAGGAAGTGTGGCCAGGTGTAGTTTGCTGCAAGGGTGTGGGAAATAACTTCATCTTGGTCAGTGTTTGTGATAAGTGGCTGCATAGGAGATGTAATGGTGGATCAAGCGGAAATGACTCACTCCGGCCCATAGCTCTTCCCTCCCTAGTCACTCCGACCCTTAGCTAATAATAATAATTAGGTTAGCTAAAAATGAGTACCGTAAAACGCCATAACTTCGGACGGCGTCCAAACTTCGGACATTTCGCAAAAAAATGTAATAATTCAAGTTTATTGGAAGAGAGTGCGATATTTGCAAAAAATAATGATGTGGGTAGGTAGGGTAATCCTCTAAGACTATTATGTATTAATCCTATTAAACTAGCTTGAATATGTGTGGGTGAAAAAAATTCGTGAATCCATTGGAAAAAATAACTGAATTTTCTTACCCTGCAAAACTTTGTTCACACAGAACAAACAGTTTCAATTGTAAAAAAATGAACAGTACGATTATATGTAGAAAAGTGCTGTAAGTACAGGGAAGTAAACTGTTTCAAAATATATGCATGGATAATCTTGCTATGCCTGCGTTAATGAATACTTCTTTATTTTGCAGAAAAAATTCCTAACTTCGGACAGACAAATTATTTGAGCCAAATAAAGTCCAAACTTCGGACAGACAATAATATTAATGGTAAAGTGATGCTAATTATATAAACAGAAAAACATGGCTAAAACAGCGAAATCTCCTATAAAGAGGAAAAGAGCCTACACAAGTACAGTGTCCAAAGTGCCCTGGAAAAGGCTAAAGATGACATAAATAACAAGAACATGAGTGTGCGCAAAGCAGCTGAAAAATATAAATTAAAAAAGAGCACATTACATGATTACCTGATACAAAAACATTGCAAACAAGTGGGATGTAATACTTCATTGAGCCATGATGAAGAGTTACTGGTGTGTCAGAGAATCCTCACATTGGCAGAATGGGGATTCCCACTCGACAATTTGGACTTGAGGATGTTAGTGAAAGCATATTTTGACAAACGAGGGGTTGTTGTGTCACGATTCAGTAACAATGTACCTGGTGTTAAATGGGCCCATTCCTTCTTCAAGCGCCACAAACAAACCCTTAGTAGACGATTGTCCCAGAATATAAAGACTGACAGAGCCAGAGTGACAAGAGCCATGCTAGCCGAGTTCTACAGTAACCTGAAAAAATCACTAGAAGGTGTGCCTCCAGAGAACATAATAAATTTTGATGAGACCAATCTTACTGATGATCCAGGTAAAAAGAAAGTCATAGTGAGGCGGGGCACTAAATATCCAGAGAGAATCATGAACTCAACAAAATCCTCAATATCTATTATGTTCTCTGGAACTGCATCTGGTGTGTTACTCCCTCAATATGTGGTGTATAAAGCTATCCATCTTTACGATACCTGGACTGAAGGGGGCCCTCCTGAAACACTATACAATAGGTCCCCCAGTGGATGGTTCGACTCGTGTTCATTCGATGACTGGTTCCACAAAATTATCCTCCCCTATGCTAAGTGCAAGACAGGTAGAGTTGTCATTATAGGAGACAACTTGGCAAGCCATGTATCACCCAGTGTTATTGAGTCATGTGAGAAACATAATATCTCCTTTCTTCTCTTACCACCTAACTCCACGCACTTGACACAACCTCTCGATGTTGCTGTGTTCCGGCCTCTAAAAGTGCACTGGCGTAAGATCCTCGAGAACTTCAAGAAAACTACTGTTGGTAGGCTGAGTGCTTCATTACCTAAAGACTGCTTCCCAGCACTACTGACCGAACTGGTGGATAAAGTTAAAGGGACCATTGCTGACAACCTACGTAGTGGGTTTAGGAAGTGCGGCATTTATCCTCTTGATCCACAGAAATCCATCTCAAGACTTCCAGAAGATTCAGTCCAAGATACAGCTGATACTGGTACACCAGGACCATCTACCAGTACTGCCTTAGACATCTCAGTGTTGGAATTGTTGAAGGACATGAGGCATGGAACCAGTCAATCAAGCTCAAGTCCAGCTATAGCGAAACCAAGGCGAAAGAAAAGGTTGAATGTGTCACCGGGCATGA
The DNA here is from genome assembly GCF_032717465.1 of Coenobita brevimanus. Lineage (NCBI taxonomy): Eukaryota > Metazoa > Arthropoda > Malacostraca > Decapoda > Coenobitidae > Coenobita > Coenobita brevimanus. Next base: position 278,859 of record NW_027642144.1, read on the forward strand.
GTATTACTACAAGGGCACTACAAAATGAAACAGAGAGCCAGCATGAAGAGTGTGAAGTTGATGATCCACAACCCCAGCCACTGCAGCCACAAGAGGATACAGCAGAGATAGCAGCACAGCCTTCCACTTCCACATCTGCACCCAACCATGAAGCACAAGCATCTCCCCTGACAGTCACCTCTACCCAGATTATTGGGGATAAAGTTGTTCCCTCAGATTGGGTAGTTGTGAGGGTTCCCTTTGATACCAAAGACAGATATAGGCATTATATTGCTAGCATTGTTAAGGTAAAACAAGAAATACATGTCAGGTTTCTCAAACACGTTCAGGGTACACCTCACACATTTGTATACCCAATGGTTGATGACAGCAGTGACATAGACAAAGAGGATACACTGAAGGTGTTACCAGAACCAACACTTGACCGAAAGCAAAGGACCAGAACCAACACTTGACCGAAAGCAAAGGATGATTTTTGATGTAGATGTGAACCTTTGGCCTAAGTAATGATAATAATTTTGATATAGATCTGTAAGATACCATAGTCAGTACTACCAGTACCAAAGTTATTGCCAATAAGGTGCCTTAACCAGTAATGAGGTTTATTTTAAAGAAAAAAGTGATACTATATATTTAGTTACAGTATTTTATACTGGTAGTTAAGGAATAGTTTTTTGTACTGATGTACTACAGTTAATATGTTCCATGGTGCCTTCATGACATGTGCCAGTGTGTGCGTGTGTCTGTTGATTTGTGTGTGTGTGTGTGTGTGTCTTTAGAACCTGTAAGAAATGTTCAACATCATATTATGTTATTTCGGTATGCATTTGTTGAGTCAATGAGGTAGATACTTGATAATTAAGTGAAGTTTTGTTTAGGAAAATGAGGACAGTTCCTCTTACAGTTTTGGGTATATGCAGTGCATTTTTATTTTATTTTTTCATCTCAAAAAGTTCGTGAATAGTTCTTAGTTCTATTTACGGCCAGAATACCTCACTACAATGTGATATGATGCAATTTAATGTGATATGAAATTACGAGCTCCAAAAAGAAGATATTTTGGGATACTTCTCTATATATATGTATAACTCTGGTCACGAGTGCCCAATATTTTTTTTTACATTTTTTAAAAACTTCTCAAGTGTCCGAGGTTTGGCCAGTGTGTCCAGAGATAGATCCCATTAACCATTCTCATGTTTAAAGGGAAAATACATGGATGTCCAAAGTTTGGAAGAGCTGTCCGAAGTTATGAAATTTGTTCCTAACTTCGGACACTTGAAAATGAAAAAAAAAAAGCACAAGTTTAGCTTGGCTAATTTTTTTAAATATATAGATTTAGTAGGTACTCTCCCTGGCTACCACATAACACCAACAGGAATAAAATTGCACCATTCTACAAGGAGTTATTCATTAAAACACATAAAAAATGTCCGAAGTTATGGCGTTTTATGGTAATAATAACAGCTGTAACGACTGGATTTCTGTCAGGAAAGGGGGGCTGGTGTGACTAGGGTGGGAGGCCAGAGTGGCCAGGGCCAGCAAAACTAGGGGCCGGCGTGACTTGAAACCCATCAAGCAGCGTGGAGAGCCGCCATTAGGTGACCACGGCTGATGCATGCAAGGATGTTGGTGCCTTTGATACGATGATACAAATTGAATTCTAAATTTGGTATAGAATATCTTATTTAACACTGATCCCTTGTCCCTTTTCAGTTAATTTACAGCCAGGTGTAGTAAGATTGGGTGAGTAATTTTGACTAGTAACCAAGGAGAAACATTCCATACTTAAGGCTCAGTTTTCCATGCAACAACTTTGTAAAGATCCCTAGCTCCTTTTCAGTTAGTTGATGGCCAAGTGTATTCAGTTTGAGAGGGTTAGTTTGACTATAGGTGCATTACAGTAACTAGGTTCATATTTTCATTTGTTGGTTATTTCACAGAGCTTATTGGTAGAAAGACAGTGGTTTGTCTCTACATTCATCCCATAGCACTTCGTGACCAGCCTTATATTTTGATATTTGTCTAGTATTACAGTTTAGCATTTAAGATGGAGGGATGGCAAATTTAGACCAAGTTACCTGCCCTTGGGTGGGAAAGGAGGTCCGGATGTGCGATGATGATAGCAATGGACTCATTCCTAACCCCTAGTTAAGGGTTTGTCAAAGTCCATGCAACCACATCTTCATGTTAGTCATGGGAATGACCCTTTATTAGAAAACTGGCTATAGGAGCAAGAATATGTGGCTGATATGTTACTGGGATCATCCACACCTTTCTCACCCCAAGGTAGGGTCCAGAGAGGCAGAAAAAAAATTGATAGAATGAGATACTAACCAGTGTTCATCCAGTTGAATGAGCCACATGGCCATTCTCACCATTCAGGCCCCTGGAATCCTGGTATCAAGGGGATAGAATGTTTGCTGAGCCATTGACCATGATGAAGCAGTCTACTGTAAATGGCAGTATACAGGTTTTACTCTAACCTGGCCTAAAATTCTCTTTCCAGCCATATTCCTGAGCTGTAACAAGAGTTTAATTCATCATCCATAACAAGAGTAATTCTAGACTATAATGTTAGTCCTGAAGTGTTATGGGTAAGATGTAGATGCCGTATTGTCTTTCTGCCTTTGTGCTACAAAAAAAGCTGCAAAATGACAAATTTAGGCCTACCTATAATCTCCAGTCTTTCAAACGCAGTGTGTCCAGGTATCTCGAAATGAACGGATCTTGAATTTGGCTCTTTTGTATTGTTTTTGCATTTTTTTTCTTGGAAGGAATGGTGTGCAGGCTCCTTGCCTATGGTTTCTTCTTCCTTGCATAAAAAAAAAAAAAAAAGCAGCCATACTCTTTTCTTGAACTTGGCCTCAACTGCCCCTCATCTTGATAATGATCTTGTAAGAATAAACATTAGAATATATTATACTCATTTCACTTTAATTTGGTCTAAAGGTGACAACTCCCAGTCTTGAAAACTGAGCTGTAAGAAAAGCCTGTTGAAATAATGCCATGCTCTTCATTTTGGTTTAAAAATTCTCAGCATCTTGAATTTTTTGAGTTTGAACAATAGTTAAACACTAGAATATGATGATCATCACAAAGAAGTGCTGTGGAAAGGATAACTAGCTGTAGCATTGCATTGCTCAGCCACTGAACTATGTATGAAATGGGTTGCTGAAGACAGTGTTGGGCAAGTTGAGGTATATGGTAGTGGTAGTTGGAGTAGTAGTAGTAATAGCAGTAGTGGTAGTGTAATCTGGTGTATTTCTGCTGAATGTCTACTCTAAATGTAAATAATTTGTAATACAGTACAGTATATTCCCTCTTCTGTTGTTCTTTCCCTCATTCTTTCCTCTTGCTTCTGCCTATGGGTGACTCTACACTGAGTGACAAGCCAAGCAGTTTTCTGTACATCAGGAAGCCACTTACTATGCTCGGTTTTAACCAGGTGTCCAAATTATGGCGCCTGGTGGTTTAGTGGGAAATCAAGGCATTCCAATCGGATTGAGCTTGTATAGGTTTATATCCAAGGGATGGTTGGGGTTTATTGCTCATCAAATGCCACTCAGGGATGAGTGAGGCTGGTCACTGTCATCTTAAATGTCAGGACCAACTTGCCGAGCCCCAGACTCCTATGCTTCTCATGGGACAACATAGGATTATATGTTGGATGGAATAGATTTTTCAAAATATCGTCTTAAAAATCCTGGAAAAAAATCCCTAAGTTGTAAAATGTCATGTAATGGAAACCCAGTCTTGGCATGACACACTAGGGTCATCGTGTTTTAGCCTGTGAGGGTCCATAGTGGCTTCCAGTCTGAAAACCAACACATAAGATGTAAAATTCCCTGTAATGGTGACCGAATCCCGGTATATCCCAGCTTCCTCCACGATTGTGTCATGTCAGCTCAGAGTTGCCTGCACAAATTTTCTGCAGTAACTCTGATAGTGATTAATTTTGCATACAATAGTTCTCAACAGTAGTGATTAAGGCCTGTATAAAGTGTATGTATAGTGTAATAGTGTTCTTAAGGCCTGTATATAAAGTGTAAGGTAGTGCAATTGTGATTATGGTTAAAAAATGTTGCACAGAAGTGGAAATGTTGCACAGAAGTGATCTTGTGCCCCCATAACACCTCTATATCTTACCAAAAGGCCTTTCCTCCTTATGCTTAGATTACACCCTCTGCAAACATGGTAAGGAATTTTTTTCTGGTTAGTCAGGATGCCTCACACTTTCCATAAGTTAGAAATTCAGTGAACTCAAAATGGCCTCAGCCCCTATTATTCCAACTTAAAGAGGTTTTACTGTATATAAAATCTATATCTATATATACAGCATCTTTGTTGTCATTGCAGCTTTGTTGGTGTGTTACTACAAATTACACTACTGTATCAGAACTGTATAGGAAAAGTCTTATTTCAAAGTCTTACCTTTCATTGAAAGTATTGTTTCAATGATGTTATTAAATAGAATTTGTTGTGTGCACTTGATGGGAAAAGGTGGAAGGAGGTAGGGAAGGCCAAGGTGATGGCTGGAAATGGTGAAGGAATGTGTGAGAAAATGAGGTGTGGAAGTTAAGGAAGTAAGAGATGATTAAGATAGAAGGACAAAATGTGAAAGGAGATGCATAAGACAGTTATGGCACATTGTGTTTTTTAGCAAGGGAGTCCATGGGAATACTTTGTGTCACAGGTGCACACATAACTGCATGTAAACAGGAAAAGTACAAGTGAAGTTTATATGGATAGTTTTGCACCTGTGAAGCTGAGCCAAGATTTTGAAGGCTCGAATTGTGTGTGAAAGGTTGTGCTGCCCATTTCACTGGATGCTCTGTTTATTAGTTCTATTGTGTGCTTCCTCTTTCCTCTTTTTGGATGATTCTTATCCCATTTTATGATGGGAAGCTTGGTTGGAAGTGATGATGATAGGGTGAGGGGTGTTTAAGTCATCCTATGACTTTCTAGGATAGATGTGTTTGTCTCATTTATTCTTGCCATTAAAATTCTGTATCGCATAATCGTGCTAAGGTTTAAATTAAAACTGTGTGTAATTTGATAAAAATGGATATGTCTCATTTTCTTAGTGCATACAGGTGTTTGTTTATGGAGTCTTGCTTTCACTGTGGTATTTGGGAGTTGTCTTGCAAAGGCTGGTGTTTTCTTTTATCTGTATTGTTTTCTTGTTAGGTCCAAGGTTATACTGTATCTTGCTTTTCACCTTTAGTTATATTTTATTGCAACAGTTATACAATTGCTTACCTTGTATCAGAGTATTGACTTTTTATTTTTTTATAGTTGAGTGTGACAGGGTTTAACAATGAATGCCCTCAACTTTTCTTTCATTGATAAAGACAAAATCTGCTTAGGTATATTTTCATTTTAACCAATGGTACTAAGTGAAATAATGTTAATATGTTTCGCTGTTGGGTATGTTAAAAATATTAGAGAGTAGATTTAAAGAACCATCTGTAACCATTTCTTTATTTCAATCCTCAGATGCAGGACAAGGTGTGGCCACCAGTGCCTCCTAATGGTGGCTGTGGCAGCAAGAGGTCTTGACACTGTTCATTTAGACAAGAAGGACCCATTTACCAGAATCGCATCTCTGTTCTTCCATCATACGGTAAGCAGTAATCTGTACAGCATGTAATAACTACATTTTTGTACCCCATGCTAACTTGTTGGCCACCACTTGATGACATTACCAATGTAATAAGCATACACTGCAGTAAACCTTCTGTATTGACTCTGTCAGATACATTTTTGTGAAGCTACAGAGTGTGGTGAATGTTTTTGGCATATCAGATAGAGCCAGGATTCCAAGGGTTTGAATGATGAGTGAATGGAAGCGTGACCCACTGGATTGGGCAAACTTGGGCTGTCTGGATGTTGCTACCCCTCACCCTGCCCTAGGGTGGGAAAGAAGGTGCTGCTGCTGCTGATGATGATGATGATAACAGGCCAACTGGGGACAACATTGAGCCAATAATCATTTGGCTGGGGCAGGGTGTTTTTAACCCACATTGCTGGTGCAGCACATATGGGTAAAATGGGGTGTTTTTTAAGGTGTTTTGACCCACTTATATTTAACCTAACATGTTTAAATATCAGTCAAACAAACTTCAGTATTTCCTCTAACCTCGGAAAGAAACTGGTTCTGTAAGTGGTACATGATTGGAGGAGGAGTGAGTTGAATAGGAGGTGTTCTGTGTGGCTGGTGAGTGCAGGTCTGTAAGGCAGATGCAAGGCAGCATCCTGAAATTAAGTAAGGAAATGGTCAAGTGGGAATAAATATCAGTCAGGTGCGTGGGTTAATGGCCTTCACATTTATTTATCCACCATTCAAACCTCTGAAATTTGAAGACTTGTTTAATGAGTGTTATAACATCTACAACAGAGGTCATGTGCATTTTGATGCAGCATTTATTTCTGTTCATCACCTTTTAATTCTTCAGCATCAGTACCTGTTTTATTATATATATATTTTTTATTAATTTATTCTTTTAATGCTTTCACTTACTAAATACTGTAATGGAATAAGTTATTATGTACTTAGTTCTTCTGTATTTACTTCACTTAAGTATACTGTTTACTTACTGTAAAGGCCAGACTCAGCGCTTGAAGAGATATGTTTTATTTCATGAAAATTTTTCACTGTAAAACTTTAACTCAGACAGCATATTATGTTTAACAGAATGGGAGGTATGGTGAATTACCCATTACAGTGATCGATGTTTATTATTTTCTAACAGGCACTTCTTTCTTTATTTATATCTATATAATGGCAATAGCATATATTTGTATAACTAATACACAAGTAAGAGCTTAATTTGGTTACCCATTTTCTTGCTGTTGTGCTAATGAGGGACTTCCAGAGTGTCTTCTGCTACCTAGCTGGCCAGCCTAACTCAGTCATGGGTCAAAATTGTAACATAACCATCGTGGCTATTCTACACATGATAAAATAACAAAAAAGAGAAGGTAGACTCTTGCGCACGTATGGTGGTAAGCTCCGCCCATTGTTTGGCGTTCCCCGCCACCCTGCTCCCTTGTGACGTCACCAGGAGCACCAAATTGGCTCTGTCAAACCAGACCAAAATTTGTATCTTCTGTTCTTTTGCTGCAGACATCACACTAATGATATGTATATGCATATACAGTACATGTCAATATAATATGAGGTTATCAGCTGAATTTTGACAGTCATTTTAGTTGCAGGGATAACTTTCCCTTTCATATAAGAACTACGTTAGCAGTTTTACCATACATTAACTCACCATCACGGTAGAATAATGAGACGTTTCCCATGCTCACCATGGTTTTGGCCAGCTGTTTTATTATGTGGAGTGTGACGACAATAACACTATTACAGTACTTATTGCTTGATTTATTTCTATGGAACCTTAGTCCAAGTAACATAATAATGCTTTCATTTTGGCAACTTCATCATAATTGACAGAATGTAGCATGGTTACATAACCTAAAAATGGATTGTAGTTTCTTAAAATGACCATTCGATTAGGTTATACATTTGGCAGAAAATTACTTTGTATTTTCCTTTAATGATTTTGTACCTTATTTCTACTTACTTGCCTGAGAACCAAACCTTCACTTGTAGTAATACTTTGCAGAGGTTGTATAAAAGACTTAACTAAATACATACACAACTATAAGCTTTATTTTTTTTAATATATTGCATATATGAAATAACAGATTATCACATAATACTGCCCACAGCTTATGGGTAGAGAGCATACTTATCTTTGGTGAGTATGTTAGCACACTTGGTATCAAACTTTAAGTAAAAAAGGAATTATACATTGCATAAATGTCTAAAATCACAGATGATTATCACATTATACTTGTAAGAGCTTATGAGTAAAGAGCATACACAGTATGGAAATTTGGCTTACAAGAGATTTCTAGTTATTTTACAATGATAGCCTCAAGAGGTTGTACTGTATAAGGAATTAGCCTATACCTGTTCATTACATAACTCATTATTATAACATGTGACATTCTGTAACAATGAATTGAGTATGACATTTAACTACACTCCATATTTAAGCCTACCTAGTATTATTTGACTGTTTTTGTAATTTTCTTAAATTTTTTTCGCATGTTACCGAGACTCACTTCCTTATTCAGTTTCCGTATACGAAACTGTAATCTGCAGCACAGATAGAATTCTATGACATCTTTAGGAATTTCAGGGATGATATTTGTTGCCTTGTTGACCATTGATCCAAGTGAGTTGCTCCCTGCTCTTAACCTGTCTCCATGCTCTTCTTGGAAAACCTTTTCAGCCATCATAAATTTTGTAGCATATTGCTGCATCATGCGGTTAAGACCTCCATTACTTTTTAAACTTATCCAGTCAGAAGAGGCATCAGCTACTCCACCAAGGAAGGGATATCTTTTTTTAAACTTGTTGACAATATATTCTAAAACATAAGCATGTCCTTCAGTTTCATTTTCTGGTATACAATGTTGATCAACCAAGATGGTTTCATCCATAGTGTCATCATTTACCGAGTCTTCAACCACAATATCTCTACATAAATCTGCACTAATACAGAGGTTGTCTAAGATGTTTGCTGAATTCTTTTTAATAGGTGAACTACAAGCTTTACAATTTTGTAATCCTTTTGCAATACTTGGATCATCTCCATCAAATTCAGTATTTGCTTTTAAAGATAGAAGAACTTGTTTATGACCTACCGGTAGTATATATCTCTTGATTCTCTGTTTGAAAGTAACTGGACAAGGGTGGTCGTAAAAACTACCCATCTGACGAATCACCCCAAAGAAATTCTCTAAAACATCCTGATTCAAGCGTCTGGTGAATAAGTAAGTGAATCCAAATCTTTTATGCAAATCATCATACATGGAAACAAGTGATTTAGATGTAATGACAATTCCATTCTGAAAAGGATACACTTTGTTTGATACTTTTGATAATCAAAGAGATCATTTTATTAATTATGTCCATTTGGTAAGAGGAATGGCAAAATGGCTCTCTCTCCTTCTTATCCTCTGCACCACTGGAATTCAGTACATCAAACCACTGGTCAACAATAAGAATGAAATCAGCTGTTGCCCTCCAGTTGCCACTTTTCAAAACTTGATTTTTCCCCAGCTGTTTAATAGCTTTGCCCACTGAAGATGAGAGGAGATGTGCTGCACTTCTGACCTTTTGCCGTTCTGAACCAGTAACCAGTAGAGATTGTTTGCTAATTTTGTATGCCATTTTAAAGTCACCACATTCATAATCAACCAATTCAAACAAGGGTATTTTACTGACTGGTCCTAAGGGTGTTTCTGTTCCATGATCAAGGAGATTGTTTCGAATTAACATTAACAGATATGGAGCATCAGCAAATACATAGACACATCTACTTTCATCAGCTGGATTTCTGAAAGATGTGGTGTCCTGGCTTATCCCTAAAGTAGAGAACAAGCCTCTGTTGGAACCACTCATATCACATACTGTACCCCACACCTCAAAACCTACTTCTTCAACACTGTTAATAATGGAAAATAACAGTTCCTTGGTCATTTTTGTGTCAAAATTATAATAAACAGGTTGCTTCCAATTGCCAATAATGCCTGTAGCCATAACAACTTGAACATATTCATGGCTACAATAAAGCTTGTCTGCAGTTCTGTCATACACATAACACCTGTCAACTTTCATTTCATCAAACGATATCATGCAAGCTTTTTCGCCATTGGTCATGGATTGTCCTTTTGCCTTCATCATTCTTAATACTGAGTTTAGAATACCTGGTTCAAAATTAATATCTTTAACCCATTTATTCAAAGTCGAAATTGAAGGAAGAGGCAGTTTCCAGTGCTTTCGCATCCATCTGTAGCATTTGGCACTCACACTTCTAACAGTCAGAGCAAAGGCAATGTCATCTTCAGTCCAATGTCTTGCTGATCTTTTGGGTATTAGACATTTGATCTGAGTATCAGTGAAGTATGGTTTCAGATATTCCTCAACAGCCTTTACTGTATTATTTTTCATACACTGCTTTGCATCGTTAATGGCAAAAATTATTATTTTTTGGTCAACTTTTAACATTTTATTTTTATATCTCAACTTTAAATTTTCTTTTTATAATCTTTCAGTATCACTCTGTTGTTTCTCCAACTGCAATTGTAAAAAATTTTCATCAACCAGTGTCAGTGGCAAATTAGAGGAGGCTTTTGACATACTGCTGATGTTGGCTGAAGGAATGGCAAGGGCTGACGGCAGGAGGTCAGCGCCGGTTGTAGGCATGGCAGAGGCTGATGATAGGTGGTCAGCGCTTCTTGTAGGCATGGCAGAGGCTGACGGCAGGTGCTCAGCGCTGGTTGTAGGCATGGAAGGAGCTGGTGGCAGGTGCTCAGAGCTGGTTGTAGGCATGGTAGGAACTGATGGCAGGTGCTCAGTGCTGGTTGTAGGCATGGTAGGAGCTGATGGCAGGTGCTCAGCACTGGTTGTAGGCATGGTAGGAGCTGATTGTGGATGACCAGTATTTCTAGGAGGAACAGTATCCTCTTTAGTAACAGCACCTGAAATAAGTATATTATGGTATAAAGACTGAAGGAGAAAGAGAAGAATATAAGAGAGCAGTGGAAGAGCGATTAGACAGGTACGAATGGGAACAGATGAGCAATGTGGAAGAAATGAACAAGATATTTGTGGAGGAAATATGTGCAGCATGTGAGGAAGTATGTGGAGTGAGGAGGAGATGCAAGGGAGAGCAAGGAACAGCATGGTGATGTGATGAGGTGAAAGTGGCTCTGGCACAAAAGAAGAAAGTGTATAAGAAATGGATGAGAAGTAAAGGGCAAGGAGAAATAGAGAGAAGGAAGCAGGAAATATATGTAGGAGAGAGGTAAAATTGATAGTAAGAGAGGTTAGGAGGAGGAACTTGAGTGAGAAGTGGAAGGAATCAAAGAAATTGTTCTTGAAGGAGGTGAAAATAGTGCAATAGGGTAATAAGGGAAGTGTTAGTAAAACTTAGTAAAGGGAAGTAATAAGGGCATGTTAGGCAAGGTTACATAATAGCGTACGACATATTGTGATGGCATGTTACAAGTTCATACTTCCTCCTTTATATATTACAGCTCCTCAGCATACACCACTATGTAGTCAAAAGGGGTTAAAAATTATATATTAGGGTTGAACTCAAACTTCAATGTTCATATTTTGAAGGCCAGGTATGAGCACTAGCTAAATCTGATTTACTTTAAATGAAGCATAACCATACCTGTGAAAGTTAATGTTTTAGTGTTTTTTCAATGGGGTGATAATGAACCTTATGAAAAAAATAACATTCACTCCAATATATGGTACCCAAACTGTATTGTAATTGGATCCAAAATATGAATTATTGCTCAATCAATAAACCTGTCCATTTTTTTGTAAAGTTTAAATCACTTACAGGTACCAGCAATATGAAAAAAGCAGTGTGTAAAAATCTTGCTAACTTTACTTCTTAATTACTGCCAATGGGCAAAAATCCTTATTGACATTTCTGCATGCAAAATGTTGTTGTTAGTTTTGGTTAGCCCCAGTCCTGCCAGGCCAGCAGGCCCATCTGCAGCTGGTTTGCAACTGCCCCTGTAATTTGTAATACAGTAATATACAGCTACTGTACCTTTTAAGAGGAAATTCAGTGTACACCAGACATCTGATGGCCTATCATTTTCAGGGGATGGTTGAATTGTAGTTGAACCACTTGAGTTCCACACCAATTCTGCAACAAGCTTCCTGCTATTCCTTTCAGTAATCCGCTTCTGCCTTTTGGTTGTGGATGATTCTGTAAATGATGATAGAGCCTGGATTATAGTTCCAAAACATGAACAGCACCTTGGTAAAATAACTCTAACATGACCTCATTTGACACCCTGGTATTTAGGTATTTTACAAGTTGGCAATGTGCAGTTCAGGTTAGGTTATGTGAATTATTTTGGTTATTATTTCCAACTGGGATTATGGGGGTTCACTGATCCTGAGGGAGTACTGTATACTATACACATATAATATTCCTGAACTGTTTATTGCCTACTTGTAAAAACTTGCCAGTATTTATACAGCCTTATGCAAATAGATGTAACTTAACAAGTATCCTAACGTTACTGTGGGTAATGCTAACATTACAAAAATAATCATATCTCTCTATGTCTGCAAAGGATGATTAATTAAAAGTAAATGTTCTGCATTACCATATTGGAAGCTGCCTCATAACTCATTTACTGTAAATTGTCTCAAGACCACACCACTGAAGTTTAAATTTTCCATAGTCCATGAAAATATGTTTAAAAATTCTGCTAGATATTTGCTGTGATCAACACAATCGTTAACAGTTATTTTAGATGACTTCCATCACCATGTATGTGCAAGCCATTTTACCTACGGTACCTACCTTTATTTTCATGTGTTCTTTGGCAGATTTATGTCTGGAACTGCATCAGGTTTCAGTAGGCGAACCTTAGCAGGTGGTTCCCTGGACAGAAGTTCGTATTTCAAATGTCTGGCATATTGGGACTGGCTAAAATGATAAGAGCAGACTCAGCCAGCATCTGGAGAAAATGTGTCTGCTCTTCTGCACAAACTTATCCATTTTTTCTGATTTCACTGTTTTTTGGGAATCTATGGAGTTTATAAACAGTTCCCTTACTCCTCCCGCTACACCCATAGACGCTACAGCAGCCCATTTGTATTAAAAGTACTAATTAAAGCAAAAAAACAAATAAGTGAATCACCACCGTGGTTTAGTGTATCACCAGACATAAACAGAATCATAGCGCCAGCCTACGTCATAATGGCGCTCAGCCAATGAAATGCGAGATGCACAGAACACCAAAAAATGGTGATCTTATGAGTCTACCTTCTCTTTTTAGTTATTTTATCATGATTCTACATGTCTTGGTAAACTTATGAGATTTGCCAAGAGCAGAGACCACTCATCACTGAAATGCTCATTAACAAAAAACATCACCACATGAAAGAATATTTTTGACAGGCTGGTTTGCATTTGCATAAATTGGTCTTCCATCCAGCAGTCCCTTACACACAGTCAATTCACTAATGAGTTCAGTGGAGTTGGCTTCCATATCTCCGTTAGTATCGTATTTCTGAGAAAGTAGTGCTTTATTGAAGCCTGTCATTGCCTTAGTTGTCTGCAATTTAATCTTTACCAAATACCGCTCTATCGGGTACGTTTATGTGAAGCTACAGAACGTGGTGAATATTTTTGGCGTATCTGATAGAGCCTGGATTCCAGGGGCTTGAATGATGAGTGAATGGAAGCATGGCCCACTGGACTGGGCAAATCTGGGCTGTCTGGACATTGCTACTTCTCACCCTGCCCTAGGGTTGGAAAGGAGGTCCCGATGATGATGACCAAATACTGCCACTTGACATTTGTTTGCACATTTTGTGAGGACCGTCCCAAAGTTAGAATAATACATAACTCACTCTTCACTTATTCTTGGTGTGGGTGGATGTGCATAGGGTTTAAGTGGCCAGTGATTACAGCTTTGAGGTCCAATATTTGTTTGATTCTTATGATGTACCTTTATGTATATCCTGTATTATTATTATTATTATTATTATTATTATTATTACTATTATTATTATTATTATTATTCTCACTCTCATCTTAAATCACTCTCATCTTAATTGTCAGGACCAACTTGCTTAGCCCTGGGCTCCTACGTTCCTCATGGGACAACGTATGATTGGACGATGGATGGATGGATGGATGGATTATTATTATTAATATTATTATTATTATGGTGATGATTATTATTGTTGTTATTAATATTATCATGTCTCTCTATTTTACAGTGTGGTGGGGAACAAGCACTGCAACAGTACTGGCTTGCAGTTCCTATAAACACTTTTGGAGAATGGCCTGGTATCTCCACACTCAGTCTGCTATATATTGTGTCAGGTATGTCTCTATCTGGTAACTTTATCCATTTTTCTATCTATCTGTGTCTATCTATCTGTTGCAAGGCACCTTATTCCTGTAAGGGGTGGCCACTAACTCCATGTTACCCTGTCCTCTTCCCTCCCTCCAACTCACACCCCTCCTCTCTCATATCTCTCTCCATCCCATCCCTCCATCTTATCCTTGGCCTCCCCCACCACCTCACTCATGTGCACTCTTCCTGTCAGTCTCTCATTCCCCATCCTCTCCAGTCCATCCTTCCATCTCATCCTTGGTCTCCCCTCCCATCTCACTCATATGCACTCTTCTAGTCAGTCTCTCATTGTCCATCCTCTCCATTTCATATCATCCTTGGTCTCCCCCTCCACCCCACTCACATGCACTCTTCTAGTTAGTCTCTTATTCTGCATCCTCTCCACTCCATCCCTCTCCTCATCCCCTCCACCTCAATCACAAACTCTTCTAGTCAGTCTTTCATTCTCCATCCTCTCCACATAGCCAAACCATCTCAGAGTATTTCTCTTAACACTCAACCACATCAACACCACAATGCTCCTTTACTTCCTCATTTGTCAGTCTGTCTCTTTGTCTACTTATCTGTCTATCTATCTATTGCCAGACGCTCCAGTCCTGTAAGGGGTGGCTACAAACAAATCGCCTCCATGTCGCCCCGTCCCCCTCCATTTCACTGTCCTGCTCCCAGCTCACACCCCCCTCTCTCATATACCTCTCCACTCCATTCCTCCATCTCATCCTTGGCCTCCCCCTCCCTCTTCCCCTCTATGCAAATAATAATGAAGAAAATGATGCAGGAGAATACTGAGTTGCAAAAAGGAAGATAAATCAGTAACAAAATGGAGCTACAGTGCTTGCCACACAACTTATAATGTGGCCTCTTGTAGGTTGTGCCATCCACTCGTGTGATAGTTTGCTATTTACATCTTACGCTTATAGATTAGTTACTTACAGGAGCAGCCTAGCATTGACCAACCTACCTTAAATTTTCCCTTCATATGCATGTTTGTTGTTGTCTGTCTATCTATCTGTTGCCAGACACCTTAATCCCGTAAGGGGTGGCCACAAACAAATCGCCTTCATGTCCCCCTGTCCCCCTGCCATTTCATTGCCCTGCTTCCAGCTTACACAGTCTTTTGCAGTTAAATTTGTATGTTCATAGTTACGTTCTTTGTTCTTCCAGGTTTTTGTAGCTACACTTTCATGTTCTTTATGTGCTGTGTTCTGTCGGTGTCATATTCTGTGTGTATGTGCTTTTGTCTGCCAACCTTCTTCAGTTATCCTCTGTTATATTCTTCTCTTGACTCAGTGCTTAGCCAGCTTTATAAATCATGGCCTGTATTCTTGTCAGTCAAAGCAGCTCCCTAACACCTCTTCCCAAGTAATTTATTTTGCTTATTATCCCATGCTGGCCTTTTGTCATCATCATCATCATCCGGACCTCCTTTCCCACCTTAGGGCAGGATGAGGATCTGTTCTTTTGTACGTTATTTCAATCATTCTAATACTCATGGTGCAATGTAGGATTGGATGATGAATGAATGAATGAATAAATAAATAATACTATCACCATACTCTTCCAAAAAAATGTACATAATCCTATTACCCCGCTGTATCCAAAAATAACTAGCTAAGGGCTAGGGAGCTTGCTTAATTGGTGAGAATACAAGCCATGTGTACAGTAGCATGGCTCACCTCAGTTTGGGGATTCCTTCAGAAAAAGGATGGCATCATTATTTTGAATTGAGTGATTAAATCCTTCAGCATTTAGCTTCATGTATTGTTTTCACTTCACTCAGGTAGATATGAACTCAGGGGACTGGTGGTCAGCATCCCCTGAAAGGAGGATGGTGATCTGCTGCTGAGCACTTAACAAAATGCTCCTGTAGACAAGAATACAGGATAATTGATCAGGTAAATGAGAGAGCCTTCGTTAGTAGTGGACAGTGGTGTTTAGCACAGGAGGCATTTTAGCACCTGAGTCCTAGTGATGTGTTTTGCTGACCTTACACAACTCTTCTCTTACTGCTGTATGAATGGTGGCAGTTTGTTTGTGATCATAAACAAGGGAACATTGATATCTATCTATTGCCAGACGCCATAATCCCGTAAGGGGTGGCTATTTGACTTTGAGTTATTTGTTTTCCAGGGAGGGGCACTAACCCTCCACCAACCCACTTGTTGACATGTAGGGAGCATGTTTGGTTTGGTTATATGGTTACCACCCAGCGTTGTAAATGGTTTCTTGGCTTACAGGAAATTATTTGGCTTGTCACTCAATGTAAAGCCACCTGTAAAGGAAAGAAAAGCAATAAGAAGTGACAGGAAAGATGTGAGAAATAGGAAGAGAGGAGGACAGGCACAGAAAAGAATGATAAAGGCTATGGAGGAAGTAGGCAGCAATACATCAAGTGAGTGGATGATAGTCGCCACCACCTACCACGATACAGAAATAAACTGGTAAGAAAGGTGGCTGGGTGTTTCCCCAGCCAGTGGGATTATGACTTTCTTTTATTTAGTCACACTTGTGTAGGAGCTGACTAGCGTGGGCCAGCTGGTCTGTTGTAATATAGTACTGGTATTTCTTTGATGGGTGACGGGAGGTTGGGAAACTACAAAATATAAAGGTGGAACCAGCAAAGGCCTGAGGTAAGTGAATATGGAGGTAACTGGAG
The DNA here is from genome assembly GCF_032717465.1 of Coenobita brevimanus. Taxonomy (NCBI): domain Eukaryota; kingdom Metazoa; phylum Arthropoda; class Malacostraca; order Decapoda; family Coenobitidae; genus Coenobita; species Coenobita brevimanus. The sequence continues at coordinate 295,501 of NW_027642144.1, forward strand.
TGAGGTAAGTTGCCTAAAGAATTTAATAATGCTGATCCAAGAGTAGCCCCATACAGCAAGAGAATTGGGCACTACTTGAAAAGTATAACTAAAGAAGGTTTAAGGTGTTGCAAACACCATAATATGGTGTTCAATTGCTCTGTTTGGGAAACTGAATTTCCTTACGTCTTTATCACCTCTCTTCTTATGCAGTTTTTTGCAGTGTCCTCTTGCTGATGCTTCTCCATATGTTAAGTAATCATTTATGTCTATTTTCTCCTTTCCTGATATGCATTTATATAGCATTATCATGTCACCTCTTTTTCTTCTCTCCTGTAGTGTTGGTAGATTCAGTTTATTTAGTCTTTCTTCGTAGCTTAGGTCCCTTAAGCTTGGTATCCATCTTGTAGCGGCCCTTTGAACTTTTTCAATCTTGTCTATGTGCTTTTTGAGATGAGGACTCCACACTACTGATGCATATTCCAGGGTTGGTCTAATGAATGATGTTCTTATCCCTCTCAGCATGTCTTCATTTATGTATGTGTGTGTGTGTGTGTGTGTGTGTGTGTAATTCACCGGGTTGTGTGTGTGTGTGTGTGTGTGTGTGTGTGTGTGTGTGTGTGTGTGTGTGTGTGTAATTCACCGGGTCGTGTGTGTGTGTGTGTGTGTGTGTGTGTGTGTGTGTGTGTGTGTGTGTGTGTGTGTGTGTGTGTGTGTGTGTGTGTGTGTGTGTGTGTGTGTGTGTGTGTGTGTGTGTGTGTGTGTGTGTGTGTGTGTGTGTGTAATTCACCGGGTCGTGTGTGTGTGTGTGTGTGTGTGTGTGTGTGTGTGTGTGTGTGTGTGTTCTTACCTGATTGTATCTTTACAGGAATGAGTCGTACTGTCCCGTGTCTTAAACCATTTTTATCGTACATATCCTTAAATTTATGAATTGTTTTGGCACACACTTTCATCCGGTAGTGAATTCCACTGACCAATTGCCCTATTTGGGAAACTAAACTTCCTTACGTCTTTATTGCCTCTCTTTTTATGCAGTTTTTTGCAGTGTCCTCTTGCTGATGCATCCCCATAGGTTATATACTTATTTATGTCTATTTTCTCCTTCCCTGATATGCATTTATATAGTATACTGTATATAATATACAGTATTATCATGTCTCCTCTTTTCCTTCTTTTATAATATATACTGTATATATATACTGTATATTATATACAGTATACTATATAAATGCATATCAGGGAAGGAGAAAATAGACGTAAATAAGTATATAACCTATGGGGATGCATCAGCAAGAGGACACTGCAAAAAATTGCATAAAAAGAGAGGCAATAAAGACGTAAGGAAATTTAGTTTCCCAAATAGGGCAATTGGTCAGTGGAATTCACTACTGGATGAAAGTGTGTGCCAAAACAATTCATAAATTTAAGGATATGTACGATAAAAATGGTTTAAGACACGGGACAGTACGACTCATTCCTGTAAAGATACAATTAGGTAAGAACACACACACACACACACACACACACACACACACACACACATACATAAATGAAGACATGCTGAGAAGGATAATATCATTCATTAGACAAGCCCTGGAATATGCATCAGTAGTCTGGAGTCCTCATCTAAAAAAGCACATAGACAAGATTGAAAAAGTTCAAAAGGCCGCTACAAGATGGATACCAAGCTTAAGGGACCTAAACTACGAAGAAAGACTAAATAAACTGAATCTACCAACACTACAGGAGAGAAGGAAAAGAGGTGACATGATAATGCTATATAAATGCATATCAGGAAAGGAGAAAATAGACATAAATGATTACTTAACATATGGAGAAGCGTCAGCAAGAGGACACTGCAAAAAACTGCATAAGAAGAGAGGTGATAAAGACGTAAGGAAATTCAGTTTCCCAAACAGCAATTGATCAATGGAATGCACTACCGAATGAAATAGTGTGTGCCAAAACAATTCACAAATTTAAGGATATATACGATAAATATAGTTTTAGACACGGGACAGTACGAGCTTGACTCATTCCTGTAAAGATACAATTAGGTAAGAACGAAGTTATACGTGTGCACAGAACAGGCGAAACTTAGGATGTGACATCCGTAGACTTTCAGGCAGCCAACTTTCTTAAGCGAACATTTTATGGGAGATCGAAAGTTAGGTTAGGTCACTTTGGGCAGGGTTTGGTCTGATTAGGTAATTTTTGGTTGGGTTGGCTTCAGTTCGACTAGATATAGACGGATTAGGTTAGATTGCTTTAGAATACGTCGGTTTTTATAGGTTTTGAGTTGGGTTTTATTTGGTTGGGTTAGGCTGGGTTAGGTTCGGTTGGATTAGGTCATTTTAGGCTTGACTGGTTGGGTTAGGTCGGGTATGGTATGGTTAAGTGAGACTGGGTAGGATTAGGTAGGGTTAGATGCAGTTAGGCTGCTTCAAAATAGGTTATGTTAAGTATGGGGAGGTTACGTGAGATTGTGAGGTTAAATACAATTAGACTGGGTTAGGTGAGGTTAAGCTAGATTAGGTTGGGTTGATTTAAGTTGGATTAGGTCATTCGAGGTTAGGCAGGGTTTAATTTGTATGAGTCTGGGGAAATAGCAGTCAGATAGATTATTTTCTGGTTAGGAGGGCCGATGGGAGGTTAGTGAGGGATGTTAAAGTTATAGGAAGTGAGGAGTGTGTGCAGCAGCACAAACTATTGATTTGTGATATGGTGCTTAAAGAACAAGTGATGGAAAAGAAGACTTATGTACCTAGGAGGAAAATATGGAAGCTGAAAAACCAAGTAGTAAGGGATGCCTTGTATAGCGAGTTGAGGAGAGTGGTGGTTGAACAGGGAGCTGTAGACAGAGGCGTTAATGAACAGTACAGAGCCCTCAAGAACAATTTCTTGAGAGTTACTGATGTAACATGCGGCTGGACAAGAGGACCACCAAGACATAAAGTAACTTGGTGGTGGGATGAGGGTGTAGAAGCTGCAATTAAGGAGAAAAGAAGGCTTTTCCGGGAATGAAAGAAGGGTGGTAGCAAAGAGGAATATTTGGCTGCCAAGCATAGGGCTAGGAGAGAGGTATACAGGGCAAAGTCTGAGTCACAGAGACAATTACTTGATAACTTAAATCATGGGGAAAGGAAAAATATATTTAGGGTGGCAGGTCAGGTGAAGAGGGATAATCGGGATATCATAGGTGAGCAGTGTGTGAAGAATGATGAAGGAAGGGTAGTGGTGAACAGTGAGGATATTAAAGATGCATGGAGAGAGCATTATAACCGGTTGTTGAATGAGGAGTTTGACTGGGACAGGGAAGGTTTGGAGCCAGCAGATCCAGTGTCTGGCCCTTGGCCTTTGATTGATACTGCTATTGTGAGTGAGGCAATAGGCAGGATGAGGGTGGGGAAGGCAGCAGGTGTGTCTGGGTTGACTGCCGAAATGTTGAAGGCCTCAGGTGATATAGGGGTGAGTTTAGTCACTGACCTGATAAATAGGATTATTTATGAGTGTGTTGTCCCAGATGATTGGCTGAAGAGTGTAATTGTAAATGTGTATAAAGGGAAGGGTGATGCCCTGGAAAGAGGAAATTATAGAGGTATAAAGCTTTTAGATCAGATAATGAAGATAATGGAGAGAGTTTTAGAAGGTATGATTAGAGAAAGAGTGAATATTGATGAGATGCAGTTTGGGTTTATGCCAGGTAGGGGGACCACTGATGCCATATTCATTGTTCGACAGCTTCAGGAAAAATATATTGGTAGGAGAAGGGATCTTTATTTTGTTTTTGTTGATTTGGAAAAGGCCTTTGACAGAGTCCCTAGAGAGGTGGTGAAGTGGGCAATGAGAAAGCTTGGCTTGGAGGAGTGGCTGGTTAGGGTGGTTATGGCCATGTATGTGGGTGCTCAGACCCAGGTGAGAGTGAATGGAGATTTGAGTGATGAGTTTTCCGTGAATGTTGGTGTGCATCAGGGGTCAGTCTTGAGTCCCATGTTGTTTATTATGGTAATTGAAGCCCTTTCACATGACTTTAGAAACAGACTCCTGTGGGAGTTGTTGTATGCTGATGATTTGGTGTTGATTGCAGAGAATGAAAGGGAGGCGGAGGAAAGGTTTAGGAAGTGGAGAGATGGTATGGGGCAAAAGGGTTTAAGGGTAAATGCAGATAAAACAAAAGTGATGATATCTAGGGTTGGTGGTGGTACTGTCAAAGACGAGGGAGAGTGGCCATGTGCAGTTTGCCACAAGGGCATGGGAAGTAATTCCATCTTGTGCGGTGTGTGTGATAAATGGGTGCATAAGAGATGTAATGGTATCAGAGGTAGACTGCGAGATAATGCTGATTTTATGTGTACGTCGTGCCGGGGTGAGCAGGTGGAGATCGTCAGACGTGAAAGGATTGAACTTGCTGGTGAATCTCTTGAGTGTGTGGAAGAGTTTTGTTATTTGGGAGACATGTTGCATGCTGGAGGTGGGGCTGGAGGTAGCTCTGTGGCTAGGGTGAGAAGTGGTTGGAAGAAGTTCAGGGAGCTCTTTCCTCTCCTGACATTGAGAGGGCTCTCCCTACGTGCTAAGGGGTCTTTGTATGCAGCATGTGTTAGGAGTGTAATGCTGTATGGCAGTGAGACCTGGGCAGTGAAGGAGGAAGACATTCGCGGGCTCAGACGTACAGAAATGACAAAGATTAGGTGGATGTGCAGTACGTCCCTGCGTCAAAGGCCTGGAGGGGCTGGGTTTACAATGGAAGAGTTGTGAGGTAGGATGGGACTGGAGTGTATTGGTGTTGTGATGAGGAGAGGTAGATTGAGGTGGTTTGGACATGTGGAGAGGATGGGGGATGATAATTGGGTGAGGAAGGTGAGAAGTGTTAATATTAGGGGTGGGGTTATGAGGGGTAGACCGAGAAAGACATGGGACGAGGTCATTAAGTGTGACCTTAGGGTTAAGGGACTGAACAGGGAGGCTGCAATGGATCGTGCAGCATGGAGAGCCGCCATTAGGTGACCAAGGCCGACACATGCAAGCATGTTGGAGCCTTTAAAAACGAAACGAAACGATTTCCTCTCCGCCTCCTTCTCCTCCTCCTCCTCCTCCTCTTCTTCTATCCTCTCCTGTCCTCCACCACCACCTCCTCCTCCTCCTCCTCTGCCTCCTCCTCCTCCTCCTCCTCCTCCTCCTCCTCCTCCTCCTCCTCTTCTTCTGTCTTTTTTCCTCCTTTTTCTCCTCCTCTTTCTCTTTTCCTTGTCCTCCTGTCCATTCCTCTTTCTTTTTATCATTCTCCACTTCCTCCTCCTTCGCCCTCTTCCCCCTCTTTATCTTTTTCCTCCTCATCCTCATCCTTTTCATCATTTCCTTTTCCTCCTCCACCTCGTCCTCCTCCTCCTCCTCCTCCTTTTCATCATTTCCTCTTTCACCTCTTTCTCCTCTTCCTCCTCATTCTCTCTCTCTCTCTCTCTCTCTCTCTCTTACAATCAACTAAACTATATCATGAAGTACTGGTAGCTGTGGCTTTGTTAGGTAATTTTCTCCTGCCTTTTTTGTGTGATTTATTGTTTTTTTGTTTGAAATGACCAGTTTTTGAAATCCCCCCCCCCCCCGAGCAAAGTAAATTACAGGACAGTTTAGGTATAGTAATTAATTAGCATGTGAAAGTGATGCAGAGGCATATACAAGGAAGTAGAGAAGCTTTGTGATGGTGGTGTGCATGTGACTGACAGTGTTAAGAGAAATACAGTACAGTACTTTGAAATGGTTTGGCCATGTGGAGAGGATGGAGAAAGAGAGACTGACTAGAAGAATGTATGCAACTGAAAGTGTTAAAAGAAATACTTTGAAATGGTTTGGCCATGTGGAGAGGCCAGGAGAGTGTATGTGAGTGGGGATGCATAGCAACTGATATTAATAATTTCATTTGTCCACAGATCAGTGTCAGTACAGTCATCTGCTGCCTCAGTCTCAAGGGATTAACAACCAAGGAGATTCCTGAGGACATGGTGGCTACACTAGGGGACGATACCTCTTGACAGTGAGGTAGTGCATCGCTACATAATGGCTGATATTTTATATTTTCATAGCATCTGCAGGTTAGTCTCTAACAGAAAAATAACTCAGTAACTTTAAATTATCTGTGCAGTCATTCACCAAGATGAACTGGACACTTATTCAGTGAAAACTGTACTGTATAGCTCATCTCCTTCTGCCTCAGGCCATGAACTTGTCAGTCCCCTCTCATGTAGTTTGCAGCAGTAATTGGCAGTACAGTAATTGGCTGGTTCTGGTGCATTGTTGCACTTGCACTGCAGATAATTTTGTATGGTAGAGCCAAGATATCAAAGGTTTGAATGACATGTGAATGAATGTATGGGTCATTTGACTGGGCATTTTGTTTGATACATTTTGTTTGTTTACATTTACATGATATTTGTCTATCTATCTATCTATCTGTCTATTGCCAGACGCCTCAATCCTGTTTGGGGTGGCCACAAACAAATCGCCTCCACATCGCCCTGTCCCCCGCCATTTCACTTCCCTGCTCCCAACTCACACCCCCCTCTCTCATATACCTCTCCACCCCATCCCTCCATCTCATCTTCGGCCTCCCTCTCCCTCTTCCCCCCTCCACCTCACTCAATACATCAATAAGATGTATTATTGAACAGTAAGTAACTACTGCCTTACTTTGCAGACCCCCTTTGGACCTGGCTGGTGTTTTGGTACCACTATCAACCCCTTCTTCCAGGCCCTGACCCTGGCAGCTACTACCATGACAGTGGAGTTTGTCTACAGACTTGGTAATTACGTACACAAGCATCACTCTTAATCAGCAAACATTCATCCCAGTTTAATGATATACAGTAACGGCTTAGGTAAAACCCCTATATTAGTGTACTTTTAACATGTAAAGTAATGGGGAGCATTTACCAGCCTTGGGTTTCCCCCCAAACCAAGTCCAAAACCCACCCAAGTGAGCCCAAAAACAAATTTAAAGCCAATCTAAATGGCCTAATAACTGAGTTGTTTACAGTACTGGTTGTATGAAAGAGGTTATTGTGTTTTGGAACACCCCTACATATGACATGGATTTAGCGTACATTATATGACTGATTCATAGTGACAGGTAGATAAAATATGTGGGAGGAAAACACAGGAAAGGACATTAGTTATATAATTAATGTTTCGGACTGCACAGAACCCATAGGTACACGTGTGGGCCATGATTTCAACACACCATCTGGTCCTACTTGTAACTGGAGGGAATCTGTAGCCAGGGTGTCACACAAGGAGAAAACCAGTTGTTCATTTTTGAGGAGGTGAGATGGGTTCTATGTAATTCAAAATGTCAGAAAGACATTCAGCTCTCTGTGTTCCCCTCCCATTCATTTTATTGGGTAGTCTGTATGTATATCCATTTCTCATTACCTTATCCAGTGTTATCTGGGGTGGCCTTCACAAGATTACCAAGTACCTATATCCTAATTTCAAACCAACCATGTCCACACTTATCCACAGTCCTTCATTCCACCTTACTTTTTCATCCTGCCTGTGCTTCATATCTAAAATAATATTCTAATGTATAACCAGTCACATCTATACTTTGCTGCTCTTCATTCCATATTATTCTTCTCTCCTGCAAATATTTTCTGTCATTTTCGTCATCATCTGGACCTCCTTTCCCACCCTGGGGCAGGGTCGAGTACAGCTTTACTACCAGTGTCCTTATTCCTCCATGTTAGCAGTCATCATCTCCTTCATCCTTTCACTTCACTGAATAAACTTTCTTGAGTATTATTAATGTCAAACCAGCCATTCCTTGCCATAGCCTGTGAGAATTCATATAAGTTTAAAGATCTCCCATTTTTCAGGGGAATTTCAGTGGTGATTCCCTCTGATACATTCTCCCACTGGTTGATAAGTTCCTACCACAATCAATGACTGCCTAGTAGTGGGACTTAATTATATAGAGGGTGATTTTTTCCAAGATGTCTGACTCTCTTGAGAAGTGATATGATATTGTTATAGTAGTGAGTCACCTTTTAATGTTAACGTCATCAGTATGGGGATGAATATTTCATTTTTTCTTGTTATCTCTAGGACAGATTTATTCCCCCTTTAAGAAACTCAGAACAGGTGAGGTTAGATATCGCCTTCCTTTATACCCCCACTGCAGGTCTTCCAAAATGTGCAGAAAACCTTCAGGCAGCAGTTAAGATAAATCAGTAAAGCACGTCACTGGACTGAATTGGTCAAGTTAGCAGAGTTTAGATGGGTAATTTAGTCAGTAGGGGATGGTAGTGATGCTTTCATCAAAAATGGGTAATCTAAATGTGTCTGTAAGGATTTGAGAACCGTAGAAAGAGAATATTAGAACCACATTTGAGGTGCTCAGTAATGAAAGTAGAGAAGCACCAAAAACTAAGGAAGGTAAAGGATTTTGATTATGTTGTATTCTCACATTATGGTAGATTCATGCATTTCAGCCTTTGCTTCAGTGCCATGATTCATTTACTGTATATACCAATACAGTCAAGAAATTAAGTGTTATCAAGTACTTTTCTGAGGTTTGATGAGCACATGGTGGGGAAGTCAATCAGTCCAACGTGTTTTAGTCCAGTAAAGATTTTTATTGCATTTCACAAGTTGATCTTTGAAGAAAACTAAGAAAGTATATTAATTCCTGACTCTGCTGATAGGTGGAAGGGAAAGAGATAGATGTATGGAGTTAGTGGTACTGTAGAATAGCTAGTAGAAAATGGTGTTGACACAAAAGGAGAATTAAAACTTAGGGAGTGAGTAGGTGAATGTAATAATGCATAACTCTTATTTATATCCTGTTATTGCTGCTGCCAGACTGTTTTATTCAGCTTTAGAGAAAGGACCAGACTGGAGGGGTTAGATATGGCCTTTTTCATCCCATTCACTACTACTCACAGGTCCATCAGAGGCTGAATAAAATCATCTGGTGTTAGCAAGCACAGCATTTGAATTAATGATATTGGATTGAACGGGTTAACACTGTAAACTTGTATTTAACCATAACCTTTGTATTCATTAGTTTCAAATTAAGATAAAACAGTCTTGTAAAGTACCCTACTTCTCGTGACATTAACTCTTTTGAGTACTGTAAGCAACGTTGGGTCTGGTTAGTACTTGGATGGGTGACCGCCTGGGAACACCAGATGCTGTTGGCATCCCTATGTGTCAGGTGGGGTTGGTGGAGGATTAGTGCCCCTCCCTGTAAAACAATTAACTCTAAGCCCTTGGCCACCCCGTCTGGGATACATGGCGTCTGGCAATGAATGAATGAATGAATGAACTGTAAAAGAAGCTAACCTAAGCTAACACCTGTAAATAACTCACTAAAACCAACAAATAAAATATGAAAATTGTCAAATATAGTCCGGAAAAATCAAGTTTAGTAAACTGTACCCCAAAATGACAATGTTCACCCCACCTGTGGCTAAAACACAATAATCTAAGTCTAAAAGAGTTTGTAAATCAACCTAAACACAATTTTAGTCTAAAATATCATCAGAATTGAAAAAAAAATCAAAACACATCGTTAAACCAGGGTTTGGCCATCGTTAGGTGGGGTATGGTGGTATTTCTACCCCCATCGTAAAGCCGGGGTATCATATCTAGGGGTATCGTGTATCAAGGTGTTACTGTACAAGTATTTGCTGATCTTCTTTTCTAACTGTCTTTACACAGAATCTAGGTTGAAGGTGAGAGTCATATTGTTTGCTAATCACACATCTATAATGTCTTTTTACCCATCAGCTTGCAGCAACTGTTGGGAAGTAATTAGCTGGTTTTGGCACTTGGTTTAGCTTGCAGTCCATAGGAAACATTGGCTGTACCATGGCCAACACCAATATGGGGATTCCTTGAGAGGAAACAGTGCAGAGTTTTAATGAATGTATGTATATATTTCCCTACCTGTCAACAAGTGGGTTGGTGGAGGGTTAGTGCCCCTCCCATTAAAACAACTAAAAGACAAATGGCCACCCCTAACAGGACTATGGCGTCTGGCTACAGATAGAAAGATATATAGATAGAAATATTTATGGTTGTCAGCTAGTACACACAAGTATATGTTGGGTTAAAGACTGGTAGTGAACTGTGACTTAGATAAGGTCATCAGTTTGGGATATCAGTGAAATGCGTAGAAATAATAATTAATTTGTTGTTCTCAGGTTGACCTCTACATGGACCTCCAGAGACCTGAGTTGTGCATCCTGTCTGAGCTGTGGCACCACATAAGTCACTCTGTCAAGTATGTTGGATGAGGCAGGCAATCTGCACTGTCTATCTGTCCATCTATCTATCTACCCATCTATCTGTCTGTCAGTCTATCTATATATCTATTCTACCTATAGCCAGACTCTTAAATCCTGTAAGTGGTGGCCACAAACAAATTGCCTGCATGTTGCCTTTCTCCCAACTTACACCCACCTCTCATATGCCTCTCTACTCTATCCCTACACATCATCCTTAGTCTCCTCTGCCCTCTCATCCCCTCCACCTCACTCATTTACACTTTCCTAGTAGTCTCTCACTCCATCACATGGCCAGACCACCTCAGTATATATCTCCTATCATTATCACATCCACATCACATCACTCCTTCATTTCTGTTGCATGTCAGTATTAGCCACTCTTTTAACAGCTTAGCCTTTATATTATTTCTTTCTGTAACATTCCAGATTTGGTGCTAGGAAATGCTGTTGATTTTTTTTAAACCTACAAATAACTGGAGTCAAAAAAAGAATATATTGCCTGATTTTAGTGTTAGATTTATCCTAATTTAGACCTGCATTTGAGTATTCAGTGACAAGCATGTTCCTCATATTTTAATTTATCCCTCCAGTGAAGTATTTTATTTATTCTTGTTACATCTAATTGATTTTATGCAGCATCAGGGAGACCTCATTTAGGGAAGGAGTAATTGAATGTTATATACAGTATGACCTCTCCAGTTCTAACTCCATCTTGTGCAGTGCTTGTGATAAGTGGGTGCATAAGAGATGAAGTGGTATTAGAGGTAGACTGCAAGGTAATGTTGATTTCATGTGTGTGGTGTGTTGGGGAGAGCATTTAAGATTGTCAGGTTGAAAGTATTGGTCATGCTAGTGAGTCTCTTGAGTATATGGAAGAGTTTTGTCATTTGGGGCACCTGTTATGTGCTGGAGGTGGGGCTGGAGACAGCTCTGTGGCCAGAGTGAGGAGTGGTTGGAAGAAGTTCAGGGAGCTATTACCTCTCCTGACATGGAGAGGGTTCTCCTTTCATTGCTAAAGGACCTTTGTATGCAGCATGCATTAGGAGTGTAAAGCTATATGGTAATGAGACCTGGGCAGTAAAGGAAGATGAGATCTGTAGGCTCATATGTACAGAAATGACAGTGATTAAAAGGATGTATAGTGTGTCCTTGAACATGAGGCCTGAGGGGCTGGTTCGTGATTGAAGAGTTGAGAGAAAGGCTGGGAGTGGAGTGTATTGGTGTTGTGGTGATGAGGGGTAGATTGAGATGGTTTGGGCATGTGGAGAGGATGGAGGATGACAGTTGGGTGTGGAAAGTGAGAAGTGTGAATGTCGGGAATTGGGTTGTGAGAGGCAGACTGTCACACTTATAATAGCACTTTAGTTAACTGAGGAGGGAAGTACCACTCTTAAGGTACAAAATTCTACAAATGCCGGTAGTACACAATATTACTGCTACTCTGCCTTTTAGAAGGAAATTAATGTATTTCAGACTTCATGGCATCCAACAAATTCTCATCTACTCCATACATTCTTAATCCTATCCACAATCCTTGTCTATCCACCTTGTCATATGCTTTCTCCAAATCCATGAAGGCTGCATACAACTTTTTTCTCTTCTCTGGAAACTTTTCCACTAAAGATCTAAGATGAATATCTGATCTACACAACTGCTTCCCTTCCTAAAACTTCCCTGTTGTTCTCCAAGTAATTCCTCTGTTATTTCTCAAACTCTGTCAATAAGTATCCTACCATATACTTTTCCTCTTTCCACACTAAGAAGATAAATGCCTCTATGATTACCACACACTTCTTTTTCTCCTTTTCCTTTGTACAAGGGAATAATTATACCTGACTTCCAGTCCTCCGGGACTCTACTTTCCTCCCAGGCCAGTCTTCACATCTTCCACATCCATTCTACTACTATCTCTCCCCCATGCTTCAACATTTCACCACATACTCCATTAATTCCTGAGGCTTTCCCCATTTTGACTTTCTTCATTGCTTCCACAACTGCCATCCTACTGATTTCTTCCTGTCTTCTCACATCCCTCTGTCTCCCAGCCATTCCCCAGCCAATTACACTCCTATTACTTCCATTCTCTATGTTCAACAGTTCCTTAAAGTGTTCCCTCCATCTGCTCACTTTTTCTCCCTTCTCAACTAGTAATCTACCATTTTATCTTTCACTCCCCAGCTAACTTCTTTAACACCCTGTCCAACTCTCTTTACCTCTTTTAAGAACATTATCTTACATTCCCTCCACTTTACATTCAATTCCTTTCAAATCTCTCATCCACTCTTTTCTTACTTTCTCTTACTAATCTTTTCACCTTTCCCTTCCTCTCTACATATAACTCTTTCTTCCATCTCACAACTTCATCCACACCCCTGTTTCTCATCCACTCACCATATGCTTTCTTCTTTTGTGCCACAGCCTGTGTCACCTCTTCATTCCACTATGCTGTTCCTTGCACCCCCTTTCGTATTCTCTTCACCCCACGCACCACTTCACATGCTGCACAGATTCCTTCTGTGAATATCTTGCACACACCTTCCACGTCCCCCATCTGCCGCAATCCATATTTACCCAATCGCTCCTCTACTTCTCTCATATATTCTGTCTTTTCCCATCCTCTTGTAACCTTTCCACTCTCCTTGTATGTACTCCTACCTCCTACCCTTCCCTTCTTCTATTCCTCCATTTCATTTGGACCTTGATCCTCGAAATAGAAACTATTCAAGCTTTGCAAGTTGTCAGCTCCAATTATTCTTTTGCACATACAAATGATTATGCTGAGCGATTCTTTTCAATGTTTCCAGAGTCAGGCATAGCAAAAAAACAACAAACAAGAAGAGACAAAGGTGAAATATTGCATTCAGTGTGGTATTGCACCATACCTAAGGAACTGTGATAAATTGATGTAGTTCATTGTATTAATATAATTTTTTAAGTGCCAGCATTTTTTCACATTTGCTAAACAAAATTAGATTTGCAAGTAATGACCAAATTTAGCACTAGATTCCTTACACTCAAAGAAAGACAGCAATAATTAAGTTGTGTATATTATTTAATTGTATACATTTTTCTGGAGAGTAATAGAAAAAATTTAAAGAAACTAAATTATTGCTCACAGCCCGTGTACCACTGAAAGTAAATATTAAGCCAAAGTCATAACATTGATGGAACACCGCCAGTGTGTTGCATATACAGTACCATGTGCCTCTCAAGTTCCTACCAACCCACCACAGCTCCTTGACAGATAGTTGCTGTCTCGGTCTTTGTGTCAGGCTTGATTCTAACCACAGTGATATAATACTGTATTAGGGTCTAATTATTTCATGTGTTTTGGTTCAAGCATTATACCATTAAAGACAGGTCACCTTTGTTAATACCAGCAAATATTTATGCCTGTGAGGTGGAGTCAGGATTCTGGAAGCTTAAATGGTGAGAGAATGAGAGTGTGGCCCATTTAACAGGGCTGCTGGTTCTCTTGTTTTGTTTTGTTTTTGTTTTTAACCCTACCTCACGCCATCCTTAGATGGGAAAAGAGGTTTGGGTGATGATTATAATTATGTTGTTTGTGTGTGAAGTGTTGAGTGATGATGATGACAGTGATGAAGACAATAATGATAATGATGATGATGATGATGATGGTGGTAATCATCATCATCATTCATCTTCATCATTTGGAACTCCTTTCCCACCCTAGGGCAGGGTGAGGAGCAGCAATGTCCAGACAGCCCAAATTTGCCCAATCCAATGGGCCATGTTTCCATTCACTCATCATTCGTGCCCCGGGAATCCTGGCTCTCTCAGATATGCCAAAAACATTCACCACGTTCTGTAGCTTCACATTAACGTATCCGATAGAGTCAATCCAGATGCTGCCATGTTAAAAAGGGGTGCCAAATCCCTGAGCATGCACTTCTCCTCACAACATTCGTCCAGTCAGCTCGATCTCACATCAGTTCCCTAGCCTCACCGATTTCCAAACCTCTCTTCCTCATACACTCATCCACCATATCTCTCCACCTTTTCCTTGGCCTACCTTGCCTCCTCCCTCCTTCAGAGTCGCTCAGATATACCTTTTTCACCACTCTATTGTTATCCATTCTCTCCACACGACCATACCATCTCAGTACACTCTCTTCGATTCTGGTGTCCACAGATTTCCTCACTCCACATCTTTCACGAATCACATTACTTCGTATCCTGTCCAGTCTCTGTACACCACATACGTTCCTTAGCAGTCCCATCTCCACTGCTCTCACTCTTAACTTTTCATTTCATGCCACACCATAGTCTCACACACTCTTTCATGTAAGCCTCGTGCAGCTGCAGCACTCAAGCCTCTGTTTCTTATCAAGGCCTTCATTACACCAGCTACTCTCTTTCCTTGTGTCACTTTACTTTCAACTTCTTTTGCACATTTTCCTCTCTTTTCTATCACTATACCGAGGTATTTGAACACTTCACCAATTCTAGTCTCTCTCCATTCACTGTAACATCACACTGGGAGTCACCTTCTCTCTTAATAACCATCACTTTACTCTTTTGTACATTTACTCTCAAGGCACAATGCTCTCAGACATCAATAAAACACTGCACTAGTCTACCGTGTTCTTGTCCGGTATTTGCAAGTAGTACTGCATCATCAGCATACAACAAATTTGAGATATTCCATCCATCACCATTCATTACCAATGCCATCCCTCTCTCCATTACTCATGTTTTTACTTCTCTCATCACCCCATCCATGTATATATATATTGAACAACCATGGAGACATCACACAACCTTGTTGCATGCCCACACCAATGGTGAACCATTCACTTAGATGCCCATTAACCCTTACTCATGCTTCACTACCATCATAAAATCTCTTGACGGCACCTAGCAGCTTACCATCTACACTGTACACATGCAAAACTTTCCACAATCCTTCTCTGTCTATTTTGTCATATGCTTTTTCCAGATCCACAAATGTCATAAACACCTTATGGTCCTTCTCACAAGCCTTCTTTGCTATCTGTCTCACTGCAGATATATGATCCACACATCCTCTGCCACTCCAAAAGCCACCCTGTTCATCACTGACTAGGACTTCTGATATCTCTCTTACTTTCCCTATAATAATTCTTCCATATATCTTCCCTACCACACTCAATAAATTTTGCCATGATAATTCTTGCACTCACTTGGCTCATCTTTATTTTTGTACAGGGGGTACAAGCACAGCCTTTTTCCCCTCTGCTGGCACAGTTTCACTCATTGATGCCCTCCAACAAGCACTTCATTCCATTCTCTCCACTACACTTAATCATCTCAGTATACACATTATCAACCCCAGCTGCTTTCCCATTTTTCTTCCGCTTCACAGCACTCTTCACCTGTGTGAGTGTCACGTTTCCTGGCACTGCATTCCTTCTCTGCACACCCCCAAAACCAGTCATGTTTACAGCCACTCTGCTCTCTCTATTCCCATTCATCAGGCTCTCAAAATATTCTTTCCATCTGGTCTGTATTTCATCCCCATGGGTTAATAATCTACCACTTACATCCTTCACACTTTCACGTTTCTTTCCACTGTCACTTCTACATTTCCACACCTTTTTCCAGAAAAACTTCCTATTTTCAGAGTAGTTGGCATTCAATTTTCTTCATAGATCATCATTTACCTCCTTCTTTTTCCTCTTTACTAGTCTCTTTACGTGCTTCTTGCTCTCAGTATATTCAGTTCTTATTTCAACTTAACCCTTGACCTGTAACCACTTTAGCCACTATTCCTCTTTTCCTCCACTGCTCTCTTAACCTCATCATCCCTCCATGCTGTACCTTTCTTCTTTGTTGTTACTCTTACCTTTGCTGTTACTCTTGCCATGATGATATTAATAATAATAATAATAACAACAGTAATGATGATGATGATGATTATGATGATATTATAGTATTATGATTTTTCTGTCAGGTGTGGTGGGAGGGTCACTGTTTGGTGACTTTGAGGCTCAGCAAGTGTGTGGGTTCCATGCATCTTCATCTGGGAACACAACAAGTTGGACCTGGGGCGCCACAGTTCCTCTGCAGGACCACACACTTGGCACACTGTATGGTGAGTACACTATAGCCAGCTTGTTTTTTCATGTAATGAAAGTGGGTCACACACACAACATTCACTGTATAGTGAATATGGTGCCTGTCTGGCATCTATACCATTCTGCTTTACCCTGACATAAAATTGTCATCTCCCCATACTGACTGATGTGGTGTAACAAGATTAACAGTGGAATATCATGCTATATTCTGTTCAGTATAACTTGGCCTAAAATTGCCATCTCTCTGCCTCGAGTGTTGAGTGATAGCAGTAGTTTAACAAAGGAATATGGTGGTAGTCCTGAAAATTTGCTGTGGAAGGGATGTAGAGCTTTATAATTGTTGTCATTGAACTACAGACAGGAAATAAGCTGAAAAATTATGAAAGTCTCTTCCAAGTTAAGATGAACAAATTGTAGTCCGTTTATCTGTAAAGCATCTCTTAGTATTTAATATAATATCTGGTATATCAGGCATTTTGTTGAGATATACAGGGTGTCCTGCAAGAGTTTTCAAAAACTTAAGGAGATTATTCTAAGGGTAAAATTGAGTAAAAAAATGCTGTCACCTGGCCCAGTTCTGAGCCATTACAGAGCTACAGTTACTGATGACCTGATGGTTGAAAGTGGTCTTCCTCATAATTAGCCCATAAGGCCATTGTAACTGTGGCTCTGTAATGGCTGAGAATGGGACCCATCTTGATACAGCATTTTTTTACTCAGACCTCCTGAGTTCTGAAATGTGCCACAGAATATCCTGTATATGAAAATTTACTTAACCTCTCCTGTGTGGTGATTTCTTTTTTATTCTCTTCCTGCTGTCTTAAGGTTGTTTTATTCAGGCTAGGGAAGACTTTTTGACTTGGAGGAATGAAATTTAATATCCATCATAAGGCAAGGGATCCGAGAAAGAAACAAGCTTCAAAGAAAGTGTGCCAAGAAACCCATTACGTACGGTGCAGAGTATCGCAGACTGTGCAATGAAATCACAGCTAAAATCAGAGAGGCAAAGTCAGATTACTATAAGAATAAAATAAGTGAAAATATAGGTAACAGTAAAAAAACCTGGTGTATATTAAACTCCATCCTTAATAAGCCGTCTTCATGACAAAGAAACAATTGCTTTTATTTAGTAAACAATAATGAGGTATATGAACCTAAGGAAGTAGCTGACCATTTTAATAATTACTTTGTCAGTGTTGTTAAGAAACTTGCTGAGTCTGTTGGAGAGTCTGAGGTTAATTTCTATTCATATTTACACGATAGGCAAGACAGTGTATTCGTTTTGTCACCTACTACTGAACATGAAGTTAGACTATAAAAAATCTATGGAATGTTGGTCCCAGATATGACGATATCCTCATGTCCATCGTTAAGGAAATAATGGCCAGTCTAGTTCCTGTACCTGTCTTCCTCTTTAATTTATCTTTTGAAACTGGAAAGTTTCCTGACATGTTGAAATTGGCCAAAGCCATTCCAGTTTTTAAATCTGGTGATCGTAAGCTGTTAAGCAATAATCGCCCTATCTCAGTCCTGCCAGCAATCAGTAAGATAATAGAGAAATTGGTTTATGGTAGGTTAATTCAGTTTTACACCAACAACAATATTATCACTGATTCACAATTTGGATTTAGGGAAAAATTGTCTACCGAGAGTGCTTTGCTGTCATTCACCAAGGACATGCTGACTTCATTTGATGAAAATAAATTTACTATGGGTGTATTTCTAGATCTGGCTAAGGCATTTGATACTGTAAATCACTCTGTATTACTAAAGAAGCTGGACCACTATGGTATACGAGGCACTTCAAATCAATGGTTTGCTTCCTACTTAGCCAATCGCAAACAGTTTGTGCAATACAAACAGTGCCAGTCTATCTGTATGCCAGTAGAATCTGGAGTTCCCCAGGGGTCGGTGTTAGGACCACTCTTGTTTATTTTGTACATAAATGACATCGTGTACGCTACCTCACATATGAAGCCAGTACTATTTGCTGATGATAGTCCCTTTTATGCCAGCCACCAAAATCTCAATGAACTAACAAATGTTGTAAATAGCAGCCTAACAGATATTAAAAAATAGATAACAAGCAACAAACTCACACTAAACGTAGGCAAATCTCATTACATTATATTTAGAAGGACACAAAGCATTGCAAATCAACCCAACATCTACATAGGTGCCCAGTCAATTGAAAGAGTGGACAGTATAAAATTCCTTGGTGTTATAATTGATGAACGTTTGTCATGGCATTTACATATCCAGTATCTCCATACAAAGATTAGCAAACAGTGTGGTATCATGTACCAAATTTGTGATCAACTAACAACACAGTCTTTTAAGCTCATTTATTACTTGCTGATTTTTCCTTTATTGTTTTATTGTAACAATGTATGGAGTGGTGCTCATATGACACAATTCTATCTGTCTATCTATCTATCTATAGCCCGACGCCCTAATCCCGCCAAGGGTGGCCGCAGACAAAACACCTCCAAGTCACTCTGTCACCCACCATTTGATTACCCTCCCCCCAACTCACCCCCTCCCTCATATACCTCTCAACTCCATCCCTCCACCTCATCCTCGGTCTACCCCTCCCTCTCCCTCCCTCCACCTCACCTACATACACCCTCTTAGTCAGTCTTTCATTCTCCATTCTCTCCATATGTCCAAACCACCTCAGTGTATTTCTCCTAATCTTCTCAACCACATCCACATCCACCCCACAACGTTCCTTCACTTCTTCATTCGTCAACCTGTCCCTCCATGTTACTCTACATGCTCCTCTCAAGTAACTCAATTAAACCGCTTATTTATAGCCCAAAAGAAATCGGTCCGTATAATGGAAAACTTACGCAATTATGACCACACTAATCCATCTTTCAAGTAATTGGGTATCCTAAAATTGCTTGATATAAAGTCCTACTGCACTGCTCTATTTGTTTACAAGTCTTTGCACAACCTATCATTTAACAGTTACTTCGATTTGAATATGAATGATCGGTATAATCTCCGAAATAACTGTAATCTAAAAATACCAGTCATGGCTTCAACCCAGTCCCAGTCACATATCACTTATCAGGGACCCAAAGTTTGGAATGGTATCCTAATGGCCATTGAGGAACTAAGTGAGGCTGTATCTTTCAAATCTTCTTATAAATCTTACTTGCTATCAAAGTACTAAATCTTCAAATTAGTTGACTTTCATTGTTATTGTTATTATTGTTGTTGTTGTAGTTATTCTTATTATGACCATTATTACTGGTATTAATATAAAAGTTACTGCGTGACAGTATTGTGATACCAACTCTAACGTACGGAAGTGAAGCTTGGACGTTGTTGGAAGGACACAAGTCAAGAGTGAGAGCAGTGGAAATGAGTTATTTAAAAGGAGCCTGTGGAGTCACATGGAGAGACAGGCTGACGAATGAGGATATAAAGGAGCGTTGTGGTGTTGATGTGGATGTGATAGAAAGCGTTATGAGGAACACACTGAGGTGGTTTGGCCATGTGGAGAGGATGGAGGGTGAAAGACTGACGAAGAGAGTGTATGTGAGTGAGGTGGAGGGGGAAAGAGGGAGGGGGAGGCCGAGGATGAGATGGAGGGATGGGGTGGAGAGATATATGAGAGAAGGGGGTGTGAGCTGGGAGCAGGGGAGTGAAATGGCAGGGGACAGGGTGACTTGGAGGCGATTTGTTTGTGGCCACCCCAAACGGGATTGAGGCGTCTGGCAATAGATAGATAGATAGATAGACCTCCGTTTTGTTGTAGTGCTATCTTGTATATACCCTTTATTCTATCTATCTATCTATATACCTAGGCTGCTTCCCCAAGGAAAGGGAGGTAGCCGAGACAGCACGACACACTCCCCATTTACTCATCCATTCAAACACAGTCATTCGCATCTTAGCCCCAAAGGAAGAACGGACAGATCCTCACCGCACCACACTGCACAAGGGTCAACTGCGCAATGGAATCAGTGACATCCGCAGCAGAGCCCGACAGCAGAACTGGTTTACCCCTGCCACATCATAACAGACCCATCCCCTTACCCGCACCTGACCTGACTAGCTGATCAGACCAAATGCGGGAAAATATCCCCTCAGGGCTGCGTCATCACTTATTCATTCACAATTTCTCTCCATTTATTTCTGTCACGCACAGCCACTCTTCCTTGCTCAACAAACATTCCTCTCGCATCCAGTGCTCTCTTCACACTGTCCATCCATCCTATTCGTGGTCTTCCTCTCAGCCTTACACCTCTCACATCAGATCTAGTTATCTTTTTCACCAATCGCTCATTATCCATTCTCTCCATATGCCCAAACCATCGCAACACCCTCTAATCAACTCTACCAGCCATCTCCCGAACAACTCCAGTTCTCCTTCGCACTTCATCATTTCGCACTCGATCCATACGCGTCACTCCACACATACTCCTCAGACACCTCATCTCCATTACATTCAAACTTTTCCTCTCTGCTACACCCATATTCCATGTTTCAGCCCCATATAATGCAGTCGGTACCACAACACCCTCATACAACCTTCTCTTTACATCCATTCCAAGCGAACGACATTTAAACACTTTTTTCATTCCTCCCAGCACCTTTCCTACTTCATTTATTCTAAACTTCACTTCTGCATCTATTCTTCCATCCACAGCAACATGTGACCCTAGATATTTAAAACAATCTACCTCCTCAAGCAACTCACCATTCAAAACTATATTCATCCCCCTACCATCTATCAACCTCGTACACTTCATCACTTTACTCTTATTCTCATTCACTTTCAATTTCCTCCTTTCACATACCCTTCCAAACTCCTCTACTAACTGTCTCAATCTCTCCTCTGAATCAGTCACCAGTGCAGTATCATCTGCAAACAGCAGCTGCTTCAGATTCCACTCTCCACCATCAACATTCACCAGACTCAGACCTCCACCTAAAACTCTTGCATTCACCTCCCTTACAACACCATCCATGTAAATATTAAACAACCAAGGCGACATCACATCCCTGTCGCAGCCCCACTCTCACAGGAAACCAATCACTCACAGCATTTCCCACTCTTACACACGCTCTACTATTTACATAAAAACTTTTCACCCCTTTTAGTAACCTACCATCAAGTCCATACAATCTTAAAACAGTCCACAAAGCCTCCCTATAAATTCTATCATACGCTTTCTCTAAATACGTAAATGCCCAAAACACATCCTTGCCTTTCGCTAAATACTTTTCACACACTTGTCTCACAGCAAACACCTGATCAACGCATCCCTCCCTCTCCTAAAGCCACACTGCTCATCACCAATCACTCCCTCTGTACCCTCTCTAACTCTCATAATTAACACTCTACCATACACCTTACCTACAACACTCAACAGACTTATACCCCTAAAGCTAGTACATTCATACTTATCACCCTTGCCTTTATACAACGGGACCACACAAGCACTTGCCCAGTCAATTGGCACCATACCTTTCTCAGAGCACACATTCAACAATCTTACTAACCAGTCAACAATAGTCACTCCACCACCCTTCAGGCATTCCACAGCACACCCATCCATACCTGCAGCTTTCCCTATTTTCATCTCCTTTACTGCCTTCTCCACTTCCTCCTTCGTGATCAAAGAGTCATTCAACTCTTCCAACACATTTATTCCTTGCACCCTTCCATCTGCCACAATCTCAGCCACCCTTTCCTCCTCTACATTTAACAGTCTTTCAAAATACTCTGCCCATCCCTTCCTTACTGCATCCATCTCAATTAACATCCTTCCATCCTCTGCTTTTACTCGTTCTTCCTTCCCAGACTCTCCCTTTCGCACCCTTTTCACCTTCCAAAACATTTTCTTATTCTGTTGAAAATTCTCTGTCAGCCGCCTACCCCACCTCTCATCTGCTGCCACTTTAGCATCACGCACAGCCCTTCTCGCTCTATTCCTCTTTTCCTTATACCTTTCATATGACATCTCATCCTTCCTCTGCAGCCACACTTCATATGCATGTCTCTTCTCAGCCACATCCATAATTACTTCCTCGCACCACCATTCACTTCCTTTTCTTACACCACCACCCACACGTCTCACACCACACGCCTCTTCTGCATGCCCCACCACAGCACTCTTAAACAACTGCCATTCCTCCTCCACGCTGCCATTTTCCCGATCTTTCACTGCGTTCCACTCTTCTTTCAATTTCTCCTGATACTCTATCTTTTTCTCTCTTTTATCCAGCTCACTCACTTTCAAAACCTCCCTGCCACACCTAACCCTCCTAGCTCTCACCCATCTCTTACCTACTCTTAACTTTCCCTCCACCAGGTAGTGGTCAGTCATACCTCCACCCTCTCCTCTCAGAACTCTCACATCCAACAATCTTCCTATTACATTCCTAGACACAACCACATAGTCCATCAGTGCTCTATCAACAACCCTTCCACCCTCCTGTCTCACCCATGTATACTTATAAATATCTTTCTTCTCAAACAGCATATTCCCAATCACCATCTCTCGCTCAACACACATCGCTATCATTCGTTCCCCATTTTCATTTCTTCCAGGCACACCATGCATACCAACTACACCTTCAACTGCTACATTTCCCACTCTAGCATTCAGATCACCCATCATTATCACATTCACATTCACTCCAAAACTCTGCAGACACTGATCAACATCATTCCAGAAAGACTCCCTCTCTTCTTCATCCCTTTCACTACCAAGCCTATATGCACTCACAAACACCCACAACTCACGTTCAAATTTCGCTTTCACCCACATCAGTCTCGGTGACACCTCCTTCCATTCAGTCACACACTGCTGTACTTCCGGACTCACTAACAAGGTCACACCTTCTCTTGCCCTTCCACTATCAACACCTGACAATCTTCCATTCACGCTTCCAAACATAGACTCACCCTTCCCTTTCATCTTCGTTTCACTCAAAGCTGACACATCCAACTTTCTTCTCACAAACATTCTCCCAATCTCCTCCCTTTTAGCCTCAATCGTACTACATCCAAGCACATTCATAGACCCAATCTTCAAGGTACGGGGATAACTCCATCCCCCATCCCTTTCTCTGGCCTGTCTCTTTTTAGGAACTAAAAAACAGAGGAGGGGGTCCCTAGTCCCCTCACACTGCCCCTTTTAGTCGCCTTTTACGTCACGCAGGGAATACGATGGCAGTATTCTTCCTAACACAACCTGGCCGCAGAGTAGTAGTACCACCCCATTGTGCGGCCAGATTGTGTCCCCCCTGCCACAAGGGGGGGCACTGATACACACAGCCACTGATACACGCAGGCACAAATACACACAGGCACTGATACACACAGCCACTGATACACGCAGGCACTGATACAAATAGGCACTATACACACAGGCACTGATACACACAGGGAATGATACACACAGGCACTGATACACACATGCACTGATACACGCAGGCACAAATACACACAGGCACTGATACACACAGGCACTGATAGACGCAGGCACTGATACACACAGGTACTGATACAAACAGGCACTGATACACACAGGCACTGATACGAACAGGCACTGATACAAACAGGCACTGATACACACAGGCACTGATACAAACAGGCACTGATACACACAGGCACTGATACACACAGGCACTGATACACACAGGCACTGATACACACAGGCACTGATACACGCAGGCAATGATACACGCAGGCACTGATGCACACAGGCACTGATACACACAGGAACTGATACACACAGGCACAAATACACACAGGCACTGATACACTCAGGCACTGATAGACGCAGGCACTGATGCAAACAGGCACTGATACACACAGGCACTGATACACACTGGCACTGATACACACTGGCACTGATACACACTGGCACTGATACACACTGGCACTGATACACACTGGCACTGATACACACAGGCACTGATACACACTGGCACTGATACACACTGGCACTGATACACACTGGCACTGATACACACAGGCACTGATACACACTGGCACTGATACACACTGGCACTGATACACACTGGCACTGATACACACAGGCACTGATTCACACTGGCACTGATACACACTGGCACTGATACACACTGGCACTGATACACACTGGCACTGATACACACTGGCACTGATTCACACAGGCACTGATACACACAGGCACTGATACACACAGGCACTGATACACACAGCCACTGATACACACTGGCACTGATACACACAGGCACTGATTCACACAGGCACTGATTCACACAGGCACTGATACACACAGGCACTGATACACACAGGCACTGATACACACAGGCACTGATACACACAGCCACTGATACACACAGCCACTGATACACACAGGCACTGATACACACTGGCACTGATACACACAGGCACTGATACACACAGCCACTGATACACACAGCCACTGATACACACAGCCACTGATACACACAGCCACTGATACACGCAGGCACTGATACACACAGGCACTGATACACACAGGCACTGATACACACTGGCACTGATACACACTGGCACTGATTCACACAGCCACTGATACACACTGGCACTGATACACACAGGCACTGATTCACACAGGCACTGATACACACAGGCACTGATACACACTGGCACTGATACACACAGGCACTGATACACACTGGCACTGATACACACTGGCACTGATACACACTGGCACTGATACACACAGGCACTGATTCACACAGGCACTAATAGGCACTGATACACACTGGCACTGATACACACAGGGACTGATTCACACAGGCACTGATACACACAGGCACTGATACACACAGGCACTGATACACACAGGCACTGATACACACTGGCACTGATACACACAGGCACTGATACACACAGGCACTGATACACACTGGCACTGATACACACTGGCACTGATACACACAGGCACTGATACACACTGGCACTGATACACACTGGCACTGATACACACTGGCACTGATACACACTGGCACTGATACACACAGGCACTGATACACACTGGCACTGATACACACTGGCACTGATACACACAGGCACTGATACACACTGGCACTGATACACACAGGCACTGATACACACTGGCACTGATTCACACAGGCACTGATACAAACTGGCACTGATACACACTGGCACTTATACACACAGGCACTGATACACACTGGCACTGATTCACACAGGCACTGATACACACTGGCACTGATACACACTGGCACTGATACACACAGGCACTGATACACACTGGCACTGATACACACAGGCACTGATACACACTGGCACTGATACACACAGGCACTGATTCACACAGGCACTAATAGGCACTGATACACACTGGCACTGATACACACAGGCACTAATAGGCACTGATACACACTGGCACTGATACACACAGGCACTGATACACACAGGCACTGATTCACACAGGCACTGATTCACACAGGCACTGATACACACTGGCACTGATACACACTGGCACTGATACACACAGGCACTGATACACACTGGCACTGATACACACAGGCACTGATTCACACAGGCACTAATAGGCACTGATACACACTGGCACTGATACACACAGGGACTGATTCACACAGCCACTGATTCACACAGGCACTGATACAAGCACACACCGTAGCACACACTACTGCACTTACACACATGCATATCCACGTTAGACACACACACACACACACACACACACACACACACACACACACACACACACACACACACACACACACACACACACACAATACTCTCTAATGGATCTTGTTGGTGTGGAAATGTGTTTATGTAACTGGTGGTGTGGGAGGTTGCCATGGTAACACAGAGGCACTTGCCACCAGTCAAGCAAAGATTTTCTTAACGATATGCTTTTCCATAAGGCTGGTTAATATCCTTTTGTACACACACACACACACACACACACACACACACACACACACACACACACACACACACACACACACACACACACACACACAGACTCATTTACTAACATCCATACCCAAACCTCCATTCACACAGGCTCTGTGATCTTGTCCATCCCTCCACACGCTGTATCCCTCCCCAACACAGACACAGGCTCACCTACGTACAGACAGACAACTCAACACACACACACATACACACACACACACACACACACACACACACAGATACAAAGACAACCTAACACAGAACCACATACACGATAACATCTTCACAAATATCGATTCATCAACAGATACATATCCTTAACTCGACACACAAAGTTCTATTTCTATACACATAGCCATATCTTTAAATACATCTAGTTATCCCTGAACGCATTAGGCCTCTCCGTCCCATGCAGAACTGCACTTACACACATGAAGATCCAGCTTAGACACAGCCACGTCTCCATACACACAGTGTTTGGGATAGATTAAAAGCATTTAATCTATCCCAAACACTTAGTGTTTGGGATAGATTAAAAGCATTTACTTGCCCGAGTGCCAGGGGGTTAACTCATCCTCTTGATGCCCACAGTGGGGGCGGAGGGACGTTGGTTACAAGATTGTGACAACGTGAGTTAACTTTTACCTGGTCGTGGTGTAGTGGTATGCTGCCTGGCTCTCATCTGAGAGTCCCTGGTTCGATTCCCAGCATATTGGTAATTTACCAGATGAATTTGTGTAATTTGAAGGCATTATTACAAGTTCTATCCTGATTAGCAAACCTAAGAAAATCACCAATTCATCGCGGTATAGTGAAACGTTATTATTATGAAAATATCAGTCATATGATTCGCTGAAAATAACTTCAATCAAGATAGAGTTTTATATAAAAAAAAAAGGTGAAATATGCATTACCCTCTCTCTCTCTCTCTCTCTCCCTTCTAATGTGTGTGTGTGTGTGTGTGTGTGATTAATAGGAAAAGGGAAAGTTTCTCCCTCTCCCTCCCCACCTTCTCTCTTTGTTCTTTCCTCCTTCCCTCCCTCCCTCCCCCCCCTCTCTCTCTCTCTCTCTCTCTCTCTTGTATAATATTAAACAAATTATGTTCAGTATATGGCTTATATTTATATTTACAACTCTTATTTACAATAAGTATACACAAGACACCTCACACAACACTTGTTTATTCATCTTCATCGCTGCTGGACTCGTTCAATATATTGATAACAATATTTTCTACCATGTGGTTTACAGCAGTGTCATTTCTCATAAATTCTTCTTTTGTGTGTGTGTGTGTGTGTGTGTGTGTGTGCCGCACATTTCTGCTAGTTTTCTGCTGTTACTTTTTCTATCGCATTTCTCGTCAGCTCTTCGATCACTCGTAATTTTTGAGAAGAATTTGAGTTTCTCTTCCTCACATCATCGTTGACCTGAGCCCAAATCAGCTGTATGGGGTTGAGCTGGCAATGATAGGGAGGAAGCCGCAGCACCTGGTGACCAGGATTATTGACGATTTCATCAATTTCAAACAATTGCTTGTCTTTGTTTTTTTTCACTTGGTGTAGCAGCTCAGCCTTAGTGTGCAGAGGGTTATGAGGGAGGTTGTTATCAAAAAGCCACTTTATAATTTCTTGTTTTCGTAAGCTCTGTGTTGATGCTTTATTTATGATTTTGCAGTGGTATGATGCGTTGTCCATTATTATAAGTGACCTGGTGGGATGTTGGGAAGCATCATCAAGGACGTTCCAGGAAATGCTGCATGTGACCTCAAGGCAGAAGCTCCACTCATCTTGACCTGAGGCCAAACGCACACCTGAACCAGTACGGGTCAGCAGGTGCTCCACTCATGCATTCCATCCTTCCTCTTCTTTGTACCATTCATCTCAAGCAATACTCACCCAAGAGTTCCAGCATGCTCCACATATTTTCATAAGAACTGTCAATAGAGAATATACCTTATATGCGCGTGTGTGGGAGCATGTATGTGTGTGTGTGTGTTCTTACCTAATTGTATCTTTACAGGAATGAGTCAAGCTCGTACTGTCCCGTGTCTTAAACCATATTTATCGTACATATCCTTAAATTTGTGAATTGTTTTGGCACACACTATTTCATTCGGTAGTGCATTCCATTGATCAATTGCTGTGTTTGGGAAACTGAATTTCCTTACGTCTTTATCACCTCTCTTCTTATGCAGTTTTTTGCAGTGTCCTCTTGCTGATGCTTCTCCATATGTTAAGTAATCATTTATGTCTATTTTCTCCTTTCCTGATATGCACTTATATAGCATTATCATGTCACCTCTTTTCCTTCTCTCCTTTAGTGTTGGTAGATTCAGTTTATTTAGTCTTTCTTCGTAGCTTAGGTCCCTTATGCATGGTATCCATCTTGTAGCGGCCCTTTGAACTTTTTCAATCTTGTCTATATGCTTTTTGAGATGAGGACTCCAGACTACTGATGCATATTCCAGGGTTGGTGTGTGTGTGTGTGTGTGTGTGTGATGAATGGGAAATTTTGAAACCGGTCTTAAATAGTTTTTAAATATTAATACAACAATCAAGTTGCTAAAAGTAACGTATAAGAACTTACTGTAAGAAGAGAGAAAAACTGCAGTAGACCTTTTGGTCCATGCTAGGCAGCTACAACAGGAATAAGACTAATCTATGAGAATAATACAAGGATAGCACAGAAGAAGGCTCTCCACAGAAAATACACACACACACACACACAAGCTGCTTGAAGGATATCAAGAATTATAGCTTTCCTTACAGAAGTATAGACTTATGGAATAGCCTGGACAAAGAGATCGTCCAGTCAAAAAACTTAAACGAGTTTAAAGCTAAATTCGACTTACTGAGAAACAGCGGCAGAAACCCACGAGCATAGTACATTCCGTGTATATCACAATTAGGTATATTAGGTAAATACTTAAATATTTGGAACGACTTAGACAAAGAGGTGGTGCATGAGAAAAACATTCATGTGTGTAAAGGTAGACTTGATAAATGTGGATATGGAGACAGGACAACACGAGCATTGCTCAATTCCTGTATACTACAAATAGGTAAATACCTACAGCTACACACACACACACACACACACACACACACACACACACACACACACACACACACTCACTCTCTCTCTCTCTCTCTCTCTCAGGAGAGGAAGGAGAAGGGAGGGGCTGGAGGAAAGGGGGGGATAATCCTTCTAAGGTCCCCTGCATTCTACGTTTGACCCAGACTTGGGAAGGAAAATACAGGTTTCTCTCTGCCAGTTTATATGGAACAGACCATAGTACTGTAGTAGTAGTAGTAGTAATAGTAGTAGTAGTGGCTTCTGTAGCCCCAGGGTAATCTGGAAAGTGAACTCAGAGGTCAGCAGGCAGAAGTTACTCTTCTTCTGCAGTCAACTAACCTCACGTAGAGGAACAAGGAAGGACGTAAGGGACATTCGTATAATCAAGCAGTGGAGCTGCATGGTTTTATCAGTGCCATCACATGAAGGCACTACCAGCACCATCAAAGGGATGATGGAGAATGATGCCTTTATGTGGTGGGTGACACTGATAGGATTGAGTATTGGAACTACCTGGTTATACAGATGTCCCTCACCTCCCTTTCTTTCCCCTGAAGAAAGGATGGTGGGCTGCAGGATAGGGGCAACTCCAGCCTGCTGTTCACTGGCTTCACATTCAGATGAACCTAGGGCTGCAAAGCTACTACTGTACTACCATTAAAGGAGTTCATGTGCTGGAATA
The DNA here is from genome assembly GCF_032717465.1 of Coenobita brevimanus. NCBI lineage: Eukaryota > Metazoa > Arthropoda > Malacostraca > Decapoda > Coenobitidae > Coenobita > Coenobita brevimanus. The sequence continues at coordinate 325,543 of NW_027642144.1, forward strand.
TGTATTTACCTGCAATAAAAAATGAGTAGCACTATGCCACACTTATTTTTTCTCTCAATTTCAGGTGAGATGAGGGAAAATTAGAGGCAACAAGAAGAAAAATTTATCAAAACTGAAGAAAGCAGCTAAAAGACTGCAGGATGATAGAATAGCAGCATTTAAAATTATATTTAATGGTAGGTAAATTTACATGGTGTGTTATTACATTCAGTGTTTTGATAGATTGCATTAATAATAATAATAATAATGATGATAATAATAATAATAATAATAATAATTAGTGGTAGGTGGTGGCGACCATCATCCACTCACTTGGTGTAGTGCTGCCTACTTCTTCCTTAGCCTTTATCATTCTTTTTCTGTGCCTGCCCTCTTCTCTTCCTATTTCTCCCATCTTTCCTGTCACTTCTTATTGCTTTTCTTTCCTTTACAGTTGGCTTTACATTGAGTGACAAGCCAAATGGTTTCCTGTAAGCCAAGAACCATTTACTACGCTGGGTGGTAACCATATAACCAAACCATATGTGCTCCCAATGTGTCAGCAAGTGGGTTGGTGAAGGGTTAGTGCCCCTCCCTGTAAAACAAATAACTCAAAGTCAAATGGGCACCCCTTACGGGATTATGGCATCTGGCAATAGATAGATGAATAGATAGATAATAATTATCATTATCATCATCCGGACCAGCAAGTTCAATCCTTTCACGCCTGACAATCTCCATCTGCTCTCCCTGACACGCCGTACACATAAAATCAGCATTATCTCGCAGTCTACCTCTGATACCACTACATCTCTTGTGCACCCATTTATCACAAACACCGCACAAGATGGAATTACTTCCCACACCCTTGTGGCAAACTGTAAATGGCCACTCTCCCTCGTCTTTGACAGTACCGCCACCAACCCTAGATATCATCACTTTTGTTTTATCTGCATTTACCCCTAAGCCCTTGTGCCCCATACCATCTCTCCACTTCCTAAACCATTCCTCCGCCTCCCTTTCGTTCTCTGCAATCAACACCAAATCATCAGCATACAACATCTCCCATGGGAGTCCGTTTCTAAAGTCACATGAGAGGGCTTCAAGTCTATCTATCTATCTATCTATAGCCCGACGCCCTAATCCCGCAAAGGGTGGCCGCAGACAAAACGCCTCCAAGTCACTCTGTCACCCACCATTTGACTCCCCTCCCCCCAACTCACCCCCCCCTCCCTCATATACCTCTCAACTCCATCCCTCCACCTCATCCTCGGTCTACCCCTCCCTCTCCCTCCCTCCACCTCACCTACATACACCCTCTTAGTCAGTCTTTCATTCTCCATCCTCTCCACATGTCCAAACCACCTCAGTGTATTTCTCCTAATCTTTTCACGCCTGACAATCTCCATCTGCTCTCCCTGACACGCCGTACACATAAAATCAGCATTATCTCGCAATCTACCTCTGATACCACTACATCTTTTGTGCACCCATTTATCACAAACACCGCACAAGATGGAATTACTTCCCATGATAAACAACATGGGACTCAAGACTGACCCCTGATGCACACCAACATTCATGGAAAACTCATCACTGAAATCTCCATTCACTCTCACCGGGGTGTGAGCACCCACATACATAGCCATAACCACCCTAACCAGCCACTCCTCCAAGCCAAGCTTTCTCATTGCCCACTTCACCACCTCTCTAGGGACTCTGTCAAAGACCTTTTCCAAATCAACAAAAACAAAATACAGACCCCTTATCCTACCAATATATTTTTCCTGAAGCTGTCGGACAATGAATATGGCATCAGTGGTCTCCCTACCTGGCATAAACCCAAACTGCATCTCATCAATATTCATTCTTTCTCTAATCATACCTTCTAAAACTCTCTCCATTAGCTTCATTATCTGATCTAAAAGCATTATACACTCAACCCCCTGCTATCACGCATTCAGCTGTCACACTTATCTGCCATCACGCACACATCAAATGCACAACCATACATGCTATCACGCACCCCAAGACCGCTATCACGCGTCGAGTTTGAAGACAGGCTAAGTGAAACTTATTCACACGGCACTTCATACGAGGTTTGCAGAGGATACGATGGTTAATCGGAACGGTAACGTGGTAAAATTCCCGATTATAGCACGGGCATTTGGAATGCATCTGAACGGATTCCTGCCGAGGACACAACGGGCAAAACAGTGACCAAAACCCATTCAGCTCGAAAGAATATATCGTACTACAGCATTGAAATTTAGCCTAATGCTGAATACTTATTGTATTATTAGAATAAATATCAATCGTTTTGAAACCCTTATAAAGAGTTAATTTTTCTTATGCCGAAAAAACTGTGATGTCGATAAAGTAATCACGTGTTTACAACTGAGACGGGGCTCTGACGACAGTGTGAGGAACGTGTGTGATAGCGTCCAAGTTTTGTTCCACTTAAATGTTCCTCAGCCATTCCTGATATAAGGTACCATGTGATACCCCCTTTAGCTGTGGACACTAAAGAAATGGAGACAGCCAAAGAGATCTGGCGGCAACTAAGCCACTCCCAAGCCTCGGAACCCATCAAACCACCCAAGCCGTAATCCTTATAAAAGTTTGATGGCCTTTTATGTTGTTTATTTATTCATTATACTGTTATTATTAATGTAATAATGCTTTATTTCATGTTAGAGGAGAGATTGGCAGGAAATCGTAGGCATAAAGTGGTTAAAAGTTAGAAAAATGGGCCACTGAAAAACCAATTAGAAATTTTCCCATTGATTGTTCAGTTCAGCTATCACGCATTCAGCTATCACGTGCGTTTCCTGTGACCAATTAGGCGCGATAGCAGGGGGTTGAGTGTACCTCTTTAATTTCCTCTTTCCAGGGCATCACCCTTCCCTTTATACACATTTACAATTATACTCCAGCCAATCATATGGGACAACACACTCACAAATAATCATATTTATCAGGTCAGTGACTAACCTCACCCCTATATCTCCTAAGGGCTTCAACATTTCGGCAGTCAACCCAGACACACTTGCTGCCTTCCCCACCATCATCCTGCTATTTCCTCACTCACATTAGCAGCATTATTCATAGGCCAAGGGTCAAACACTGGATCTGCTGGCTCAAACCTTCCCTGTCCCAGTCAAACTCCCTGTTCAAGAACCGGCTATAATGCTCTTTCCATGCATCTTTAATATCCTCACTGTTCACCACTACCCTTCCTTCATCATTCTTCACACACTGCTCACCTATAATATCCCGATTATCCCTCTCCATCTGATTTGCCACCTTAAATGTCATATTTTTCCTTTCCCCATGATTTAGGTTATCAAGTAAAGTCTCTGTGACTGACTTCGCCCTGTATACCTCTCTTCTAGCCCTACGCTTGGCAGTCAAGTATTCCTCCTTGCTACCACCCTTCTTCCATTCCAGGAAAAACCTTCTTTTCTCCTTAACTGCAGCTTCTACACCCTCATCCCACCACCAGGTTACTTTATGTTTTGATGGTCCTCTTGTCCAACCGCATGTTACCTTAGTAACTGTCAAGAGATTTTTCTTGAGGGCTCTGTACTGTTCATTAATGCCTCTGTCTACAGCTCCCTGTTCAGCCACCATTCTCCTCATCTCGCTGTAGAAGGCGTCCCTTACTACTGTACTTGGTTTTTCAGCTTCCATATTTTCCTCCTAGGTACATAAGTCCTCTTTTTTCATCACTCGTTCTTTAAGCACCATATCACAAATCAATAGTTTCTGCTGCTGGACACACTCCTCACTTCCTATAATTTCAACATCCCTCACTAACCTCCTATCAGCCCACCTAACCAGAAAATAATCTATCTGACTGCTATTTCCCCCAGACTCATACGTAATTAACCTACTCTTTCTTTTCTTAAAATATGTGTTGCACACAATCATGTCCGTTGCCTCCCCAAACTTGAGTATCCTTTCCCCTTCCGCATTCCTTATACCATACGCACATCCCCCATGTACTCCTGCATAACCTTGTGCTGCTTCACCTACATGACCATTTAAATTCCCTCCCAAAACCACTATCTCATGATTCCGCATACCACCTACTACACGTATTAAATCATCCCAAAATCTATCTTTCTCTGCTTCATCCAATCCTGCCTGTGGAGCAGATGCCGATATAATTGCAGCTATCTTTCTACTGGATAGAATTTTCACTACCAATATCCTATTGCTTATTTTCATAACATTCATAATATATTCCACCTATTTCTCCGCAGTCAATGACATCCGCAGCAGGGCCTGACAGCAATGAATGAGTAAATGGGGAGTGTGTCGTCCTGTCTCGGCTACCTCCCTTTCCTTAGGGGAAGCAGCCTAGGTATATAGATAGATGGATTTCTCCGCAACCATCACACCAACACACCCATATCCGCCTGTCCCCCCCTGCCAAAACAACGTATAGTAACAGTCCTTCCCAACAATCTTTCTGGCTGATCCACCCTGTACCAGACTTCCTGCAAACACGCCACATCCACTCACGTCCTATGAATGCCTAAACGACTTCCCCTGCTCTTCCCCTCAAACTTCCCACATTCCATGAACCCACCCTCATCCCCCTGGTTGATTTACTGTCCTCAGGCTTGCTTTGAAATTTATTCTTGTGTTTTGTCATAGTCAGTATTAAGAAAGGGGGATAGACATACCCCATAACTAAATTACCTGGATATCATCTGGTGGTAGCGAGAATAAATAGAAATGACAACCATGGGCAGAATGGGTTATTTTCCATGTGTTGACGATGATGATAATGTAATTACAGTTTTTTCCTTCTCAACTCAACAGAAGCAAAGAGAGCCATAGAGAGACAGAAGACACAACCTCCTACAAGTTCATCAACACCAGCGGACCTGTTACCTGTCGAGGAGGAGGAGAAAGAAAAGAAGGAGGGGGTGAAACGGGATGAAGAGACCGTTAGGAAGGAGTCGACACTGACTGAGGAGACGAGCCATGTGGGGGAAACTGAACACGATGATAAACTGGACAGTGAAATGAAGGGTGAAAAGGAGAGGAAACAGGAGATAGGAGAGAAATATAGTGATGGGAAGAAGATGGATAGTTTAATTAATGATGAAGTAGAAAAGCAAGAGAAAGGAGAAAAATCCAGTGATGAGGAAAGATTAGACAGTGATAACAAGGGTGAAATAGATGAAAAAGAAGAGAAAGGAAGAAGATTGAGGGTTGAGAAAATATTAGACAGTGGAACTAAGTGTGAAGTAGATAAGAAACGAGAGAAAGGGGAAAAATCTAAGGCTGAGAAAAACCTAGACAGTGGAAATAATGGTGAAATAGATAAGAAAGAAGAGAACGATGAGGATTCCAAGGGTGAGACGCACATGAATGCAGAGAGAGCCCGGTGGATAATATTTCAGGAACTGAAGATGCTGGCAGATCCCGTCCATCACCGTAATTTTAGAGAGTAGGTGTTTTTTTTAATTGTGAGCCACTTGAAGGCAGTCAGATCCCTCTGTGTGATTAAGTTACGTTTGTGGAAAAAAAAACAGTCAGTTGTATATCAGATGTAGGGATCATAGCAATCTTATATGGGAAATTGGTGATTATTTGTCGAAAAAGATGCCGAAATATTAAGATCATATAAGCAAACAATTGCACGATGGAAGATCGTATAGTGGGGTTTAGGTGCACTGATGTATTGAATATTGTTTAGGTAGTATGTTGTTACTGGTAATAGGGTAGAAGGGGGTGTGCTTAGTTGGTGTGGTCATATGCTATACAGGTATTTGCCACTCGGTGTCCACAGTACGTTCCTGCATGTTAGTAAACTTTTTACAGTTTTTTGTTTTGGTCTATTTTTTACAGCTTTTATGTAAGTAGATTAGGTTAGCATAGATATGGCTAGGTCGGGTTAGGTTAGATATGGTTATGTTATGTTGTTAGGTTAGGTTAGCTTGGGTTAGGTAAGATTATATTACCAGCATGTTAAGTTAGATTACCTTAGATTTACCGGTAGTAATGTTCAGTTAGTGAAGGTTAGGTCAAGTTAGGTTAGGTTAGTAAGAATGAAATGACTTAGGATGGATTAACCTTCGGGGTGAATTGATGAGAACACCCTCTAATCTGACGCCTCTCCCCAGGTACTGCACCCATGTTGTGACAGATGAAATTAATGAAGTGGCAGCAGAATTGCTCAAAGCTGTGGTTCTGTTCCAGAGGCAACTGTATGCACGGGACCCTGCCAAGGGTGCCATCAAGTCAGTTGATAATTTTGGTTGTTGCTGTTGTAGCACAGGTAGTAGTAGTAGTAGTAGTAGTAACTGTGACCCCAGGCCTATGTAAACAAGAAGCCAGTGGACTATAGGCTGAAGCTGACATTTTTCTGCAGTCCACCATTTTTCAAATGGGGGATGGGAAGGAAATTGATGGTTGTTTGTAAAACCAGGCAGTGGAACCACCGAGTTATATAGGCACCGGACTACTGGCACATGAAGGCGTTCTTTGCCAGCACCTGCTTCAAGTGAAACCGCCCTAAGTGAGACATATTTCTGGTTTGTGACTGAGTGGTTAAAGCTTAAAAACATTCATTTCTAACTTCTGAGCAACTTTATAATGAATCATAAGTAACTTTAAGTGAATATCATCATCATCATCATTATCTAATCCTGTGTTGCCCCATGAGGAGTGTAGGAACCCAGGGCTAGGCAAGTTGGTCCAGACATTTAAGATGAGAGTGACCAGCCTCACTCATCCCTGAGTGGCATTACATGAGCAATAAACCCCAACCACCCCTTGGATATAAACCTACATTGGCTTAATCTGGCAGGAGTGCCTTAGTTACCCACTAAACCACCAGGTGCCATAGTTTGGTTATGTGGTTATCACCCAGCGTAGTAAATGGTTTCCTGATGTACAGGAGACCATTTGCCATGTCAGTCAGTGAAGAGTCACCTGTAGACAGAAGGAAGAAGAAAGAAAGAAAGAAAGAAGGAAAGAAGAAAGGAAGAGAGGAGAGGACAGTCACCTGAGAGCAGCACTACGTTGAGTGAGTGGATGGTGAGCGCCCCCACCTACCACTAATAGATGTTAATTCATCAGCAGCAGAATAATGAACCAGCTTTTAAAGTGAAACAGCTCTAACCTATTAAAGTAGAGTGATATTTTCTATTTTATTCTCTCATGATACAGTTTTATTCAGCATAAGAGAGACTTTGAAGTAGAGAGGTTAGAAATACCCTCCATCAACCCCATCACCATAGAAAGTCTTCCAAAGGAAAATGAAATAATCTGGTAGTTATGAAAATACAGTTGATTAATACATCGTTGGATTCATGCTATTAATTTAGGCCAAATTGTAACTCCCCTTTTTTTGACAGGCAGAGGTTTGTGTGTGGGCTGAAGCAGACAACCAAGTTAATGGGCAAGATGTCATGCATCATTATGGCACCAAATATACAGAAGTGCTATGAACCAGGTAACAACATATTTGCATGTTTGTTTTAACCTGGCTCAGATCCTGACCTCTTTCAGCTCAGTTGATGGCCAAATGTAGTTGGATGAGAGTCAGTTTGACAAGCAACCAAGGAGATTCCTACCTCATAATGAAGGCTTACAGAATTTCATATGCCCTTGACTTGGTATTCAAGGTGTGGAAGTGGCCCAGCTTTGTCAGCTGAAAATTAACCAACAGTAGTGTGTCAGCTGATATTATATTACTGTATCCCTTTTCTATGTGCTTAATTGAGTGAAGTAAGCGGTGATTGATTATTTGTTATTTCATGTCATTGTTTGGTCCAATAAATTTTGGGTTAAGAGTGAATGCGTGAGAATGTTGTACAGTATGGTACAGTACAGTACAGGTACTGTAAGTAGTGTTATAAACAGTAATGTAGTAGTAACCACAACCCTAGGCTTATCTGAATGTGAACCCAGTGGATTACAGGCCAGAGATGCCATCTTCTTGTAGCTCACCATTCTCCTTTTAGAGGAGAGGGAGGGAGTTGAGGGAAGTATGTATAACTGGGCAGGGGAGCAGCTCGGTTATATCAGTGCATCCAAATGTAGGTGTCCTTTTCTAGCTCCATCGTTTTGTTTAATTTTTGAAGGCTCTATGCATTGGTCTTGGTCACCTAATGGCGGCTCTCCATGCTGCTCCATCTGTGGCAGCTTCCCTATTCAGTCCCTCATCCCTGAGGTCACACTGAATGACATCGTCCCAGGTGTTTTTCGGTCTACCTCTCGCAACCCTACCCCTAACATTAACACTTCTCACTTTCAGCACCCATTTATCATCATTCATCCCCTCCACATGCCCAAACTATCTCAGTCTGCCTCTCCTCATCACAGCACCAATACAGTCCAGTCCCAACCTACTCCTCAACTCTTCCATCATAAACCTAGCTCCCCCAGGCCTCACACTCGGGGATGCACTGCACATCCACCTAATCATTGTCATTTCTGTACATTTGAGCTTGCGAATATCCTCTTCCTTTACTGCCAGGTCTCACTACCATACAGCATTACACTCCTAACAAAAGCTGTATACAGAGATCCTTTACCACAGAGGGAGAACCCTCTCAATGTCAGGAGAGGCAACAGCTCCCTGAACTTCTTCCAACCACTCCTTGCTCTAGCCACAGAGCTAGCTCCAGCCCTGCCACAAGCACATAACATGTCTCCCAAATAACAAAACTCTTCCACACACTCAAGAGATCCACCAGCAAGTTCAATCCTTTCACGCCTGTCAATCTCCACCTGCTCTCTCTGACACACCGCACACATGAAATCAGCGTTATCTCGCAGTCTACCTCTAATACCACTACATCTCTTATGCACCCAATTATTACAGACACTGCACAAGATGGAATTACTTCCTATGCCCTTGTGGCAAATCGCACATAGCCATTCTTCTTCTTCTTTGACAGTACTGCCCCTAGCCCTGGATACCATCACTTTTGTTTTTTCTTCATTTACTCCTAAGCCCTTGTGCCCCATGCCATCTCTCCACTTCCTAAATAATGTAAAATGTACCCAATACAGTACTGGTATTTGTCCCTCAGCATCGTTTTAAGTGTGTTTAATGATGGAAAGGGTCGATTGTAGCCAACCAGTTTTTAAAAAATAATTTCTGAAATTTGATTAAAGTAAAACCTGTATGGTCTCTGTGTATTTTTACTGACTGCACTCTGTTGTGTGTAGCCTTTGGTAATCTATACATTTCAGTTCAGTTCCCTGTACAGCATCCCTTCACATACACTGTACCATTCACCTCATATGCTTTATACCTCGCTCTTATTTACCTATATTTTTCTGTTATACTCATGGATCAATTTTCTCTCAGTCATCCATTCCCCTGATTTAGTTGTCCCCACTGCCATCATTACAGATTTTTCTTACTCCTCACATTTAGGTACTTGTTGAAATGTTCTCTCCATCTCTGAAGTATTCTGCAGTACAGTTTTTTCTGCAGATATACAGTACAGTACTTTGTAGCAGCCGTGGCTCAGTGGGTTAGAGCGCTCCGCTCTGACCGAAGGGTCGGAGGATCGAATCCACCCAAGGGTCATTGGTAGACATCAGGAAGGGCATCCGGTCATAAAATGCTACACGCTCCAAACCAAAGTCCTCTACCCAGGGGCAACGCCTTAGCCCTTATCCAAAAAAGGAATACCTGGCGTAAAACTCGCTTTTATACAGTACAGTACTTTGTAAGGGCTAAGTAGCAGGGATAAGAAGCTTGGAGATGTAACAGTCATCCATTCCTTTTAGATAGGTTCCCAAGAGGACATATGGTGTTATAGATGAAGCTAATAATACTGACTGTACACATGGTAAAAAAAAAGGATCACTCAGATTATATACAAAACAGTATGACACCACAAGTGATGGATATTACAAAATGCCCATTATTCCCAGCCCACATTACTAGTCCTACTTCTTAATGATGCAGTGAATGATGTGCTAGTGACATTCTTTTATCTTTTCCCTACTGAATATTATTTGTATAGGCACAATCACATGAAAATACAGTAAAAGTCCATTAATCCCAACGCTGATAATCCAAAAATCCCAATAATATGAATTTTTGAAGAAGGCCAAATAAAAATAAAATTAAAAAATTCAAACTAGGCGCCAAATGGCCAAAGTGCCGAATGGTGTGGTAATGGAAGTTTCATGGAAGGAAGCTTCTGTGTACTTTGATAAACTGGTGCATTTTGTTGAACAAAATAATCATTACAATGGGGCTGAGGTGATCAATTTCCATATCTTGCGAAACGAGTTCTACAAGAAACGAGTGTGTGGCACAACCCACCACCTTCTTTTGTTGTATTAGCACTCCATACCTTTTACAACAATAAATATTTCAATATAGTTCAGTGATACATTAAGTAAAAAATTTGTGTAATACGTAATGTTAATATGTTCCATATTGTATTATGAATGAATGAAAAGTGATCCATTCGGTAAAATTTCAGTTTAAACATGAAATTAAGTGTCTTAGGGGTCCCACCCAAAAATCCGAAAAATCTGATAATCCGAATGATTCTCGGTCCACTGCCATTGGGATTGATGGACTTTTATTGTACAGCTTATTAATTTTAGACATCTCAAACTTTAATAATTATTTTGGGTATCAGTGTCCCCATCCTGCACAGTAATTTATCATGTATGCCATCTCTGTACTGACCCTTTTCCTAGTCTGAAGTGCTGCTTTATACCTGGTACTCATTTTGTCTTAACTTGGCCCAGAGTTTTGTAATTTCTAGCTCAGTGGCTGAAAAAGACAATGCCCTGTACTCTGGCTGTATATTCTCTTCATAGCACCTCTTCTTGACTACTATTTTTTTTTTTACTATAACCTGACATAAAATTGCCATCTCTCTATTGTAAATGCTGAGTTGTAACAACAGATTAGCACTAGAATATAATGCTAGTAAAAAAAAAAAAAATCCTGTTGAGGGAATATAGAGCCATAGCATTGCCTTTTTCTGTCACTGGACTATGTGAAATAAGTGGCAACAGGAAAAAAATTCTGGACCTTGTTAATGTAATAGAAGCATAGGATAACCTTCTAGTGTTTATCTTTTGCAACACCTCAGCATTCAAGATGAAGAGCTGACAGTTTTAGGCCAAGCAGAAGCAAGAGTAATAAAAGGCACTCTTCCCCTGCAGGAGGTCTAGATGATGCTGTGGAAAAGACACTACAACAAGCAAAACTGCAAGAGGTGCCGGTTGTATTTGCACTGTCGCTGAAGAAACTGGGAGGCCTTACCCACATCAAGCAAAACATTTCCTGTGTTGGCATCATTAATTATCAGGGAGCTCAGGTGCAGTCACTTATGTTTGAATTCATGTGATGTTTGTGCTGGTTTTGTTGGTTATTTTGTGGAAGTAGTGTGTGGTGAGTAAGGATGGAAGCAGTATGATGAGTAAGGATGGAGGCTGTGTGATGAGTAGTATGGAAGCAATGTGATGAGTAACGATGGAAGCAGTTTGATGAGTAAGGATGGAAGTTTAATAGAGTGCAGGAAAAAAAAAATGGTACAATGAGATACTGACCAAAGTTAAAAAAAAAAAAAAAAATCCCCTAGGCTCAGTAGGTTAAGGCAAGGATAATTTTTTTTTTTTTTTTTTTTTTAATGGTAACGACCTAAAATTGCCATCTTGTCATTGTGACTGCTAGGCTGTAACAGTAGATGAACACTAGAATATGGTACTTGTTGCAAAGAAGTGTGTGGAAAGTACAGTACTGTGTGTTGAGCTGTAGCATTGTCTTTTTCTGCCATTCAGCCACCTGTAGTAATCTGCAAAAGGACAAACATCTGGGCCAGGCTGAGGTATAAAAGGTATTGCTCCATGTCTGCAGGTAGCATTATGTAAGCAGGTGGTGAATCAGTAGAGAGGTGATCCACTATCCCAATGGACACAGATTTGAATCCCGGCTGGGGCATGGAATGGTTTAAGGGATTTGAATTTGACATGCCATAAAAACACCCCCACTAATACCATTACACCAGTCCTGTATGAGACACCCCTAGTATGTATTCAGTATGGGTGGCGGGTGTTAGTGCTGAAGTGGTGACATGTGGAGGTCTATGGTTTGTAGAACTGCTGGGCCTCAGGGAAAGGACTGTTAAGCATATGTCCAGAGTCAGATACATTAAAGGAAAAAAGTATGAAGTAAAATGACGGTTTTGCATTTAAGCCATAATTGTCAGAGTAACATTTCACTATAGTCCTTTTGCCTTAACTTGGCCCAGGTTTTGATCCTTTTGCTGCCTATTTCACGTATCTCAGTGGCAGAATGAGACAGTACTTTGGCTCAACATGATTTCCATAGTACTTCATTTCTAGCATTATATTCTAGTGCTATTCTCATGTTACAACTCAGCAGTGAAGGTGGAGAGATGTCAGTTTTATACCAAGTTACAGTAGAAAGGGTAAAGTAGGGTGATGATGATGATGATGATGATGATGATGGTGGTGGTGATACAATTCTTAGATCCTACCTCAACCTTGCTGTATGTGGGAATAAGGGTCTGGATGGTGATGATGATGTTGATGATAATGATGATTATGATGATTATTATTATTGTTATGACAATGATGATAGTGATGACAGCAATATGAGATTGATAATGCTGTAGTGGCTGATGATGATGATTTGGATTGGCTTACTTTCTGGACTCCTTCCACAAGTTGATGGCTCTGATACCAGCTGCAAAGGAGAAGTACCAGGCTTTGGTCAGGAGTCGCCAGCAGGCCATCCTTCCCCTATCCACACCTCCTCTCCCTGCTCCTTCCCCTTCGTCACTTCCTGACCTCACCCCTTCCCCCTCCTTGTCACCTTCCCCATCCTCCACACCCCCTCACATCACCCCTCCTGCTTCCTCACTCCCTGAACCCACCCTTTCCCCCTCCACCACACTGCCTCACCCCTATCCTCCTCCCTCCTCCATCCCTCCCACCACCACTAACTCAACACACATCATTCCTATATCCTCTACAAAGGAATCCACTAATTGATATTCGAGTTCAGTTTATATTTGTGCACTGTTTTCTCTATTGTAAGGTTTGCTTGTGATTGTTTGTAAAGCATGGGAGTGTTGAAATGCAGTCCATCCAAATATAAATTGCTGTATATAATCTTTGTACTCTAACTTGGTCCAGATTTTCATTCTTTTGCAGCTTATTTTACATAGCTCAGTGGCAGAAAAAGACAATACTTCAGCTCTTCATCCTTTCCATGTAGCATTTCTTCATGACTAGCATCATATTCTAATGCTAATGTATTGTAAATCAGCATTCATGATGGAGAGATGGCAATTTTATGCCAGGTTAGTGTAAAAAGAGTATAATGACGGGTGATGGAGTTAGAGTGATGTACTAATTAGAAGCAGTTGTAACCTCAGGATTATCTGACTGTGAACCCAGTGGACTGCAGGCTGAAGTTGCCACTCTCCTGCAGCCCATCATCCTCCATTTGAGGGGTAGGGAGGGCATTGAGGATGTTTGTATAACCAGGTAGCTTCACCACCTAGTTACATCAGTGCCACCACATGAAGGCATCCCTTTTCAGGATGAAAATGTTGTAATGCCGTCAATCCAAATATGAATGATAATTACGGATGTTAGGGTTCGAATGAAGGACTGTGGGGCAGGTGTGGAAGGGTTTAAGTCATGGCTGAGTGTAATTTGTACTGGATTATTGGTTGTTATTCAGACCTCCCACCAAATGGTGCTTTCCAAGGAGGAAAATTACTATACTCTTTTGACTTTAACTTGGCCCAGATTATTGTCCTTTTGCTGTTTATTTCACATAGTGCGTTGATAGAAAAAGACAACAGTATGGCTCCACCTCCTTTACCAAGCACTTTTCATACTGGCGCCCTATTTTAGTGTTAGTCTTATGTTACAACTAAGCATTCAAGAAGGAGAGATGGCAATTTTAGGCCAAGTTAGAGTAAAAAGAAAATAAGCTAAAAGGGGAAATCTTTTAAACCCCTGAATTATAAGTCATGTGTTGTTTTATTTATTTATTTACTTACTGCATGAAAAATATAATGGAAAATTGGCTGTTTGGGTTTGGTAATGTGTACTGTATTGTAAATGAGTTTTTATTCCTGTAGAGCAGTAATGCCGCTCAGGGATGAGTGAGGCTGGTCACTCTCATCTTAAATGTCAGGACCAACTTGCCTAGCCCCAGGATCCTACACTTCTCATGGGGCAAAGTAGGACTGGATGATGAATGAATGAATGAGAACAGTAATGATTGGATGAGAATGAATGAATGAATGAAAGAACAGTAATGAGAAGTTGCACAGTCTGTTGCATAACACAAGCACAGTGGCTGCCCTGGATGCTGGTACTTTCAGCTGGATGTGGGTCTTCCAGTCTGCCTGCACGTTTTTCGTTAAAGTGTGTGTATGTGTGTGTGTGTTCTTACCTGATTGTATATTTACAGGAATGAGTCAGGCTCGTACTGTCTTGTGTTTTAAACCATTTTCATCATACATATCCCTAAATTTGTGAATAGTTTTGGCACATGCTATTTCATTCAGTAGTGCATTCCATTGATCAATTACCCTATTTGGGAAACTAAATTTCCTTGTGTCTTTATCACTTCTCTTTTTACATACGTGTAGCTTTTTGCAGTGTCCTCTTTGCTGATGCTTCCCCATAGGTTATATATTCATATATATCTATTTTCTATCCCTGAGATGCATTTATATAGCATAATCATGTCTCCTCTTTTCCGTCTCTCCTGTAGTGTTGGTAGATTCAGTTTTTCTAGTCTTTCTTCGTAGCTTAGGTCCCTTAAGCTTGGTACCCATCTTGTAGTTGCCCTTTTTACTTTTCCAGTCTTATCTATGTGTTTTTTGAGATGAGGATTCCAGACTACTAATGCATACTCCAGGGTTGATCTGATGAATGATATTATCTTTCTCAGTGTGTCTTCATTTATATATGTGAATGCTGTTCTCATATTAGTAAGCAGTGTATACATGTTATGTAGCTTCTCATTGATGTGATCATCTGGAGATAGTTTGTTACTGATAATCACTCCTAGGTCCTTCTCCCTTTCTGATATGTGTAGGGTTGACCTTCCTAACTTATAATCCCAATCTAATCTTTTCTCAGTTTTGCCACACTTAATTACATGACACTTGTCCACATTAAATTCCATTTGCCAATTATTGCTCCACTGTGTGTGTGTGGGGGGGGGGAGAAGAAACCAGAGGCCAGTGACTCTCTATGTTGTAGGAATGGCTCTGTTCCATTGGCTGAAATCTATGTTGTATTAACTCAGAATTTTCCACCCACAGAAGTTCAGGCCTCTAGATCTGCAGCCCAAGAAGACCCGTGCCATCTGATGCAGCCTGACAGCGGCAGATGAAGCGCCTCACACCTAAGATATCTATCTATCTATCTATCTATCTATCTATTGCCAGACCCCATAATCCCGTAAGGGGTGGCCATTTGACTTTGAGTTATTTGTTTTACAGGGAGGGGCACTAACCCTCCACCAACTCACTCACTGACACATAGGGAGCATGTATGGTTTGGTTATATGGTTACCACCCAGCATTGTAAATGGTTTCTTGGCTTACAGGAAACCATTTATCTTGTCACTCAATGTAAAACCACCTGTAAAGGAAAGAAAAGCAATAAGAAATGACACGAAAGATGGGAGAAATAGGAAGAGAAGAGGGCAGGCACAGAAAAAGAATAATACAGGCTAAGGAAGAAGTAGGCAGCGCTACATCAAGTGTGTGGATGATGGTCGTCACCACCCACCACACACCTAAGATATCAAAGAGGTGAATTTCCTACCCTGAAGGTATGCCATCAAGGCATAAATAAATGTCGGAATGTTTAATTTTTAACCCCCATTAAACTGTTTTTAATTCCCCCTTAAGAGCTAGATAACTGCAACTGTGTGAGAATGTTAGATGTCTGAGCAGTTGTGTGAGAATGTCAGTTGACTGCAGTTGTGTAAGAATGGTGGGGAATGTTTAATTATGTGTGTCTCTTGTAATTTTTTATCCCACAGTGAAAAATAAATTGTCCAACACATGAATCATGTTTTACAGTCATACCGCAAGCGGCTTTTGCAGACTTAACACATCTCTGTGATTCATTCTCATTGCATCTCAGCATCCTTTTGTATGTACCTAATAATGAATACAGTGATGTAGGAGAATACTGAGTAGCAAAAAGGAAGCTAAGTCACTAACAAAAAGGAGCTACAGTTCCTACCATACAACTTTTAATGTGGCCTCATGTAGGTTGTGCCATCCACTCATGTGATAGTTTTTTTTGCTATTTACATCTTATGCTTGTAGATTAGTCACTTACAGGAGCAGCCTAGCATGGACTAACCTACCTTAAGTTTTCCCTTCATATGCTTTTTGTTTTTCCAATTTCTTGCAGTTATCCTTTCATGTTTTTTGTTTATGTTTTGTTCAGCCAGTCTTCTGCAGTTACACTTGTATGTTCGTGGTTACGTTCTTTGTTCTTGCAGGTTTTTGTAGCTACACTTTCATGTTCTTGATGTGCTGTGTTTCTGTCAGTGCCATATTCTGTGTCTATGTGCATTTTTCTGCCTACCTTATACTGTTCTGTATGTGCTGTGTTTTGCCAGTTTATGTGCTTTTGTCTGCCAGCCTTCTTCAGTTATCCTCAGCTATGTTCTTCTCTTGAGTCATTGCTTAGCCAGAGTTTTAAATCATGGCCTGTACTCTCATCAGTTAAGGCAGCTCCCTAACACCTCTTCCCAAGTACAGTAATACCTTGATATACGATACCCCTAGATGCAATACACCGGCTTAACGATGGGGGTAGAAATACCACCATACCCCGCCCGATGATGGCTAAACCCTGGTTTAATGATGGGTTTTGATTTTTTACCGACTTTGATGATATCGTAGACTAAAATTGTGCATTTAGGTTGATTTATAAACTGTTTTTTGACCTAGATTAATGTGCTTTGGCCATAGGTGGGGTGAACATTGTCATTTTGGGATACAGTTTACTAAGCTTGATGTTTTCCAGACATATTTGATGAATTTCAGATTTTATATTATTGGTTTTAGTGAGTTATTTACAGGTGTTAGTTTTAGGTTAGTTTCCTTGACAGCTGTTAGGCCATTTAGATTGGCTTTAAACTTGTTTTGGGCTCATTTGGGTGGGTTTTGGGCTTGTTTTTTTTGGGGAAACTCAAGGCTGGTAAACAGTTCACATTGAAATACAGTACATGTTAAAAATCCCCCGATATATGATATCCTGCCTAACGATGGGGTTTTACCTAACCAATTAGATTGCTGAACTGGGGTATGCCTGTAATTTATTTTCCTTATTACCCCTTGCTGTCCTTTTGTCATCATCATCATCATCCAAACCTCCTTTCCCACCTTAGGGCAGGATAAGGATCTGTTCTTTTGTACATTATTTAAATCACTCTAATCTCACCATACTCTTCCTAAAAATCGTACAAAATCCTATTAACCAGCTGTATCCAAAAATAAATAGCTAAGGACTAGGAAGAGAATACAAGCCATGTGTACAGTACCATGGCTCACCTCAGTTTGGGGATTCTTACAGAAAAAGGATGGCATCATTTGAACTGAGTGTTTGATTACATCTTTCAGTATGTGGCTTCATATATTGTTTGTTTTCACTTTGCTCAGCTAGATATGAACTCAGGGGACTGGTGGGCAGCATCTCCTGAAAGGAGGATGGTGATCTGCTGCAGAGCGCTTGAAAATATGTTTCTGTAGACAAGAAAGCAGGGAAAGGATAATAGCTCAGGTAAATGAGAAAGCCTTCGTTGGTAGTGGGCAGTGGTGTTTAGCACAGGAGGCAGTCCAGCACCTGAGGCCTTGTGATGTGTTTTGCAGACCCCACACAGCTCTTATTTTTCTTTCTCTTACTGATGTATGAACGGTGGGAATTTGTGACCACATACAGGGTAACACTGATATGTACATATGCAGAAATAAACTGGTAAGGAAAGGTGCTTGGGTGTCTCCCTAACCAGTGGGAATATGACTTATTCTTTTACTTAGTCACACTTGTGTGGGAGCTGCCTAGCATTGGCCAACTGGTCTACTGTAATATATTACCTGTACAGGTATTTTTTTGATGGGTGATGGGAGGTTGGAAATACTACAAAATAATATAAAGGTGGAACCAGCAAAGGATTGAGGTAAGTCAATGTGAAGGTAATTGGAGTGAGGTAAGTTGCCTAAAGAATATAATAATACTGATCCAAGAGTAGCCCCATACAGCAAGAGAACTGAACACTCCTTGAAAAGTACAACAAAAGAAGCTTTAAGGTATTGGAAACCCCATATAAATGAAGATCTGTCAAAAGCTGCCAAAATATAATTTAAAACCAGTAGAGAACATCCCAGTACTGGTAAGAGGAGGGAAGGAGACTGGTGAAAAGGAGGAGGAGGAGGAGGAGGTTGAGAGATGGGAGAAGGGGCAGAAAAGGAATTATGCATTAATGAAAAAAAATGAGAAGAGGAAATCATAGAAAGGAGGAGGAAAAATGGGAGGAGAAAGGCAGAAAAGGAATGCATTAATGAAAAATAAAAAAAGAGGAAAAGAAAATGAAGAAAGGAAAGATGGGAGTAGAAGGGGCAGAAAAAGAATGCATTAATGAAAAAAAAGAGGAAAGCAAAGAAAGATGGAAGGAGAAGAGGCGGGAAAGGAAAAGTCTTACAGAGGAGGAGAAAAGGAAGGAGAGGAGATGGGGGAAAAAAGGAATACAAAAAGTTATGTGGAGAGGAAAATGAGACAGGGAGGAGGCAGAAAAGGAATACAAGAATTCTTATAAGAAGGAAAATGAAAGGAGGAAAGATGGGAGAAGAACAAGAAGAGATAGGAGGAGAAAAGGAAAGAAGAGGGCAGATATATATTAAAAAATAGTCTCATCTCACAAGGAAGGGAAAATATAAGTATTGAGAGTGAGGCTGGTATAACTTCCGTGCAGCCATGATTACTCAAATTTATACTAAGTGGAAAGGATGGGTGTAAAGTCATGGAGGAGAATTTTAATGTGTTAGTAAGTGGTTGAACGGATTCAACAAGTATATTAGTGTTGTGAGAGAGAGAGAGAGAGAGAGAGAGAGCTTTCTTTCACTGCGATTCAAGTGGGCATTCTCGTTCATCCAGCCAGGCCATATCTTAGGCCTGTTTTGGCTGCTGCTTCATTTATCCTCCTCCCTTTCCCTCCTGATATGGCTCCGGGGATGAAAGAGGAGTGGAGGTGCGAGGGAGGCTTGAGAGAGATGGAAGGAGGAAGCGAAATAGGAGGGTCAAGATAGGAAGGAACTTATAAGAATCTGATTGCTGCTTCCTATGCCTTTCTCTCTATCTCTTGGGAAATGACTGGAGAAATGAAAGGAGTGGAGGGGTAATGAAGGTAAAATACCCGCCGCCGCAGGACCACTCACCCTGCCACCCCCCACCCCACCACCAAGCCACCACCACACCACCACCCCAGGAGGACATCACGGCGGGGTTAGTGACCCAGGACAAGAGGGTCACCAGGACACCCCTGTCCAGAGTCCCTCTTCCCCACAACTGTCACAGCACCAGGTGAGTGGGAAGAGGCAACGACCCTGCAGGCGGGGCAGCCTTCACCAGGTTCGGGGTGGGACTGATCCAGTGTCAGTCCCAGGCAACACCGCGATACGGCCACCGTATGTACCGGGGAAGGAGCGGTCACTGTTCGTCTTTCAGTTGTTCCCCCTGTGACACCGCCATCAAGGCCACCGTACGTGAAGGGGGAGGGAGTGGCCACCGTACACCCCTCAGTCACAGCCACCTCTGGGGACGGCCTCAGGGCGTTAGTTATTGAATGCACCCCGACTGGCAGAGAGAGGAATAGTGGAACCGCGTTCACGGCCAACGTACGTGACGGGGAGGGAGTGGCCACCGTACGCCCCTCATCCACTATTGCCTCTTACTACAGGAGTAACACCTCAGTTACTTCCCGAAGGGCAGGCAGGCCCACGGCTACGGCCTTTGTACTTACCAGGGTAAGTAGACCCTCGGCTGTGGTCTCTGTACGTACCGGAGAGGGCGCTGCCCCTGTGCACCCCTCTCCTGCCTTTTCCTCCTACGGGAGTAACACCGTGTTCATGGCCACCATACGTGACGGGGAAGGAGCGGCCACCGTACGCCCTTCAGTTACTTCCCGGCAGGTAGGCAGGCACACGGCTACGGCTTTTTTTTTTTTTTTTTTTTGAGATATTCGCCTCACATGGTGAGGACACAGGCAAACAAAGAGCCCGTCACAGAAAAGCAAAAACAAAAGCTCTCCAAAGAGAGCATAGCGGTGACAGCTACAAGTCGAAGCAGCAAGGCAGGACAGGATCGGGCGTGGCTCAGCAGTTAAGAGAGCAGTCTGGTGGCGATGTAGTTGATGAGGGCAGCACGTGGTGGATCTATCTCGATGCCCTCACGGATGTCGGCTTCCTCAGATGGAGAGAGGGAGTTGGAAATGTATGCCTCACGGATCTTCTGATACAGGGTCTGATATACGAGAGGCAGTGTATCAGCGTCGTTGATCGGATCCGTGAGGCAATCGAGTAGCTCTTCTAGGTCCGCATCCGTGCGAGCATCGAGATTACGAGTCCCTGAGAGTGGTGGAAGGAGGGCCTCGATCTGGCGAGCAACGGAGGAGGGGTCGCTCTTGATCTTTCCCCCTTTCTTCTTTTGTTTCTTCCTCTTCTCCTTAGGTGGAGGGGGAGAAGAAGAGAGAGCGATGGCGGCAGGCGGTGGTGAAGGTGGAAGAGGCTCCTCCACTTCGTCAGGAGCAGATGGAGAGGGCAAGGAGGAGGGTTCCACTACGTCCAGGTGTGCTAAAGGGACGGGGGACGAGACACGCTCCTCCTCAGCTCCTGACGAAGGGAGGTGGACCTCCACGACAGTCTCCCCATGCTCACAATCCATGGCCTGTGACGGTTCCGGATCGGCGATCGAAGGTTCCAAGGTGGTGGCGCCAGTCGTCCGGTTGAGAGGGGCAGCCAAACACAGCCGTTTTCGCGGTGTCGTGCGAGGTGGTGGTGGCTGCTGTCACCGGGCCTGACGGTCCTGACAAGGTGGGAGACGAGGATCGCGGGTGAAGCTTCGGGGAATAGCAAGGCGTGGAAGGCCGTTCTCCTCAAAGATCTGAGGAAGGAGAACAGCCAGAACCGCCTTGCTACCCCCACTAAAAGCCTCATCCGTCGCGATACACATCGCAACGAGTGTGTTTGTGTTGCTAGCACTTCCATGACCCTTTGGCCGGCGTCTCTGGGCAGGGTGACGCCGCCGTGCATGGGCAGAGCCCTGCACAGCAACACCACCCGGCCCAGTGACGTCCTTAGCCTCGGGACCCTTGGAAGCCTGTACAACACAAAACTCCACCGTCTCTCCCTCGGCAAGTGAGCGCTGGAAATGCCGTGGATTTGGTGCAACGATCCCAGAAGCGTGCACGAAAACATCAGCGCCAGTGTCCCGGCGTTTGATGAAACCGTAACACGATCTCACGTTGAACCAATTCACGGTTCCCTGGATGGTGGTGGCTCCTGACGGCACAGAACTGCTGTTTGGTGCCCCCCTCAACGGGTCGCAGGCACGAGCAGAGTCGCTAGAAAACTCGGGCATAGAGACGACTGGCCAGGCCAAGCTATGCAAGAGGAGTGGGCTACGGCTGCAGTGTGTGCAAGGGTAAGACCATACCTATCAGATCCGCCTTCCACCAGTCGCAAGTATTTTCACTGCTGAATTGCTGGCCATTTTACTGGCCCTTCGTGTTATATACCGATCAAGGTTACACACTTTTGTTATTTTCACAGATTCACTTAGTGCACTACATGGTATTCGGTCTATCCTGGCCAGCAACCCGCTAGTGCTGAAGATACAGGAATGGCTGTTCCACATTAACACCAGATTGAAGTCTGTCTCCTTCTGTTGGGTCCCAAGCTATGCTGGGATACCGGATAATGAGAGGGTTGACTGCCTGGCACGTACAGCTGTCACACCTCGCTCTGTCACACCTCATCCTATCCCGGCAGCTGATTATTTCCCGATTGTTACCCGTCTCCTTGGTCAGCGGTGACAAGCAGAATGGACGTCTACAACTGACAACAAACTCCGTTACATCACACATACTGTCACTCCCTGGCAGTCGTCCTCCCATCGCAACAGGCGTTGGGAAACAGCCCTAGCCCGTCTGCGCCTTGGCCACACGCGGATCACACATGGCTTTCTAATGTCAGGAGGCACTCCTCCGACCTGTCAATGTTTTCAGGCCCTACTCACGGTCCACCATCTTTTGCTTGACTGCCCTCCGTTCCACGTCGTGCGCAGACGGACTCTCCCGTTCCTTTACTCCCTTGGACGTCCCCCTACCTTAGCCGATCTTCTTGGCGAATCCCCTGTGTTTTCCATCACACACCTCATGCGCTTCCTATCTCAGACCCGTATCTTGCCTCACATTTAGTGTCTTCCCCGCCTTCCCCTCTACCTTTATTCCACCATAGCACACCCGTCATTTTTATGCAGCGGTTTTAGTGCCATATAGTCCTCTTGGGCTTGGTGCCAGTCCTTATTACTTACTTCTTCTCTCTCTCTCTCTCTCTCTCTCTCTCTCTCTCTCTCTCTGCCGATGCTGGAGTTTGAATATAAAGTGTTACTGTACTGATAGTTTCCACTGAAGATTTAAGTGTCTTGTTGATATTAAAAAAAAAAAAGACAAGGCAGATTGGTAGGTAGATAGTCAGGCTGGCAGGTAGACATAGGCAGGCAGGTAGGTAGGCAGACAGGTAGGCAGGCAGACAGGTAGGCAGGCTGGCAGGTAGGCACGGGCAGGCAGGTAGGTAGGCAGACAGGTAGGCAGGCAAACATGCAGCTAGGTAGGCTGGCGATTGGGAGGCTGGTAGGTAGACAGGCAGATAGGCAGGCAGGCAGGCAAGCAGACTGGGCAACAGACAACACACTAGACAGCAGGCTGGATAGCAGGCTGACATTACCTGTGTATACTACTACTGTTACAACTACTACTACAACAACTACTACTGCTGCTGCTGCTACAACTACTGCTACAACAACTACTACTACTGCTGCTGCTACTGCCACCACCACCACCACCACCACCACGATGGTCGGGGTTGGGATGCTTGCTAGTAAAAAGGATAAATAAAAATGTATTTCAGGTGAACATCATCAACCCAGACGACTAAATTAGCGTTGGGAGTATGGAGGGTGAGAGACTAACTAGGAGAGTATGTGAGTGAGGTGTAGGGGGTAGAGGGAGGGGGAGACCGAGGAGACGATGGAGGCATGGAGAAGAGAGGTGTATGAGAGAGGGGGGATGTAAGATGGGAGTATGGAGGGTAAGAGACTAACTAGGAGAGTGTATGTGAGTGAGTTGGAGGGGGGGAGAGAGGGAGGGGATGACCGAGGAAGAGGTCAAAGTTCAGAGTATGAAGGATGAAAGCCTAACTAGGAGAGTTGATGTGAGTAATATGGACGAGGTAGAGAGAAGGGGAGACCGAGGAAGAGATGGAGGGATGGAGGAGAGAGGTATGAGACACGGGGTGAAAGCTGGGAGTATGGAGGGTGAGAGACTAACTAGGAGAGTGTATGTGAGTGAGGTGGAGGGTGGAGAGGGAGGCGGAGACCGAGGAGGAGATGGTGGAATGGAGGAGAGCGGTAGGATAGGGCCTATAAGAGAGAACGGGGGATGTAACTTGGGAGTATGGAGGATGAGAGACTAACTAGGAGTGTATGTGAGTGAGATGGAGGGGGGAGAGGGAGGGGGAGACCAAAGAAGAGATGGAGGGATGGAGTAGAGAGGTACATAAACGGGGGGGTGTAAGATGGGGGGAGGGTAGCGACATGGCAGGGGACAGGGTGACATAGAGACGATTTGTTTGTGGCCACTCCTTACGCAAATGAAGGCGTCTGACTATAGATGGATATATAGATAGGAATAATACTAAAGGTAAACATTAATCAGCATAATAAAAACAAGTATTTTATCTCGACCTAGAGAAGCTTCGAATCCCGTCAGTCACCCTCTAACCGTGAGAGGGGAAGGACGCTCGAGCTGTGTGTCTATTCTCAGTGTTGATAGTGTTTCAACAGCTTGCCCATCTTGCCGAGATGAACAAAGGTGAGGCAGGATATTGTTCATCAGTTCTTTGATACTGCCTGTTCTTTCAGTTGAACCATCTATCAATCTACAGTATTGCCACACGCCTTAATTACGTAAGGGGTGGCCACAATCTAATCGCCTCCTTGTCGATCTCGACCCCACCAGTTCACTGCCCTGCTCCGAGCTCACACCGCCCTCTCTCATATACCTCTCCACTCTATCGGAGAGCGACGAACCATGGAAGTGTGTGGACGTCCAGATCCCGTTCCTGCTGCAACCTCTCCTGCCTGCTGTTGCTCACGACCCGTTGAGGGGGCAGACAGCAGGCCTCGGCCTTCTACGACCCAGATGAAGATCAGAGGTGCTGTGGTTTGGTTTAACGTTCGGGCGGTGTACGGTTTTATCAAACGCCACGATGCTGGTGTTGATATTTTCGTGCACCGTCAGGCGATTGCTAAACCAAATCCACGGCATCTCCAGCGCTCCCTAGGCGACGGCGAGACGGTGGAGTTTGTCCTCTTTGGAACGCCCAAGGGTCCTGAGGCTAGGGACGTCACCGGACCGGGAGGGGCTGCCGTGCAGGGCTCTGCCTATGCACGGCGGCGTCCCACGGTTTGGCGGCACCAGCCCAGGGATCAGGGGTGTTCAGGGAGGTAAGCACCGTCGTCGAGATGTGCATCGCGACTGTGAAGGCGGTTTGTGGGGGTGATAAGGGGGCTTTGCGTGTTCTCCTTCCAAAGATCTTCAAGGAGAATGGGCTGCCCAACCTTATCATCCCCGAGTGCTTCGTCCGTGATGTACATACAGTCCCTCGCCGACGGGAGCGCCAGGCTCGTAAGCCTCGTCCAGCTATTCCTCGCCAGACTCCGAGGAAGAGGCTTAGGCTGGAGGCCCCCTCAACCGAAGGACGACCTCTCAAGTTGACGACCCGGCCCCGGCCCCGGCTAACGATACGGCTACGACCACGGCGGAAGTACACCAGCAGCCAGCAATGTCTGAGGAGGAGCGAGACTCGTCTGCCACCGCCTCCATGGCCGAGGAAGCGTCGACCGGCTCCTCGGCCGAGGAGGAAGTCGGGGAGTCCACTACTCCTCAGACAGAGGAGGGCACCCCATCTCGCCCTCCTATTATCGACCTTAAGGATCGGCTAGACGTAGCCTCCTATAGACACCTTCTGCCTCTCAGCGCTCACACCCGATCGTACCAGCTCGGAGCAACAACATATACCACCCTCTACGATCTGCTCCGGGCTGACGATCGGGGTGAGAACATAAGACCTGTGCTGATTGTCAGGTGGTAGGAGGTGTGTCTAGCCGATCTTAGAGCATTTTATCACATGCTCCCACCTCGGCCGGCCCCCTAGATCGGCGGTGTGCGCGGTGAGAGAGTGACCAGTACTTTCATCATAAAACTCGGCTGGCCTAATACCCCGAATAGAGGGTGATGGCCATTAAGCCAAAAACAAACAAAACAAACAAAAACCACTCTATCCTTCCATCTCATCCTTGGCCTCGCCCTCCATCTTCGCCCCTCCACCTCACATACACTCTTCTCGTCAGTCTCACTCTCTCCATCCTCTCCACATGGCCAAACCACCTTAGTGTGTTTCTCCTAACCAATCTTTATTTGTGTGAAAAGTGGTGTGGAAACACTGTAAGTTATCTGAGAGGAATGTGGAGCTACGTGGAGAGACAGACAGGCTGACAGGGTTACCGCTCCGTGGAAATCGTCTGCTAATGTGGAAAAACAAATAAGCGACGGACCTGCACGTGGGAAAAATCACGCTACCCATTTAGAGACGAGGAGAGGAGGTGGAGGGGGTCAGCTGGGGATAATGCCATAGCCCGCGCCCTCCAAGATGGTGTTAAGGTGGGAAGGAGAGGCAGAGAGGGAGGGAAGGAGAGGCAGAGAGGGTGGAAAGGAGAGGCAGAGAGGGAGAGAAGGAGAGGCAGAGAGGGTGGGAAGGAGAGGGAAAGAGGGGGGGAGAGATTGAGAAGGAGGGATGAGGGAGGGAGGGAGGGATGTGAGGCAGGAGGGAGGAGAGAGAAGAGGGAGGGAGTACAAAGGAATACAAAGAACAGCAAACAGCAACAGACCCTATGATCCTTTCGAGACTGCTTGTTACAGAGTAGACTATGACTACGAGATCTAATTCTACATGCTGATGGATAAGGATAGTAAAGCAAGAAGGAGGAAACTACAACATAGCGTAGTTCACTGTATAATGACAATGGATTCTAAAGCAAATATATAAAAACAAGTAGGAATAGTTCTATGTAAACAGTAAAACAAAGCTGTGCATAACACTTACCGTACAGAGTTGTGTATTACTGTATCTTTAAGCCATATTGGACATGTGGAGAGAATGGAGAATGAAAGACTGACTAAGAGGGTGTATGTAGGTGAAGTGGAGGGAGGGAGAGGGAGGGGGAAGACCGAGGATGAGATGGAGGGATGGAGTTGAGAGGTAAATGAAGGAGGGGGGAGTGAGATGAGAGGAGGGCAGTCAAATGGTGGGTGACAGAGCGACTTGGAGGCGTTTTGTCTGCGGCCACTCTTTGCTGGATTAAGGCGTCTGGCAATAGATAGATAGATAGACAGGGATGTGAAGAACTGCTCACCCTCCATCTTCTTATATAACAACTTCCTATAGACTAATCAATCCATCAGAAATGCATCTACATAAACAAACACATACTAAATAGTTTTCCTCGCTGTCTTTACATATACTTTACTATAATTTCCTTGTATTTATTATCGTTGTTTTATAGAGGGAGGGGAAGGTGGTATATCTCACTAGGACCCTTTGGGCAGTCCTTCATTCATGCAACAGGTCAACTCTGGAACTGTCTCCCTCTGTCTGTATTTCCTACATCCTATGATCTCCAGTTTTTCACACGCAGTGTGTCCAGGCATCTCGAAATGAACGGATCTTGAATTTGGCTCTCCTTTGTATTGTTTTTTTTTTCTTGGAAGGAACGGTTTCCCGGCTCCTGGCCTTTGGTTCCTTCTTCCTTGCATAAAAAAGAAATGAGAGGAGCATGTGGAGTTACATGGAGAGACAGACTGACAAATGAGGAAGTGAAGGAGCGTTGTGGTGTGGATGTGGATGTGATAGGAAGCGTTAGGAGAAACACACTGAGGTGGTTTGGCCATGTGGAGAGGATGGAGAGTGAGAGACTGACGAGGAGAGTGTATATGAGTGAAGTGGAGGGGGAGAGAGGGAGGGGGAGGCCAAGGATGAGATGAAAGGATGGAGTGGAGAGGTATATGAGAGAGGGGAATGTGAGCTGGGAGCAGGGCAGTGAAATGGCGGGGGACAGGACGACATGGAGGCGATTTGTTTATGGCCACTCCTTGCAGGATTGAGGCGTCTGGCAATAGATAGATAGATAGACAGTTATTCGTCCTATCTATCTATCGCCAGTCTCCAGAATCCCGTATCTATCCATCTATCTGTCTATCTATCGCCAGACGCCATAATTCATTACCTATCAGTCTATCGCCAGACGCCATAATCCCGTATCTATCCATCTATCTATCTATCTATCTATCACCAGACGCCAAAATCCCCTATCTATCCATCTGTCTATCTATCGCCAGACGCCATAATCCCATATCTATCTATATATCTATCTATCGCCAGACGGTATAATCCCTCATCTATCTATATATTTATCTATCTATATATCGTCTCGTTTCGTTTATAAACGCTCCAACCTGTTTGCATGCATTGCCTTAGTCACCTACTGGCGGCTCTCCATGATGCTCGATCTCTGGCAGCCTCCCTATTTAGTCCCTTATCCATGAGGTCGCACCCAATGACTTCGCCCCGTCTTTTTTTTTTTTTTTTTTTTTCTGTCTGCTTCTCGCATCCCTAACTCTAATGTTCACATTTCTCACTTTCTGCACCCAACTGTCATCCCCCATCCTCTCCACATGCCCAAACCATCTCAATCTACCCTTCTTCATCACATCAATACACTCCAGTCCCATCCATTCTCCCAAACCATCTCAATCTATCCCTCCTCATCACCACACCAATACACTCCACTCCCATCCTTCCTACCAAACCATCTCAATCTACCCCTCCTCATCACACCACCAGTACACTCCAGTCCAATCCTACCTCTCAACTCTTCCGTCACAAACTTAGCCCCCCCTCCTCCCCCAGGCCTCACACTCAGGGACGCACTGCACATCCACCTAATCATTGTCATTTCTGTACGTTTGAGTCTGTGAATATCCTCTCTCTTTACTGCCCAGGTCTCACTACCATAGAACATTACACTCCTAACACATGCCACATACAAAGACCCCTTAGCACGTAGGGAGAGCCCTCTCAGTGTCAGGAGAGGCAACAGCTCCCTGAACTTCTTCCAACCATTGCTCACTCTAGCCACAGAGCTGCTCCAGCCCCACCTCCAGCACATAACATGTGTCCCAGATAACAAAACTCTTCCACACACTCAAAAGACTCACCAGAAAGTTCAGTCCTTTCACACCTCACAATCTCCACATAATAATAATGATAATAATAATCATAATCATCATTATCATCATCATTATCATCATCATCATCATCATCATCATCATCCAGACCTCCTTTACCACCCTACGGCAGGGTGAGAAGTAGCAACGTCCAGACAACCTAAGTTTGCCCAGTTCAATGGACCACGCTTCCATTCACTCATTAGTCAAGCCCCCGGAATCCTGGCTCCGTCAGATAAACCAAAAAAACTTTCATCACGTTCTGTAGCTTCTCATATACCTATCTGATACAGTATATACCTATCTGATACACACACACTGAATACGCACACACAGTTAACTAATACACTGAGCACGCACACAGTGAGCACGTACGCACTTAACAGGCACACATCAGGTGACCACACACACTAAACGAACACACTGAACGTGTAGAAACTCAGCACATAAACACTGATGCACGCACACACCAATGCACGCACACACCGATGAACGCACACGCTGCGGCATGTACGTATTATACACGCGCACACGGAGCAGGCACACACTACTGCACGCACATATTCATTCACGCAAACACTGATACAAGCAGTGATCAGCGCATGCACGCACACTAATACTCGCAGGCACTAATAGGCACTGATACACACAGGCACTGATACACACAGGCACTGATACACACAGGCACTGATACACACAGGCACTGATACACACAGGCACTGATACACACAGGCACTGATACACACAGGCACTGATACACACAGGCACTGATACACACAGGCACTGATACACACAGGCACTGACACACACAGGCACTGATACACACAGGCACTGATACACACAGGCACTGACACACACAGGCATTGATACACGCACACTCAGATACGAGCACATATATACACACGCAGAATGATGCACACACACACACACACACACACACACACACACACACACACACACACACACACACACACACACAGGTAAATGGACTCAGTGATGCTCGGAAAGATTAATGCACGCAAGCATTTACGTATGTGGACATGTAATTTCTTTCTCTCTCTCTCTCTCTCTCTCTCTCTCTCCCTCTCTATGACGCACCCCCCCCCCCCACACACACAGACCTGCACATAGCTGCACTTCCACACAGCCACACCTTACAATATCTCCAAAGTCACCTGCAGTACAACATGGCATAGAAGACCCCGGCTGTGATATGATTACCCCAATGAATCCTACATCATACTTTTTTTATTTTATTCTTACTGTCTCAAGACGATTTTATTTAATACTAAAGATCTGTGGCAGTGAAGGTTAACTAAGATATTATTCCTTTCGCAGGGGTGACGAGCTGCCAGTAACAGGAGCAGCCAACAGAGAGCTATGTGGCATTTCTTTACTGCAGTGTGTCACCATATCCCGCCCCACACCACCACACATCCCCGCCAGTCCCTCTCTACTCACCAGTCTTCGAAACGACCTAACATTGTCTTTCCAGAGCCACGAAGTGTAGATGTTGATACAAATAAACGTGAAATACAATCATGCCTGAGTTTCTCTCCTCATCTGAGCATGACATCAAATAAATAACTGGTATTTTGTGTAATTACCCTCTTTAATATTAACTAACAGTAAACTCCCAGCCCAAAAGCAGTCAAGATAGAGAGTTCCCAGCTCCTACATCACTTCAAAATCTCTTTACCTAAAATCTCGTGGCCAGTGTCATGCAAGATTTTCTCATAATACTCTGTACATAGAGCGAATAACTTGCTAGTTTATGGAATACAGGAGTCTGCCACAACTCTCCATTTGGGGAAAAGAATGGTTAAAGGAAAAAACGTAGACAGAGGCGAATGGGAGAAGGCTGTGGTATTAGACTAATGGGGGTACTGTTGATATTTTCACTGCCTTTTTTTCTCATATACAGAGTGAAACTAAAGCTTTATTAATCCTCAGATACGCACGTCATTGTTAACTGACGTGATCTGGTACGAGTATGGCTGAAAATAAAATATGTAATCAGAAAAGCGGCCAGAAAAAAAAAAAAATCGTTGCTTCTGCTACAAGTGGATGTTATTACAGTCAACCGAGAAAGCTCGATGAAGCTATGTGTTTGGCCAGGTTTATATATCTATCTATCAGTCTGTCTGCCTGCCTGACCGCCTGCCTGTCTGCCTTTTCTGCCTCCCTGACTGCCTGCCTGTCTGTTAGCAAGATTATAAGGAAAAGTCAGCAGATTATCTTATTTCTTTATTTAGATTTTGAATTTACCATTCTGTACAAACTCATACGACCTTGGGAACGTTGTCGCTGGAATCCAAGCAGGAAGAGTCAGCGGACAGTGACTAATTTTTCGCAGTTGCCCATCCATTTTACTGCTTTCTCTGAATAGGCCCACCCCGACTTAATCTGTTGCGTCACAAAAGGTGCGCGGGGAAGTCAAGCGAGCAGATCATCTCTGTCATTAGACTTTGAGTTAGGTTAGGATGAAGTAATTTTTTTTTTATAGCATTCAGTAAAAGGTCAGGGGTACAAGACAAGGATAAAGGTTCAGTCAGTCGTCATGTCCGAGTGAGAGGCTCATCAATTTCGAAGCATTGTGATGAACAAGCAATAAACAGAACGTCAGAAGCAGACTCCGTGGAGAGAGTGCATCAGTAGCCTACATAACGTCTACGCGATTATTTTATTTTCTGTTATCATACTTCAGAACTACAGGTGTTTAGTGATAAAGTGGACGGGTGTTTCAACCGACTGTGTGGCGCGAGTGTTGTTGGCGTCACTTCATAAGCTGGTGGTTAGATTTTGCTGGATTATCCCGCCATTGTCCTCCTGTCTGTGATCTGTCGCCTTGTTCCCACTGCACCCACCAAAGGTATGCTGTTTGACTTTATTAATTCTGTACCCATTTTACTCAAACTTGGCCTAAAATTTTCCTCTCTCCAACTTGAATACTGAGTTGTAGCAATAGATTAATACTAGAATATGTAAGTCACAAAAAAGTGCCATTGAAGAGGAGCCGGAGCGCTGCCCTTTTCTGTCAATGGCCCATGTGAAGTAAGCGGCAAAAGGACGAAAATCTAGGTCAAGTTACCCTGAAAAAAAGTAGTATAATGCAGGATATTAGGATATTCTAGGAAGTTGTCGACAGTTGAGAGTTGTTTGTGGTTTGCAATAGCGAGACAGGCAGAAAGACACACAGACAGAAGACAGACAGACGCATGGCAAGGAGACAGGAAAGGGGAGAAGAAGCGTGGCGTTATTTTGAGTGAAGTTGACATCATAGCACATTAAAATATATTTGTGCCGCAACTTTAATAGCATGTCTTCTTATGTATTACCAAGGTCCTTTGACGAATAGTGAGCTTACACACACACACACACACACACACTGCAACCACATCAACCTATACAACCCCCACCCCCCCTCCACTCACAACACATTCACTTAGACACACACACACACACACACACACAAACACACACACACACACACACACACACACACACACACACACACACACACACTGCAACCACATCAACCTATACAACCCCCACCCCCCCTCCACTCACAACACATTCACTTAGACACACACACACACACACACACACACACACACACACACACACACCTCACTTAGCAACTTGTCGGCAGACGCGAATACATGATTAGGAAGCAGCAAAGACAGCAACAATAATAATACTCGAAGGAAGGCCAAAAGCAGAGTACAGGAACCAGTTTATGTCAACGTTTCGCCCACAAAGCTTCTCCAGGAACATCATTACTGGACAACACTCCACTCCTTAAACAGACCCAAGCCTGACTGGTAGTGCAGGATTGTGTACTTGTGTTCTGGTCACCATTCAGGCTTAGGTCAATTTAAATAGTGAAGCACTGTCTACTGGTGTTGTTCCTGAAGAAGTCTTGGGGCAGAATGTTGCAAGTGGGATTCTTTACTCTGCTTTTGGTCTTTCTCTATATACAGCAGCGAATACACCATAATTTTACTGTTTATCTTCCTTATGAAAGCTTACCCAGAATCCAGCTAAATGAAACGAGTATTTCCCCATCCAATTTTTATCCCATACTTCACACTCGGGACGATTTGCATCAGTATATGACCGATTCCCGCCTCAGTGTTACGAGTCCTTTGACGGAAGGTAATCGAATATTGTTTTTGCTGGGTTTTATGGGCCGGCTAAATGCCTCACACATAGTAAAGCCTCTAGTCATACAAGCCTCCGCACGCAACATACTGGTGAAGCACAAATGGTGATGGGTTTCTGTAGTGAGAATGACGCCAGATCCAATATTAACCCTCTGCAGTTCGGGACAGCTCTAGTATTACGCAAGTCTAATTGAATGTTGTTTTTGCTCAGTTACAGTATATGGACCAGGTTAATGTCTCTCACATTGGGAAGCCTTAAGTCTTACAAGGTTAGGCACGCAACACAAAAGCACAAATGGTGATGGGTGTCTGTAGTGAGAGTGATACGTAAATGTGTTATAATGATTCATCCCGTCAGTATGCATTATGAACCGACAAGGTGATCACATATGCAAGTATGTCCGTGAGCAAAAAGCCTCCAACACCTATCTGCCAGTTGAGGGAATGGAAGGGTGCCACATGAACTAGTTTCTTGTGATAGCAATATGAAACACACAAGAGAAAGGTATCAGCAGGAACGATACTCTCATTTGACAAGAGTGAGAAATACGGAAAGTAGGACGCAAGGCTGGCAGAGAATTTTGACTCCACATGAAAAGACTTAATATCAGGATTCTCTTTAAATGGCCGCCTTGGTTTGAGTTACCCTAAAAACAGATCACGAGACAAAAACGCTTTCACTGAGCGACCGTGGATCTCCAGCTGAAAGTATATTGATGGTTAAATAGTAGTGATATGTACGTTGGTCTGCTGTAACATCATATATTAGTTCTGTAGTGTGTTTTTATGAGCAAAGTGCAACACCAGTAGATTACATGACCTCCCCCCCTTTCCTTGCGTGCGCACCCCCCCCCCCCTACACACATCTACACGCAAGCTAATCAGTTTCCACATCTTAAAGTTGTACAAACCTACCTACGTGCAAGATATACAAGGAAAGTTATTACGAAAATGGTTATGGTCATCATCTTGCTCGTTCATTAGCGAGTTTCCTTAATTGGCCTCTGTGTGTGGTTTATGGCTTCTCTCTAGACTTGAAGGACTTGTATCTCAGTTCTTGAAGCTTATTGATTCCTTGTTTTTTATACTGTGATAATTATAGGTCTTTCACAATAACCTGGCCCATTATTTTCGTCCTTCATACATATATCTCCTGGTCCATTTTCTCGTCCTTCATACATACATCTCCCACCCATTTCTGTATTACCTTCACCTTCACTTGGTAGATTTTTGTCCTGTATACCTACTTCGACCATCTATTTCTACTGTACACTCACTTTAAGCTGGTCCAAATTTACGTCTTCCATACAAACTTCACTTATCAATCAATCAGTTAGTCAGTCAATCAATCTAACTGTCTACCTGTCTATCACCAGATGCCTTAATCCCGTCAGGATTGACCACAAATGAATCACCTCCATGTCACCCTTTCCTCCTCCATATGGCGACCTTCTCTGCAACTCACGCCCCCTTTTCTCACCTCAACCCTTCCTCTCTAACTTCACTCCCCTCCACAGTTTCTCGTATTGAAATAGATAATTTTCTGACCTGAAGTTTCCTTGTCTTGCTTCACTCCTATCCAAAGGCCTCTCGTATTGAAATAGGAATCCTCTCATCTCAAGCCCTCTCCTACTTCTCTCGTCTCTAAAGTCTCTCATATTAAAGGCGATACACTTTCTTAGTATTCTGGTCCACCTCGGTCTCTTAAATTGGTCTCGGGTCCTCAAGGCACAATCAAAAGCTGCATGTGTTTCGTCTGGGCAATAAAACGATTTCTTTGAGACTTCCCTTCCAGTTTATTGGCTGTAAAATCTACCGTTCTTGAGTTTTCGGTGATACAATACATTTTGTGTTCTGGCATGACATATAAGTTAATTGTGCATCTTTTTTTTTTTTCTTTTGAGAGAGAGTGGGTGAGTGAGTGTGTGCGTGCGTGCGTCCTTTACCGCAGCATTTTGTAAGTAGAAAATGGAAAACTTTGACCAGTTCCCTTTCGCTACCTCAGTCCATGTAATAAGGTGCTGGAATTTCCTATCAGCAAAAGGCATGGTATCACTTTTCTCTCATGTCATCTCAGTTTATATTTTTATTTTTATATTTTCCTTTTCCCTACTTTCATTTATTCTTTCCCCCATTTATATCCTCCACACTCCTACCTTCATTAATTCTTTTCCTCATTGTAATTTCCCTTATCATGCAAATCACTTAGGATCCTCGCAAGCCTGTACTTAGAGCCGATAGCATCAGTGGTTATAATCATTCCAAGCAGGAAAATTGTACACTTGAAATACACGGCCTCTTCGACTTACAGTATGGTCCTCCTCATTATAAAGGGTGAGGCATAAGTCTGTAGGCATATGGAAAGGACACATCTGAGGTTATCCTGTGTGTGTGTGTGTGTGTGCGTGTGTATGTGTGTGTGTGTTCGTTATCGTGTTCGTGTTCTTGAGGCAGTTCTGCTTCATCACCAAACTAGCTCTCGTAACATCACTAACCAACACCGATGACTGGCACCTCAAATCGCTAGCTCCCTCGACCAGTGTCCAGTTATCAAGCCTCTTCCCCTGTATGTTGCTGAGAGGAGAATTGGGTGATATTTTTATAGCCTCGTGACTGACTTGAGATGGAACAGTACTCGTTACCAACAGTGTATCAGGCGCCTTGGTCATAATTCTTAGTCCTTTCGAAGAGATTACATTTAAACGATTCAGTTTAGGTTTAGGGATGGATTAACTTGCCTACTTGCTTACCTGCCTGCGTGCCTGCCTGTCTGCCTACCTAATTACCTACCCACTTACCTGTGTGTCCCTGCGTGCCTGCCTGTCTTCCTACCTACCTACCTACCTGTCTATACACACACACACACACACACACACACACACACACACACACACACACACACACACACACACACACACAGGCTAGGGAGACATGTTTAAGGCTATTTAGTGATGAGATGAACCCCGTGATAAAACTAGCAAGGTTTTGTTTGGTGTGTCCTGCCCTCTGTTTCTCCAACCCACAAACCTGTTTATTTATTTCCATATTAAGACAAACCCCCATTTACCATATAATTATCGAAGTTCCTATTTATTCTCTTAGTTATTATTTATATTCTATCTTAATTATCCATAGACTACCCCAAAGCTGTCTCATTATTACCATACTAATCAGATCCACCTCTTTCTCAGACACTCTTTCTCAGTGTAATTATTTATCCCAAAACCAATTTATTGTCAAGCTCAGCTAAACCCGCCTTTATGTGTTAGTTTTATGTTTTTCCTTTTTAATATTAACTTGCCTTATTGTGAAACGTTTGGTGGTTATATAAGTGAAGACAAAGGATTAAGTAAGCAGTCCTAAACTCTGGTTGAGACAGAGAACGTTGATAAGGCAAAAGAATGATTATAAATGTATGTCGACCCAGCATCCTAGCCGTCAATTCTCCAAGTCTAGAGAGAGGGCCGAGGGAGCGCAGTGGTGAATGGCGTCAGTGTGGACCGCGAGTGAGCTAAGAGAGGACGGACGCCCCTGTCACTCCCTCCAGGGACAGAGTGTCGCGGCTGTGTTAGTGGTTCGGTTCCTTACTCTCCTGCAGAAGTCTCACCTCGAAGCCTCCTTCCCCTCGTTCACAAGTCTCAAAAGCCTCCTTGAGCACCTACAGCAGTATTTTTCCCCTCCTGCAAAAGTCTCAAAAGCTTCCTTGAGCACCTACAAATCTCATTCAGTGGCCTACTCCTCCTCCAGAAGTCTCAAAACCTCCTTCACCCCCCTGAAGAAGTCTCACCCAGTCCCCTTCCCTCCTGCAGAGGTCCCAGCTCAAAGCCTTATGGTTTACATGCAGTGTATTTTTCTGGAATAGAACAGTGAATTTACCTAACATTTTCTGAGTGTCGATGATCCTGTTAGCTCCGTGATAATGAGGGACGGCATCTGTGCTTAGGACGATTGTGTGATACCATTCCGGCAGAAGTAACTAAAACTCCATTAGTATATTTCTTTACAACGAAGCATCTTTAGGCTGGTTGAGAAGGTTGCAGAGAACCTTCAAGACACAGGAGGTTCACCTGAAAGGATAAATACGATTCCGGCAGATATAAGGACAAGACTCAATTTTTTTCGCTACGACAAGAGTACAAGCCTTCAACCTGGTTGAGAAGGTAGCAGAGAACCTTCCAAATAGAGGAGGTTCAAGTCCAAGGATGATGGTGGAAGAGATGAGACTTGGCGACGGAGGTAAGACTGAGGGAGATGGTGGCGGTGGCGGGGGTCTACAGGCAGGCCAGTGGAGCGCTGACCCCGAGACTGGGCTGGTGACACTGACGGAGGCGGCTCTGGCCAGGCTAATCAAAGCTGACCCCATTGACAAGTGGTCTCAACTCGACCCACAGTCAATTACAAGGTAGTGTGCTTTGAAATTGTCGATGATAGTATGATGATGGTGATGATGATGATGATGATGATGATGATATAATGATGATGTGGACCTATAGCAATGTGGTATTAAGTCGACCCATAGCTAGTTGCAAGGTATTTGGCCATAGCACTTTAATCTGGTCGTGTGTATGATGATGATAATGACTGATGATTTGATTCTGCACAGCCATGACCAAGAGTTCATCGGAATTTCTCAGCCAGCATTGCGTCGTATCTTGTGTATTTCTCTTTCCTCCCCAGAGACAGGGAATATCCTTCCTTCCCATACTCTTTTCTTGTGTACTTCATATTGCTATCACATAGAAATAGTTCATGTAACAGCCCACATTGCCACAACCGGTAGGGAATGTGGGCAAACTTTGGCTGTCCCGTACCACACCACTCTGAGATTTTAACCTTCCTGTATTGCAACGTAGTATATTGATGATGTGAGCTTAAAGCAAGGTACTGTGTTAGTACTGTCCTTGGGTGATGATGGGAACGGTGAGACTTGCACGGAACCACTTTGATTTTGCCAGTACTGGCCAGAAATACTGATGATAAGGGGTCGTTATTGCTTGTGTTAGTTCTTGGTGATGACGGCAACCTCTTGCAAGGCAAAAAAGTCAACTTTTCTCCTCGGTCTGTAACTTTAAAAGGTAGTAAAGGAGAGATGACTGAGACAGCGTGATCGAGTTATAGTGTCCAGTCACTAGGCGTACAACGTATCCGAGAGGGCAAGGGTAAATTTGTGACCCTTATTTTCTGCAGCATTTGTCGTTGTTTTGGCAGATATCTGGTACCACTGGAAAACAGCTTTCACCACAGTTTAAATATGTGAAGCAGAGAGATTTAAGGTAACTATAAATTAAACTTCTAAAAATAACTCGTAAAAAGTACCCTAGTGGTGCAAGTGGCCGGCCTTCTCCCGGCTGTTTGTCTTTACTTGGCACGGACGAGTACATCATATTATCTGGCTGGTGGAGAGAGAGAGAGAGAGAGAGAGAGAGAGAGAGAGAGAGAGAAGGCTCCATTTCTCACATCGTCAAGTGGAAGGTAATCTCTATCTCTCCTTATACCCTAGATAGATTGAAAGATAGATAGATGAGCAAAGATTAGTTTGCCCCTTCTACCCTAGAGCAATATAGTCTCCGTCATAACCATTCCGAGAACATCACTTCAATTTTCCTTCTTGTTACCGCCAGACGATTTTATTCAGCTTAGGAAGGATTACCTCGAATAAAAGCTTTTCGCGGTCACCTACATTCCAGTTCACGGTACTCTGAATGACAGTGGTAGCGTACGAGCCAAAATCCACCATCATTAGTCTACAGTATAGCCCTTGTTACGGTATATTTCCCTGGTGTGCTTGTAAGTGTGGTGTCGCCTTTTGTTCCATATTACAGGTTGCAGTGTAGACTTCGGAGCTCCCTTTTCTCAGCGATTTATTGCGTGTATTGCACCTCGGCCTCTTACTGGATGTTATTAGGAAAGTTGTTGTTTGTTTCTCGCTTTTTTCAGCTGGAATAATCCCTTCAGTAGGAGAGGCTTTATGTTAGAAAATAAAGCAGCGTAAAAACCGTAAATTCTGGTTAAAGGGGATCATGACCATTGTATTGTAATTGCGAACGCGAAGGGGAAGTCAAGTACTGTCCTATGATTTGACGGTAATTAAAGGGACACCTGTAATTAAAGGTGATTAGCCCACATCCCTCACTGCAGGTACGGAAAGGTGAGACGTGTCCTATCCTCATCAGGTATTTCAAAAATTGTCGTAACCAATAGGGAGCTTGTCTTTACATTTGCGCTTTCAATTATAATACTGAATCCTGGCTGCAGCATCCAGGTGACGTCCTGTTTATTCTTGTTGTTACCAGACGATTTTATTCAGCATAGGAAAGGTCTGTCGTACTGGAGGGGTCATCTCTTCCTGTTCTATAAGTCTGTCCTGTGTTGAATAAAACTGGAAGAAAATATTAAGGAATGAAGAAGGCGTTCGTTCGTTCGTTGACGATTTCCTCCCCTATAGGGAGGGCCGGGCCTTACATTAGCCCAGTCAGTGGATTTTTGACTGGTTTTCTTAGTTGGTTGTGTGGGCTGTATTTGAGGGGGAAGAAACCACCGTGGTGGTTCTGTATGGCCTTTTTTTTTTTCTTTTTCTTTTTTAATATAGCTCACAGGTGCATCATATGCCTGCACACGTTGATGTATAAAAACATCCGCGCATGCAGGCACAAACACACGAGTGATTTTAGAGTGGGAGGGTATAATGGAACAGGTGACCAGGTGACCGTTAGGCGCGGGGAGTAGCGGGGATTAACGGTACCTGAACCGTATGGAAGGGGGCATGGTGACTGAGACAGTTGTGGCTGCCTGACTGAGTGATTTTAAAAGGGTGGGGGGAAGTGTGCAGTGATGTTTGCTAGGGTTGTTATGGGTGTATTAGCAATCACTGCAGCAGCTGCTTGTTTAAGTGTCTCCTCGGGGCTGGCTGCCGTATTTATGCGGGGCGTATCTGGGTTGGGGAGATTGACAGGTCTATTAAATTTATTGGTGTTTCGGCAGCTGAGAATATAGTGGAGAAACGGGAATAGGGTATCAGTGTTGCAGTTTTCACACGTGCTGGGTTGTGCCTCATTTGTGAGTATATGAGCTTTACACTTATATCCCAGGCGGAGGCGTCGTATATTTTTAAGTGTTCTGCTTTTGAATTTGTTAATAGCATTTATTGGCTCATATTTTGTAGCGGCAGCATACCATATTGCAGAAGGGGAGCCCGCCTGGACTTGATGCTCGTGTTCTGAGCGGTTGATTGTTGCTGCCTGCATTTTAATTGTTCTTTTGATCTGAGTGAGGCTCGGTGTTATGTCAACCTGAACGTGTGAATATTCCGTGGCTTCTTTGGCTAGTTGGTCTGCCAATTCATTCCCTTTGATACCTACATGGCTGGGTATCCAATTAATTGTTATAGTTCCGCCAGCATCTCGTATTTCTTGCGCGGTGGCAATTATGTCAGTAATTAAATGAGTGTTATCAGACGGCTCCTGTTTTCTTAGCGTTTGTATTGCGCTGGCGGAGTCTGTATGGATGATTGTGTGGGATGTTGGGTTGATGTCTAGGGCATCATCCATGGCGGTAAGAATTGCAATTAATTCAGTCTGGAGTGTAGAGGCTCCATCTGATACACGCAGGCCAAATGAGTGTTCTCGGCATACGACTGCCGCACCTGCTTTATTGTTATTCACAGAGCCGTCTGTATAGTAGGTTGATGAGTTGGGGGAGGTGAGGGAGGCAATTTGCATTAAGCTCTCTTGGCGTAATTGTTGTACGCCAAGAGAGCTTATTGCAAATTGCCTCCCCAGGGTCAGAGAGTTGATCAAGCAGACCTAAGTGTGTGTGTGTGTGTGTGTGTGTGTGTGTGTGTGTGTGTGTGTGTGTGTGTGTGTGTGTGTGTGTGTGTGTGTGTGTGTGTGTGTGTGTGTATCTTTTTCTCGCTGCCATGGACTCACCTAGGTATTCCACTGAGGCAAACATCATACCCTTATACTTAGCGGAGGGAACATATCGCAGTCAGGGGGTTCATCTGTCCATCCTCGAGTTTGGCATCAGTTGGGATTCGGAATAATCTTTTTAGTCGCGTATTCTCGTCAGGTAAGTAAGCTCCCTAACACCTTTTCCTTACCGGTTTATTTTTGCTTGCATCTCATTAATAATTCCTTGCATGTTATTTTTGCCTTCCATGATGGTGTTTAAAAGATATACGCAATATACAGGAGAGTAGTAAGGCACACTATGGAAAATAATTCGCTATGGATAAGGTGTCAGGGAGCCACTTTAACCGACGAGAATACAGGCCTTAATCCCATCAGTCTGAGCATTATTTCCTTCACTACAGCACACAGAGTGGCACAAAAAAGAAGATATGGAACGTTGTGGTGGCGCTGTGGATGTGCTGGTGTTTTTAGAGAGAATGGAGAATGCGAGACTGACTAGGAGAGTATGTGAGTGGGATGAGGGTGGAGGGTGTGGGAGAAACCGAGGATGAGATGGAGGGGTCGGGTGGAGAGGTAGATGAGTGAGGAGGGTGTAAACTGGAGAGAAGGAAGCGGGATGGCAAAGGATAAAATGACCTGGAGACGATAGATTTGTAGCCACCCTTTCCTAGATTCAGGTATCTTACTATAATACTCGAAGACAAATTAGAAGAGGCCTGGTCTAAGCTGAATGAAAACGTGTGGGTGATAAGAAGATACCGATGCCGAGAAACGTTTGTATATAGAAAGGATTAATGGGGGCCTTCTAACAAATTTACAGATACCGAATAACGTTTGCATATACATAGGATTAATAAAGACTTTCTGGTCGATATACCGACACTGAAAAACGCTTGCATACAGAAGGGGTTAATGGAGACTTTCTAACCACTTATTCAGCGTAGGTCAGACGGGTTCACCTGACAGCACCCCTCCACCTCGCTCTCTTCTGCCCAGCGAGAATAAAACGGAAAAGACGTGATCCTATTGTATCTGGGAGTCCGGGGAGGTGCCAGATTCAGTCACGTTGTTACTACACGTGCGAATTTCCCGCTACTGAGTGAAATCTTCCCGGGTTAATGCCTTGAATCCCGGTGATGTCCATTCTTTTTTTTAAGTTTATTCTTGTTATTATAGTCTGTTTGTTTTCATCTGACGGAACCAGACCACTCCCACAAAGAGAATGCTAAGTCGTGGTTGCGTGAAATTCAGTGGGCCTCAGTTAAGAGGTAGAAATGAGTCTCCTTGGTTACTAGTCAAATCTGCTCTCCAGCACGAATGCATAAAAAAATACCCCGCCGAATTGAAAGGGTTAAATTTGTTATCATGGAAAAGGAAGAAAAAAAGTTTATAAGAGATAGTTTTCCACCGTTTAGCCGCAGTTCCTTCTTCCATGGTTTAAAAAAAAAAAAAAAAAAATGTCCCTCGGCTGAATAAAATCGTCTGGCGTTGGTCATAAAACTGGTTAAATCCTTCAGTCCGATGACACAGTTTTATTTTAATTCTGTTTGTCTATTTCTGTCTCTCTGTCTGCCTCTGTCTCTGTCTGTCTGTCTCTCTCTCTTAAGACGATTTTAAACTTGGAAAAGACCCTTAGTGGCGAAGGGGTTAATGAAGGCTAGATATAACCCCTCCAGTTCGACAAATCCCCTTTAAGCTGGATAAAATCGTCTGGAGATTGCACGAATAAGATTACAGTACTCGTAGTGAAAGGGTTGTGTACCACGTTAGCCACACCGCACACCCTCACTCCTCGAATTCTAGGACAGTGAATGAAACGAGGTACACTTAAGAGACATAAGAGTTCTGCCTGGTATTCTGCTGCTCCCACTTAACACAGAGAGAGAGAGAGAGAGAGAGAGAGAGAGAGAGAGAAAGTGTAAATTTTTCCCTGTAGTACACATCTCAGACACTCCTAAATAAACACACACACAAACACACAAACTTATGTACACAGAACAGGCGAAACTTTGAATGTGACATCCGTAGACCCTCAGGCAGCAAAATTTCTTGGCGAGTTTATAGCCGATCGAAAGTTAGGTTAGGTCACTTTGGGCAGGGTTTGGTCTGATTAGGTAATTTTTGGTTGGGTTGGCTTCAGTTCGACTAGATATAGACGGATTAGGTTAGATTGCTTTAGAATACGTCGGTTTTGATAGGTTTTGGGTTGGGTTTTATTTCGTTGGGTTAGGCTGGGTTAGGTTCGGTTGGATTAGGTCATTTTAGGCTTGACTGGGTTGGGTTAGGTCGGGTATGGTATGGTTAAGTGAGACTGGGTAGGATTAGGTAGGGTCAGATGCGGTTAGGCTGCTTCAAAATAGGTTAGGCTAGGTATGGGGAGGTTACGTGAGATAGTGAGGTTAAATACAATTAGACTACTTTAGGTGAGGTTAAGTTAGATTAGGTTGGGTTGATTTAAGTTGGATTAGGTCATTCGAGGACAGGCGGAGTTCAATTCGAGCAAATATTGATAGGTTAGGTGAGACTGGGCTAAATTAAATCGGTTTAGATGTGATTAGGTTGGTTTGGGTTAGGTGAAGTTGAAATAAGACAGATATGGGTAGGATTAGTGATATTAGTACAGATTAGATATTGTTAGGAGGGATTTCACTAGCACCGGCCACCGTAACATTGGCCTCGTCTGGTCAACCTCAGTTTTCCTTTCACTTTTCCCTGCATATCTCTTTCCTCGACTCCTCATGTTTCCTTGTAGCCTCAGTTCATAATCTCGTTTCCGATTCCCATGCTCCAGTCAAGTTACATTTCCTTTGCCTTTTCTTTATTCGTATTTTCATTTTTTGTTTTTTCTCGTCTAGGAATTGTTTCCCGTAAAACTTCCGTTCCTATCGCCTGTTTCTTTCTCTTTCTCGTCCAGCCAGCCTTGTCGTCCATCTTCTTTGCTTTTACTCCCACGGTAATACAAACGTTCCTCACCTTCTTCCCTATCCCCCGAGAGGAAATGGTGGACTGCTGGAGAAGCGCTAGGCAAGCCTGTAGTCCATAGGGATCATGTT
Source organism: Coenobita brevimanus (assembly GCF_032717465.1). NCBI lineage: Eukaryota > Metazoa > Arthropoda > Malacostraca > Decapoda > Coenobitidae > Coenobita > Coenobita brevimanus. The sequence goes on from NW_027642144.1 coordinate 369,302, forward strand.
CAGATGAGCCTATGGGTACAAAGAGGATGAGGAGACGGATGATAATGATAATGATGATGATGATGATGATGATGATGATGATGAGGAGGAGGAGGAGGAGGAGGAGAGAGACGAGGACGACGACGAGGACGAGAAGTGAAGTTAAAAATACACACACACACACACACACACACACACACACACACACACACACACACATACACAAATAAGACTCAGAAAACCTTATAAACACAACCCCCTCCTCCCATCTGATTCTGTGACCTATGTTTTGGCTTTAGTCTTTCTCTCCTTATTTCACTCTCTCGTAAAAGTTTTGTCCCTGTCGAAACGCCTAAATTTACTGCATCGTCAGTGGTTTATGCATTGCGGTCTTTTGTTGGTCGGTCCCTCCAAAGTCAAACATCACAGGAGGTGGACGTGGTTGTGTGTGTGTGTGTGTGTGTGTGTGTGTGTGTGCGCTTCGTGTTCCATGTGTTTTCTGTATCTGGTATTCCGTTTTTCGTCTGTTTTATATATTATGTTTGTGCTTTGTGTTACCGCAGCTTTATGTGCTTGTATGTTTCTTGTTTCGTGTGACTAAAGGTGAACTGCTTAAGAGCAGTACCTTTTATAGTTACGATTGCCTCTTCCTCAGTATAGCATATGTTTTTAGTTTATTTAGCTCTCTGGACGATTGTATAAGAGCTTCGTGGAAAATACTAGTACTAGAAAGATCGCAGTAGATACAGCCTTTTGTACCAGATATCCTGCCCAAGATTCATTAGCAGATACGTTGCCCAAGTTGAATAAAGTCGTCGGAAGTAAGAATAATGTTGAAGATACGTTGCTGTACTGAAAGTCGTTGGATATGCCTTGTTTTATGTCTTTTCGTATGTGGCTGCGAGATAACAGACTCAGGTTCAGTCTTTTATGGCAAGCGTTAATAGATATCTCAGTGCTTTGCTTAATATGGAGGTTAATATGTCAATGGAATGTTTCTGAAGCTTTCCGCCTCCTCTCAAGTAAGGATGTGTACTGTCTATTATACTCGTCCAATTGGTAACATCACTGGTATGTGTTTACAGCTCCCCACCTCTCAGGCATGGGTGTTTACTCGTGTCTGTTACATGGGTTTCTATTACACTCGTCATATTGGTAATCTGTCAATGGTATGTTTTTAAAGCCTCCTACCTCCCACTCGTGCTAGGGTGTTTATAATCTGTTACACTCCTCCTGTTGGTGATGTGTCAATAGCACGTTTTTAGCTTCCGACCTCCCTCGTGCAAGGCTTTTTACTGCTTATTTCACACACCATAATGGGAGTCGTACATGTCCTGTCTGATTTTACAATGACAACTCTCTCAAATCAGTCCTGGTCTTCTCATAGCCTTCATCAGCCTCTGAACAACGTAGTCTCGTCTGCTTATACTTTATCACTCCTCACAGTCCTCATCAGCCTCCTAACCACCTATCCAAGCCGTATATTACTCTTACCGTGTTTTTTGTAGTTCTTCTTTTTCTCACTTTTTCTGGGGACATTCATTCCTTTCTGCTTTTTGTTTCAGTCACTGCTGTCTTTATCCTAAACTCTGTTCTTTTTGTTTATACTCTCTGCTCTTTTTCTCTTATCCCCCCTGTTTTTCTCTCGTATTCCTGCCACGGTCCGCCAGTTACAATGTTTCACAATTCAATATGCAGATACGAGGCTGTAAGTAACGAGCAGGCAAGCGACCAGGCAAGATGATATATTGTAGCCGTGGCGAATCAGGCAGACATACATGATCAGACTTACATATGCACTTGTAAAATGAACTGGAGTAAAGAAGGAGAGAGAGAGAAAAAAAAATTCTTTACATAACACATCTCACACACCCCTAAACACACACACACACACACACACACATACACACAAGAAAGCATTTGACACAGTACCACACCAAAGACTTTTATGGAAACTGTACCATCAAGGAGCAATGCAAGGCAAACTGTTTTGTTGGATGAAAGATTTTCTCATAAAAAGAGAAATGAAAACAGTACTAAGGGGAAACTACTCATCATGGAAAGAAGTGACTAGTGGAGTACCACACAGGGCTCAGTGCTGGCACCAATCATGTTTTTAGTGTATATAAATGATATAAACAGTAACACTGGGAATGAAAGCTATCTAAATATGTTTGCAGATGATGCAAAAATACAAAGGAGAATTACTAACACAGTCTCTTGTAAAGAGCTGCAAGAAGATAATTAAATAAACTTCATGAATGGAGTAATACATGGCAAATGATATTCATTGTGGACAAGTGTCATGTAATCAAGTTTGGTAAAACTGCAAAAAAACCTGACTGGGATTATACCTTAGGAAATAAAACCCTACACACATCAGAAAGAGAGAAGGACCTAGGTGTGATTATCAATAACAAACTATCTCCGGCTGACCACATCAGTGAGAAGGTACGGAACATGTATACACTGCTTGCAAATATGAGAATAGCAAGCACATACATAAATGAAGACATGCTAAGAAGGATAATATCATTCATGAGACCAACCCTGGAGTATGCGTCAGTAGTCTGGAGTCCTCATCTCAAAAAAACACATAGACAAGATTGAAAAAGTTCAAAGGGCCGCAACAAGATGGATACCAAGCTTAAGGGATCTAAGCTACGAAGAAAGACTAAATAAACTGAATCTACCAACACTATAGGAGAGAAGGAAAAGAGGTGACATGATAATGCTATATAAGTGCATATCAGGGAAGGAGAAAATAGACATAAATGATTACTTAACATATGGGGAAGCATCAGCAAGAGGACACTGCAAAAAACTGCATAAGAGAGGTGATGAAGACGTAGGGAAATTCAGTTTCCCAAACAGAGCAATTGATCAATGGAATGCACTACCGAATGAAATAGTGTGCCAAAACAATTCACAAATTTAAGGATATGTACGATTAATATGGTTTAAGACACGGGACAGTACGAGCTTGACTCATTCCTGTAAAGATACAATTAGGTAAGAACACACACACACACACACACACACGCACGCACACACACACACACACACACACACACACACACACACACACACAAATGAAGACATACTAAGAAAGATAATAACATCAGTCATCAGACCAACCCTGGAGTATGCGTCAGTAGTCTAGAGTCCTCATCTAAAAAAAACACATAGATAAGATTGAAAAAGTTCGAAGGGCAGCTACAAGATGGGTACCAAGCTTAAGGGATCTAAGCTACGAAGAAAAACTGAATCTACCTACACTACAGGAGAGAAGGAAAAGAGGAGACATGATTATACTATATAAATGCATATCAGGGAAGGAGAAAATAGACATAAATGAGTATATAACCTATGGAGATGCAGCAGTAAGAGGACACTGCAAAGAACTGCATAAAAGGAGAGGCAATAAAGACGTAAGGAAATTTAGTTTCCCAAATAGAGCAATAATTGACCAGTGGAATGCACTACCGAATGAAATAGTGTGTGCCAAAACGTTTCATAAATTTAAGGAAATGTATGATACAAATGGTTTAATACACGGGACTACGAGCTTTATTCATTCCTATAAAGATACAATTAGGTAAGAACACACACACACACACACACACACACACACACAGTACAGGGAACCTCTACAAATGGTTAGAAGCAGACAAGAAACATTCAGATATTATGGATTTACAGTAAGAAGTGTGAACGTCGGGGGTAGGGTTGCGAGAGGCAGACCCAAAAAGACCTGAGACGAGGTCATAGAGTGTGACCTCAGGGATAAGGGACTGAATAGGGAGGCTGCCAGAGATCAAGCAGCGTGGAGAGCCATCATGTGACCGAGGCTGACGCATGCAAGCTTATTGGAGCTTTTATAAACGATACGAAACGGTCACAGTACAAAGCAACTGATTAAGCAGGAAATAACTTAGTGTAGAATCCGAATGCAGTATAGATATCACTGGGAAATAAGCCAGGAAAGATGTGATAAACTATAGATTAGGTGGAAACTATGGAAAACACAGTCCACTGAGTGTCCACATATAGAGCCACATGGAAATTTATATTAGACCACCGCCATTAAGAAATAAAAGTACCTTTGAACATGAGGCAACGTAAGAACAAGAGAGAGAGAGAGAAAAAATTAAAACGAAACGACAATGGACGGTATAAAGATTCGTCGAAGTTACGTAAGGGTCCCCTACATTTTGTGGGAATTTTCTTTATGGCAAGCCCCGCCCCCAATGCGGCGTCCACCTGTCTGCCACAACCCTTTTAAAACCCTTATGCCCAGTCAGCGAGACAGCGACCCTCAGTGTCGCTCTTGGTGTGGTGGGGTGTGTATCTGCTTCGCTTAGGTCATGGCGCCAGGCCGTCTACCTCTACTGTACATTCACATCTCGCCGCCATACCAACGGTTACCGCCTTAGTTACCCCAATGTTAGGTGGTAGTGTTGACGTGTGCCGCCCGGCTGTCTGGTTATCCATACCGTACCAATGCACACCAGTCTCGCGTCATGGCAAGTGAGGGGGATGGAGGAAGGATTACTGAAAGAAGCATGTGGAGTTAAAAGGAAAAACAGACTGACAAATGAGGAAGTGAAAGAGCGTTGTGGTGTGGATATGGATGTGACAGAAAGTTTTAGGAGAAATACACAGTTGGGGTGTGAGCTAGAGGGGAGGGCATTGAGGTGGGAGGGGGTAGGGCACCACTGCTTACGAGATGGAAGCGTCGGTGTAGTGTTAATAATTGTTCTTTTTTCTTCATTTATTTTGTATTAATCTCGTCGTCTTTGTACTAATTGTTTTTATATTGCTGAAAAGTAACAGGAACTACTGTATCATGTATTAACCTTTGTATCTCTGCCTTGGGGCTAAGATGCGAATGAATGTGTTTGAATGGATGAGTAAATGGGGAGTGTGTCGTCCTGTCTCGGCTACCTCCCTTTCCTTGGGGGAAGCAGCCTAGGTATATAGATACATAGATCTCTGCCTTATTCATTCGCGTCCAGCAGCGGGAGCAGCAACATCTCCTCCTCTCTCCAGCATGGCCTCTACTTGTGCCACAGCTCGCGACCCGTTGAGGGGGGCTGACCTGGCAGCTGAGCCTGAGGGAGAAGAGCAGACCACCACCATCACTGGCACCGTGAAGTGGTACAGCATCAAGGCGAAGTACGGATTCATCCGGCGCCAGGATTCTGGCGCCGATGTATTTGTACATCGCTCTGGGATCGCTGCTACCTCTTCTCGGCGCCACTCACCCTTGTTACGCCAGGGTGAGACAGTGGAGTTCCACATTCTCCAGACACCGAAGGGTCCCGAGGCTATACACGTCACTGGACCGGGGGGTGCAGCTGTGCAAGGCTCTGCCTATGCACAGCGGCGCCCCACGGCCCAGGGGCGCCGGCCTGGGGATCCCCGATGTCCTGGGGATGTGGACACCATTGTCGCCATGTGCATCGCGACGGCGAAGGCTTTCTGTGGCGATGACAAGGCAGCTATGCTCGTTCTACTCCCTGAAATCTTCGAGAAGAACTGGCTGCCACGCCTTGTCATCCCTCAGAGCTTCGCTCGTGATGCTCGGCCAACCCCTCGTCAGGAGCGTCACACCACCTCGCTGCAGCCTCCTAGACCCCGCACAACACCGCGGAAGAGGCTGCAGCTCGACGCTCCCCTAAACAGGGCAACTGCCGCCTCCTGCTCTACCTCTGCCCCGCCCATGGACATCGACACCGCCGATGATCACCGCCCGCCGTCAGCAGCTGAGGGAAGGGTCGCCTCTCCTGTCTTTTCCATCATACAGGAAGAAAGCGACCACACCTCCCCCTTACCACCTGATGCTGTCGTGAACCTCCAGGCCACCGAGGAGGCATGTACCTCTCCCTCCCCACCACCGACATCGAACAAGAAGAGGTAGAGGAAGAAACAGCCTAAACCACCGCCACCTGCCGAGATAGATCCTGAAGGCACTACTACACACGCTTCAGAACCTGACCTCAGCTATAACGACACCCTCAGCAAGGCAGAAATTTCCAGCATCGTAAAGTCGGCCTTTAATCCCGACATTCTCCTAGGCCGTCTAAAACAGACAGACGTATCCTTATTTTCCAAACTAACCAGCCCCAGCAGTTCCTCGTAGAGGCTGCTCCACTGACATCTCTGAAAACTCTGGCGGGCTCTCCACCCTGAGCCCGGGTCCATTTTCATAATAAAATGGACGAATCTCAACAACAACAACGCACCCCCCCCCCATACATACATCTACACCCAAGCTAATCAGTTTCCACATCTTAAAGTTGTACAAACCTACCTACGTGCAAGATATACAAGGCAAGTTATTACGAAAATGGTTATGGTCATCATCTTGCTCGTTCATTGGCGAGTTTCCTTAATTGGCCTCTGTGTGTGGTTTATGGCTTCTCTCTAGACTTGAAGGACTTGTATCTCAGTACTTGAAGCTTATTGATTCCTTGTTTTTTATACTGTGATAATTATAGGTCTTTCACAATAACCTGGCCCATTATTTTCGTCCTTCATACATATATCTCCTGGTCCATTTTCTCGTCCTTCATACATACATCTGCCACCCATTTCTGTATTACCTTCACCTTCACTTGGTAGATTATTGTCCTGTATACCTACTTCGACCATCCATTTCTACTGTACACTCACTTTAAGCTGGTCCAAATTTACGTCTTCCATACAAACTTCACTTATCAATCAATCAGTTAGTCAGTCAATCAATCTAACTGTCTACCTGTCTATCACCAGATGCCTTAATCCCGTCAGGGGTGACCACAAATGAATCACCTCCATGTCACCCTTTCCTCCTCCATATGGCGACCTTCTCAGCAACTCACGCCCCCTTTTCTCACCTCAACCCTTCCTCTCTAACTTCACTCCCCTCCACAGTTTCTCGTATTGAAATAGATAATTTTCTGCCCTGAAGTTTCCTTGTCTTGCTTCACTCCTATCCAAAGGCCTCTCGTATTGAAATAGTAATCCTCTCATCTCAAGCCCTCTCTTACTTCTCTCGTCTCCAAAGTCTCTCATATTAAAGGCGATACACTTTCTTAGTATTCTGGTCCACCTCGGTCTCTTAAATTGGTCTCGGGTCCTCAAGGCACAATCAAAAGCTGTAGGTGTTTCGTCTGGGCAATAAAACGATTTCTTTGAGACTTCCCTTCCAGTTTATTGGCTGTAAAATCTACCGTTCTTGAGTTTTCGGTGATACAATACATTTTGTGTTCTGGCATGACATATAAGTTAATTGTGCATCTTTTTTTTTTTCTTTTGAGAGAGAGAGAGTGGGTGAGTGAGTGTGTGCGTGCGTGCGTCCTTTACCGCAGCATTTTGTAAGTAGAAAATGGAAAACTTTGACCAGTTCCCTTTCGCTACCTCAGTCCATGTAATAAGGTGCTGGAATTTCCTATCAGCAAAAGGCATGGTATCACTTTTCTCTCATGTCATCTCAGTTTATATTTTTATTTTTATATTTTCCTTTTCCCTACTTTCATTTATTCTTTCCCCATTTATATCCTCCACACTCCTACCTTCATTAATTCTTTTCCTCATTGTAATTTCCCTTATCAGGCAAATCACTTAGGATCCTCGCAAGCCTGTACTTAGAGCCGATAGCATCAGTGGTTATAATCATTCCAAGCAGGAAAATTGTACACTTGAAATACACAGCCTCTTCGACTTATGGTCCTCCTCATTGTAAAGGGTGAGGCATAAGTCTGTAAGCATATGAAAATGACACATCTGAGGTTATACTGTGTGTGTGTGTGTGTGTGTGTGTGTGTGTGTGTGTGTGTGTTCGTTATCGTGTTCGTGTTCTTGAGGCAGTTCTGCTTCATCACCAAACTAGCTCCCGTAACATCACTAACCAACACCGATGACTGACATCTCAAATCACTAGCTCCCTCGACCAGTGCCCAGTTATCAAGCCTCTTCCCCTATATGTTGCTGAGAGGAGAATTGGGTGATATTTTTATAGCCTCGTGACTGACTTGAGATGGCACAGTACTCGTTACCAACAGTGTATCAGGCGCCTTGGTCATAATTCTTAGTCCTTTCGAAGAGATTATATTTAAACGATTCAGTTTAGGTTTAGGATGGACTAACTTGCCTACCTGCTTACCTGCCTGTGTGCCTGCCTGTCTGCCTACCTAATTACCTACCCACTTACCTGTGTCCCTGCGTGCCTGCCTGTCTTCCTACCTACCTACCTACCTGTCTACACACACACACACACACACACACACAAAGGCTAGGGAGACATGTTTAAGGCTATTTAGTGATGAGATGAACCCCGTGATAAAACTAGCAAGGTTTTGTTTGGTGTGTCCTGCCCTCTGTTTCTCCAACCCACAAACCTGTTTATTTATTTCCATATTAAGACAAACCCCCCATTTACCATATAATATTCGAAGTTCCTATTTATTCTCTTAGTTATTATTTATCTTCCATCTTAATTATCCATAGACTACCCCAAAGCTGTCTCATTATTACCATACTAATCAGATCCACCTCTTTCTCAGACACTCTTTCTCAGTGTAATTATTTATCCCAAAACCAATTTATTCTCAAGCTCAGCTAAACCCACCTTTATGTGTTAGTTTTATGTTTTTCCTTTTTAATATTAACTTGCCTTATTGTGAAACGTTTGGTGGTTATATAAGTGAAGACAAAGGATTAAGTAAGCAGTCCTAAACTCTGGTTGAGACAGAGAACGTTGATAAGGCAAAAGAATGATTATAAATGTATGTCGACCCAGCATCCTAGCCGTCAATTCTCCAAGTCTAGAGAGAGGGCCGAGGGAGCGCAGTAGTGAATGGAGTCAGTGTGGACCGCGAGTGAGCTAAGAGAGGACGGACGCCCGTTTCACTCCCTCCAGGGACAGAGTGTCGCGGCTGTGTTAGTGGTTCGGTTCCTTACTCTCCTGCAGAAGTCTCACCTCGAAGCCTCCTTCCCCTCTTTCACAAGTCTCAAAAGCCTCCTTGAGCACCTACAGCAGTATTTTTCCCCTCCTGCAAAAGTCTCAAAAGCTTCCTTGAGCACCTACAAGTCTCATTCAGTGGCCTACTCCTCCTCCAGAAGTCTCAAAAACCTCCTTCACCCCCCTGAAGAAGTCTCACCCAGTCCCCTTCCCTCCTGCAGAGGTCCAAGCTCAAAGCCTTATGGTTTACATGCAGTGTATTTTTCTGGAATAGAACAGTGAATTTACCTAACATTTTCTGAGTGTCGATGAAACCTGTTAGCTCCGTGATAATGAGGGACGGCATCAGTGCTTAGGACGATTGTGTGATACCATTCCGGCAGAAGTAACTAAAACTCCATTAGTATATTTCTTTACAACGAAGCATCTTTAGGCTGGTTGAGAAGGTTGCAGAGAACCTTCAAGACACAGGAGGTTCACCTGAAAGGATAATGATACGATTCCGGCAGATATAAGGACAAGACACAATTTTTTCCGCTACGACAAGAGTACAAGCCTTCAAGCTGGTTGAGAAGGCAGCAGAGAACCTTCCAAATAGAGGAGGTTCAAGTCCAAGATTGATGGTGGAAGAGATGAGACTTGGCGACGGAGGTAAGACTGAGGGAGATGGTGGCGGTGGCGGGGGTCTACAGGCAGGCAAGTGGAGCGCCGACCCCGAGACTGGCAGTTCCGGTCTAGCAGCCGTAGGAGGAGGATCACTGCCGCCTAGTGAGACCTTCCCAGCCATGCTCGACCAGCGCTCTACTGCCACCGCCTACGACCCGTTGAGGGGGGCATCCAGCAGTAGTTCTAGGCCGCCGGGAGCCACGAAGATCACAGGTGCGGTGGTGTGGTTCAACGTGAAGTCTGGGTACGGCTTCATCAAGCGCCGGGACACCGGTGCTGATGTTTTCGTGCACAGACTCCGGATCGTTGCACCTAACCCCCGACACTTTCGGCGCTCTCTTGGCGAGGGTGAGGCTGTGGAGTTACGGCTCCGTCAGTCACCCAAGGGTCCCGAGGCTACGGATGTCACTGGGCCGGGAGGTGCTGCTGTGCAGGGCTCTGCCCATGCACGGCGGCGCCCCACGGCCCAGAGGCGCCAGTCTCGTGATCTGGGTGTTCTGGGGAGACTAATCTCCTGGTCTCGATGTGCGTCGCTACGGCACAGGCTTTTTGTGGGGGTGACAAGGCTCTGTTGCACGTTCTCCTCCCTCAGATCTTTGAGGAGAACGGGCTACCAAGACTTGTCATCCCCCAGAGCTTTGTCGGAGACGCACATTCAGCCCCACGCCCAGATCGTCGTCCCCGGCGGCCTCCTGCGCAGCCCAAGTCCCGGCCACCTCCACCTCGGCCCCGCCGTACACCGCGCAAACGGCTGTGCCTGGACGGACCCCTCAACAGGGCGACTGGCTCGTCTGTCTCTCCCCCTACCGACCCGGCACCGATCACGGCCATGGAGCTTGACACCATCACCACCTTTGCTGAGATCCACTCCTTGCCGTCTGCAGCCGAGGGGGAAAGGGCTGCCGTACCCGTTTCGCCAACCACCGCGACGTCGAGGGCCCTTCCCCCCCTGTTTTTCCACCTGCTGCTGAGGGAGTGGATCTCACAACTTCCACCACCGATCCGCCGCCTGCAAGCCTCTCACCTGCCCTTCTTCTGCCATCCTCTGCCGAGTCAGACGATGCTCGTGAGCTCCTCGCCGCCAGGTTCGAACGCGGCTTAACTCTAGCTCTCAGCCGGGTCCTTCAAGACTCCCCTTTAGGCGTTCCACCTCGCCTTAGGGACTCGGGGGAGCTGGAGTTGTACGAGGATATAGATCGCGACTCCGAGTATACCGACGTCTCCGACTCTGATGAGCAGCCTTGAGGTGCTTCTTTGCCCAGCCGTTTTTCTCCACCGACCATCGCACCTTCCCCTGCCCCTGCCGCCTTCCTCTCGTCCTTCAGCCTGCTGTTCCCGCTCCCCCTCGTCCTTCAGCCTGCTGTTCCCGCTTTGCTCTGAATCGAGAGCTTGATTCCGCCATTTCCCTGACGGGCTCTCTGTTTGCCCGTGCCCCTACATGTGCGGGGCGAATATCTACACACACACACACCGAGACTGGGCTGGTGACACTGACGGAGGCGGCTCTGGCCAGGCTAATCAACGCTGACCCCATTGACAAGTGGTCTCAACTCGACCCACAGCCAGTTGCAAGGTAGTGTGCTTTGAAATTGTCGATGATAGTATGATGATGGTGATGATGATGATGATGATGATGATATAACGATGATGTGGACCTATAGCAATGTGGTATTAAGTCGACCCATAGCTAGTTGCAAGGTATTTGGCCATAGCACTTTAATCTGGTCGTGTGTATGATGATGATAATGACTGATGATTTTATTCTGCACAGCCATGACCAAGAGTTCATCGGAATTTCTCAGCCAGCATTGCGTCGTATCTTGTGTATTTCTCTTTCCTCCCCAGAGACAGGGAATATCCTTCCTTCCCATACTCTTTTCTTGTGTACTTCATATTGCTATCACATAGAAATAGTTCATGTAACAGCCCACATTGCCACAACCGGTAGGGAATGTGGGCAAACTTTGGCTGTCCCGTACCACACCACTCTGAGATTTTAACCTTCCTGTATTGCAACGTAGTATATTGATGATGTGAGCTTAAAGCAAGGTACTGTGTTAGTACTGTCCTTGGGTGATGATGGGAACGGTGAGACTTGCACGGAACCACTTTGATTTTGCCAGTACTGGCCAGAAATACTGATGATAAGAGTCCGCTGTTGCTTGTGTTCGTTCTTGATGATGACGTCAACCTGTTGCAAGGCAAAAAAGTCGACTTTTCTCATCCGGCTGGAGCTATAAAAGGTGGTACAGGAGAGATACTGAGATAGCATGATCAAGTAATAAGTGTCCACTCACTAGGTGTACTGTAGAACACATCCGAGATGGCAAGGGTAAATTTGTGGCCCTTTTTTTACAGCAGCATTTGTCGTTGTTTTGGCAAGTATCTGGTACCACTGGAAAACAGCTTTCACCACAGTTTAAAAAAACCACGACAAGCCATGATCGGCACAACAGCTGAGGAGAGAAAAAATAATGGTGCTGTTTTCTTGCCTAGCGGAAAAGTTTTGGCGTTTTTCGGGAATATTTGGCTCTATGGAAAAAATAAAAAAGAGTTCAATAGATGGAAAGTTGACAATGTTTTGGTGTTCCTCAAAGCAGGGCAATTTTACAAGCCATACTGGGCAAGAACTTCACTTATTGATACCAAATTTTAGCTGAAGTATCGTGTTCTCATTCGATTCGCCCACTTAAGAAGAGTATCCTGTCCTTGTGTGTGTGTGTGTGTGTGTGTGTGTGTGTGTGTGTGTGTGTGTGAGGCAGAATCTATGACGTGTGTGTGTGGCGCCGCGTTGGTGCTTGTGTTGTGCATACGTCATGAAATATACCTTTTGTGTGTGTGTGTGTGTGTGTGTGTGTGTGTATGTGTGTGTGTGTGTGTGTGTGTGTGTGTGTGTGTGTGTGTGTGTGTGTGTGTGTGTGAGTGTGTGTGTGCGTGTGTGTGTGTGTGTGTGTGTGTGTGTGTGTGTGTGTGTGTGTGTGTGTGTGTGTGTGTGTGCGTCTCTCTCTCTCTCTCTCTCTCTCTCTCTCTCTCTCTCTCTCTCTCTCTCACACACACACACACACACACACACACACACATTCACACGTACCAAAACCTCGATTAAACCTATAATTGCATATAAGGATTTAATTTTGGTTGTCAGAGGAAGTCTTATCAGGCGTGGTCATGAGATTACAGATGCTTAAAGACAGAGTATTATTGTTGAATTGATGGTAACTCCAAGGGGGCTAACAGAGACTTGTTCTTTGTTGAGGTCTGTTCATGAAGATATTGTAAAAGATTCTTGGTACTGTAGCCTATGATTATGGTCGTTCTTGTTGATACTGATCTTGGTGCTTAACTCTGGTCTGCCTGGCCGAGCAGACGCGTCGACCAAAGGCAAGGATCTACTTTTGAGGGGCTGTCCTACAAGTATTGGGATTCGTTGCCCCCTTGTGCTAGACAGCGCCTCAACAGGTTCGGTCCAGGTTCCTTCCCACGGCGAGGTGTAGGGAAATATGGGGATATATGGCTCCCGGGTGTGCGCCACATCTGCACCGCCCAGGATGCACAGCGCCACCACGTGTAGGCTCACCTTCTGGGCGACAGACATGATGTAAACTGCATGAATGGCACACAGAATATCAAGGCCCTATGCAAAGAGATCTATTAAGGATAAGTGATGACAGAGATAGTCGTTGAGTTGTAGTTGTGAGGTAGGAATGAGTCTCCTTGGTTACTAGTCGAGTTTGCTTTCAAGTCTGACTGCACTTGGTAGAAAGGGGTGGCGGGTGTTTGTCAGCTTCTAGTAAATCCACTATAGGAGGATTTATGGTGCTCTTTACTATGCATATTTATCCCCAGTACCCCCCCCCTCTCTCTCTCTCTCTCTCTCTCTCTCTAACGATCCAAGAGAATATTAATCTCCCATATGCAAAGAAACAGCTTAGGAAAAGCTACAAGGCCTGCTTAGCTAACAAGACCACGCCCTATGACTCACTAGCAGCGACTATCTCAGCCATGTCCTGTGTGTGTGTGTGTGTGTGTGTGTGTGTGTGTGTGTGTGTGTTAATATGCATGTCAGGATGCGTGTGTGCGTGCTTGCATGTCTCTCCATCCACCCTTCCCACACTGACGCACAAGGACAGAGTAGCATCGTGGCCACATGTTGAAAACTGTACTCTTTTCACCTTAACTTGGCCCAGATTTTCGTCCTTTTGCAGCTTAACGTAGGTAAGTGAAGGGAAAGGACAGTACTGTGGCACTACAGGTTTCCACAGCACTTCTTCTTGACTAGCGTCCCATTTTAGTGTGTACTGTTACAGCTCAGCATTCAAAGCGGAGAGATGGCAATTTTAGGCCAAGTTAGAGGAAAAGGGGTAGTCATAGTGGTTTAGAAAGGAGGTTTGAACAGGTCCCTTGCAAAGCTGGCTCAGGTAATTTCTGTGGGGGGAATGGTTTTTGTCTCAGTGATGATAGTTTGTATTTGGGGTTTGGAGGACTCTTATCTCCTTTTCCTTGGCAGTTTATTATCTCTAGTACATATCAGTATTTTCCTTCATACTTTATATAAACATAATATGTATTTTCTTCATATAATACATTCATACAAAACCGGAGTCATAGACTGACCTCTCTCTCTCTCTCTCTCTCTTTCGTAAGCGAAAGCATTATCATCTTTAAAAACATCTATATTTGGTTCATCCGACTGTGCACAAATAACACAATATCATGAGATCTTTCTTCTCTTGTGACAGGGCATCATTTCTCTGTTATCACATTTATTTTGGTTCATCTAGTCAGTTATTTTTATGCTTGAGACGCTTTGTATAGAGCTTAGTAGCTTGCTATGGCGCCAGTACCACCATCGCATTAATTATTCAGTAAGGATGGCCACAGTAATAGCTTTATATAAGGTTCAGTAGCTTGCCATGGGCGCAGCACTGACATCACAGTAGCTATTCAGTGAAGGTGGCCATAGCAGTAACGTTATAGAGCCCAGTAGCTTGCCATGGCGCCAGTACCATCATCACACTAATTTTTCAATAAGGGTGTCCACACTACTAACTTTATGTAGGGTCCAGTAGCTTGCCATGGCGCTAGTACCACCGTTACGTTAGTTATTCAGTGAAGGTGATCGCAGTAATAACTTTATAGGGCCTAGTAGCTTGCCATGACACCAGTACCACCATCACATTAATTTTTCAATAAGGGTGTCCACACTACTAACTTTATGTAAGGTCCAGTAGCTTGCCATGGCCTCAGCATCACCATCACATTAGTTATTCAGTGAGGGTGGTCGCAGTATGATGGTAGCAGGGACAACGTAGTATAAAAACAACCCCATAACTTTCCCTTGACCGATGTTCACGTACGAAATGAAGTCTGAGTCCATATTTGTAAATTTTCTTGATCTTAAGTGGCATACGATATCATTTTTTTTTTATTTAATGCCAGAAAAGGAAGAAAGCAGAGTATTATCCCTAGATCCATGAAAATCCGTGCCTTTCAAATAATTTGGACAAAAACAAAATGCCAAATTTCAAGATTAATTCATTTTGAGATTTCTGCACACACACACACACACACACACACACACACACACACACACACACACACACACACACACACACACACACACACACACACACCGGTAATCTATATATATACTCTGTGAGTAGACTTGACAGCCCGTTCCCAAAGGCCTGGCAGTCTTCTTACACGCCACGCACCTTGCTTATCATCAAAATGGGTGCAGTTCCTTTCCCTCAGCTGGCCTTGTGGTTGATTCCTTAGGTACTCCATATTTACTGCCGTCAGAGGGGGTCCAGATGATATCAAGGGTAGTACAGTATTCAGATCGCCCCGTATGGCCAGTCTCGCTATCTTGCTATGTAGTCTTGGTGCGGTTTTTGCTCGCGGTTGTAAATATATCTGGTAATATGGTTTTCATCTCCTCTTGTGCCTCGATTTCCTTAGGACAGATGCAGTATTTCTTACCTCGTTTGCAGCTACATTTTTCTTGTGCCTCAGTTTTCTTTAGACAGGTGCAGCATTTCTTATCTACGTTTGCATTTGTGTTAGTCATTTGCCTAGATTTCCTTTAAGACAGATGCAGTTTTTTCTCTATGTTTACAGCTGTAGTGTCATTACCTTCGCTAACGGTGTCGGAAGGCCGTTTTCATCCGTGTCAGTCAAAAAGTTGGCATCGGATTTTAATAAAGATCTAGCGGACAGGTGGACAAAGGAGCAAGAAAGAGTTGTTTCAGTTTTGAGGTGGATCCGAGTCTGGAGTCTGGAGTAAATAGTAATTTTATTTGTCGTTGGTCAAGGCATGTGCCCTCATAGTGTTTTCTGATTTATATTGTACTGTCGGCTTCACAATGCACTGTTCACTCCAACTAGGCGTAAAAGTGCCATCATCACCCTGAATGCTGAGCTATGAGAAGAGATTAACACTAGGATGTGACGCTAGTCACGAAAAACTGCTATGGAAGGAATGAGAAGCCGTATCATTAACTCTGCCACTAGGTTACGGGAAATAGCTTGCAAAGGTCGGAAATATCACCAGGTTAAATATTCCCTACTGTCTTCAAACTGTGTCAAGGCCTAGTAATGTCCTGCTAAGCTAATCAGTAACATTCAGTGGGCTGGAAGGGTTGGAATCTGGTTCACTAGTTAGGGGACCCATAGATGATTCTCCTTGATACGATGCGTCAGGGTGGAAAGCGGCGGACAGGCCCAAGTGTGAGTAGGGGCGGTGGAACAATAGGCTAACTTTTGTCCTTAGTGTGAAGTAGACGCAGTGGAGTAGTAAGCCTGTTATTATTATTATTATTATTATTATTATTATTATTATTATTATTATTATTTATTATTATTATATCACAGTTAGCGTCCTATTTAAAACCGTTAGTAGAAACTGCTTTGATATGGGTATGGCTAATTTGATAGTGTATATGTAATAGTGATCAAATTGAATTGTATGTGAATGATGTGTAGTCCATATTACTGGGCACGTAGCTGATAGTCCTGCCACTTTTATATATACAGTTTTTAGGTGTAGTAGCTTCAGGGAACGACTCTGTCTGTCTGTCTGTCTGTCATTAATGATTTTAGGACCCGAGGTGCATCACTCCAATGCACTATAGCGACATCAGCGGAGCCACACCACTGCACACTATACCATACCATACCACACCATACCACACCACACCACACCACACCACACCACACCACACCACACCATACCATTCTACCCTACCACATCACACCACATCACTTCACCACAGCATTATAACGACATCAGCGGGGCTTCACCACTGCACGCCATACCATTCCCTACCATGCCACACCATACCATTCTGCCCTTCCACATCACTCCACCACAGCACAGCACACCACAGCACAGCAAAGCACACCACACCACACCACACCACACCAAGAGCATTAACCGAAGGGTCCTGAAATTTCCTCATCAGATACTTTTGTTTTTATTAAATTATTTTTTATTTAATCCAATCTCAGCTCACTGCGCCTTTAAATCATCCTGTCAGTCCCACTACACATTACTTGACAACCCGCAAATAAACGAATAAATAAATGAATAAATTAAGTAAATGATTAAATAGATAAGTATATAAAGTAATAGACAAGTCGCTAACTCACTCACTCACTACGTAAATCTGTAAAAAAATAAAACACATTCCCTTCTCAGACACCTGCAGTTCTAGTCCTACACTCTCCACTCTCTCTCCTTTCTCCTTCGATTCCCAGCTGGCCAATGCACCTGATTTACCTCCACCTCCACGCTAATACAATCATTTGGCTGCCCTGCCCATCTCACCACCTGTGCCCACTTGTCTAAACACATTTTAATATCCCTACCCACTTTTTTGTTCTCTCTCCTTTCTTGCCACATTTCCTCTGGTAGTGGCTTTGTGCACCCTGAATGGAGCAGCTGCAGCGTCCACCCAGGAGCCAAGCCTCCCCATACTTCCCTGCATTTCACCGTGGGGAGGACCTTGGTCCGGCGCTGTCTGCCACAAGGGGACGTTGTATTTGCTGTACTATTCTTGTAGGACGTCCCCGCAGAAGCAGTGGCTTACCTGTGGCCCACGGGTCTGCTCGGCCAGGCAGCCTGGGATTGCAGCAGCAGCAGCAACAACAACAACAACAACTTTGTCCACATTTTCCTTGGTGCAATACGTAACAAAATCTGTCACCGAGAATACGAGCTCAGTTTGAACAGGCCATCAGTGTTGTTAGTAGCCTATAGATTATGGGTGTAGCAGACAAGGTAAATCGCTAACGGAGAGATGCTACGAACCCCAAGTTTTGGACATGCCGTCAGTATAGTTAGTATTCCTTGTAGGGCAGGTTCGTGTAGTTGGGATGGCCTTATCTCGCGAGACATTCATCAAGTCTTATTCACACCACACTGAGTTACACCTGCCATGAATCACTATCAGATTTACGGTGTTTATATTTGGCAAGGGGAAATATGTGACACTTTAACCCCTACACCACCAGAGACTAAGTGCAGCCTGGGTAGCAGCGTCTGGCACTTGTAGCCTAGAGAGCAATATCTGACACGTGTGGGGATATTATGACACCTTAACTCAATATCTGACACTTTAAGACATGACCTGAGAGCACTTTAGCCTCGGTAGCACCATCTGACACTAGTAGCCTAGAGAACAATATCTGGCACTTGCAATATGTGACACTTATATGGTTTAGTTAACACTTAAGATTGTCACAGCCAGCAAAGAAGTGTTGGTGAACTTTCCTCAGTGTTGTAGCTACGAAAATTGCTAACCCTCTAAGCATTATTTGGTTTAAACGTAGGACGGATGCTGAAGATTTGGAAATAAGTAAAAATAGTGGTAGTGGTGTTGGAAAGGTCAGAATGGTAGAGAGAGAGACAGGGAGATAAGGAACATGATGGTGCTGGTAGAATGATAGGCAAGCTGGTTATGGTGATAGGGAATAGATGGATTGATAGGGGTTCTGTTGATGCTAGTTGGGAGACAGATAAGGAAGGTGGTGATGCTGGTAAGGAGATAGAGAGATAGGGAGACAGGAAAGCTGGTGGTGACGGTAGGGAGATGGAGTTAGGGAAGATGATGATGATAGGAGGGAGATAATGACAGAGAGATAGGGAGACGGAAGTTGGTTCTGCTAGGGAGATAGAGAGATAGGGAGGCTAGCTGGTTGTTTTAGTAGGAAGATAACGAGACAGAGATAGGAAAATAGTGAGGCATAGACATCAAGACAGAGAGATAGGGAGACAGAATCTGGTGATGTTGATAGGGAAGACGTATGCACCTGTATCCCATCACACCCGGATCTTGCCTGACATAACTGCCTTTTCCTCCTCTTCTGTTCTTCCCTCTCCTGCCAGAATCTGCACTCCGGTCTCCCCTCCCTCCCCATTCTTACACCCCAACATCCATCCCTCCACTCCTTACTCTCTTTTTCGATCTGTTTCGCGCCCTGGTCAGTTTCACAGTTCTTTTTTGTACGCTTTCTGACTTAGCGTGATTCAACCTAACCTGACTTAGCCTAACTTAATCTAATATTCATTCCATATTCTTCTTCACATAGTCTCACTCTTTGCCAGGCTTCATAATCCCTTCGTACGTGGTCTGACTTAAACTTAGCTGAGCCTGATATTTCTCTCATTCACCATAAACTCCTAACTCCCTGGGCCGGTTTCATAGCTCCTTCGTATATGCCCTGACCTAACCTGGTCTAACCTAATCTACTAAATCAATCTCTGGTAGTGAAGGAGTTAAACAGAGGTTGTAATTAATCACGTTACTATGTTAGGATTCTTCTAAAATAAATATATTGTGTAGCTGTAACTAATTAAATAAAAAAGATATAATAGCAGTGAAAAGATTTACGTATTAATGTGTGCTTTTCATTACACCTCTACCTAATTCCCTTTCTGAACCATCACTTCCACTTCTTCTCTGTCTCTCTCAACATCCTAATATTTTTACCTCCGTTACACTCGCACATGCTTCCTCTTCCTCCGTCACTCTCACACTTGCTTTCTCCCCCTCCGTCACTCTCACACTTGCCTTCTCCCCCTACCTTCTTCCTCTCTTTCTCCTCTCTTTCCATCACTCCCACACCTGCCTTCTCCCCCACCATCACTCGCACACCTGCCACCTCTCACTCCATCACTCCTATACGTGCCTCCTCCCCGTCTGTCACTCACACCTACTCCCTCCCCCTCCATCACTCTCACACCTCCCCCCATCACCACTCCCTCTCACTCCTGGCATGATCGTTGGACCGGTTCCTGATTAACCTCCAGGTGTGCTAATGTGCTCAGATTATTTGTCTCCCAAGTAGGTGATAAGCAACTCCAGCATTTTACATAGTATCTATATCTGTCTATCTGTCTACCTATCTGTCTATCTGTCTACTCATCTATCCATCTGTCTATCTATGTATCTATCTATCTATCTATCTGTCTGTCTTTCTGTCTAGAGAGAGTAAACTAAATGAACTCTAATCTCGTAATACCTACTCTATAACTATTTTAGTATACATAGGCCATTGATTCCTTTACTCCCTATTTAGATCGACCGCTGCCTATTTTGGAGGTCCTATCGTTGAAGCGTTAGCTGGCTTTAACAGATGCTTATATTGCGCCAGCCTGATTTACGGACGATTTTACTGCACATAAATAAGCTTTGATGCTGATTCTAGTGCTGCTTGTGGCTGCTCATATGGGTTAGTTAATTCCACTCTTCGGTGCGAGAGAGAGAGAGAGAGAGAGAGAGAGAGAGAGAGAGAGAGTTGAGGGCGAGTGTACTAAGGCATGGGGTATAATGTATGTTTATGGTATATACGGCGATTTTTACCTGAGAACGATCTGTGGCGTCACTGAACTCGGTTGGTGGTCAGGTGTAGTCAGACTGAAGGGTTGATTTGACTAGTAACCAAGGAGACTCATTCATGCCTCTTAACTAAGGCTCAACGAATTTCATGCAACCATAACTTTGTACTCAAGATGAAACACACACACACACACACACACACACACACACACACACACACACACACACACACACAAACACACACACACACACACACACACACACACACACACACAAAGACTCTCTAAGAGAGAAATCTATGCTTCCACAGTATAAACAATAATCTCATTTTACTTTTAAAATTCATTCGGTCTAGGAAAGAAGAGCTTTAAAAGGTGACAGGAGAGGCGGGAGAAATAGGAAGAGAAAGGGACAGACACAGAAAAAGAATGATAATGGTAAAAGAAGAAGGAGGCGGCACTACATCAAGTGAGTGGAGGATGATAGTCACCACCTTCCACTAAGAGGTGGTTCTGAAACTTGGATACCTGAATATTAAGTACTTTCCCGATGCCCAGACGGCTGTGCATTTGTGACTGGTTCTGTAAATGCAATATTATTTATACTTAACTGGTTAGGCAACCTTATATGGTGCCTCACAGCTTCCTTCCTTCTCTCTGGCCAACTAGTTACTTCTCCCTTCTCTTCATCGTCTTTCCTCCAAGTTTCCTCCCACTTTCATCCAATTTTCCCCATAGTTTCCTTCCAGTTTCCTCCTCGTTTCCTCCTCCTTTCCTCTCAGTTTCCTTCCAGTGTCCTCCCACTTTCCTCCCAGTTTTCTCCCAGTTTCATTTCAGTTTCTTCTCTCTTCTTTCTCATCCAGTCGCGTCACCCTTCAAGGACCTACTAAGTGGTTTTCCCTTTCCTCTTCTCTTCTCTCTCTTTCCTCCTACTTTCCTCCAAGTTTCCTCAAATTTTCCACCGTTTCCGCTGAAGTTGTCCTCCTACACCTCACCAGCTTCTTTTGGGAGTATAGGGAGGGACAGGAGGGACGTTTGTACTGTATAACCCGGGCAGCGAAGCAGCTTGGTTATATCAGTGCCACCACGTGAAGGCTCTCACCAGCAAGGTTCAGAACTCCAAACACGTACAAGCATTATAAACACACACACACACACACACACACACACACACACACACACACATTTATTCACAACCGAGCCATTTGGAAATCATCTGTTAATAGGTGGGCAATTTTATCTCAATATGGATGACAGGCGTACGTGGGGTAATCTTGCTGAGTGTGGGTAACTGTCTGGGTCCGATCGTGTGCTGAATGGCGTCGCTTTCCCCGCACTTATATATTCCTTCATATGATCTGTACTGGCAGGAAATCCCGTCTATGTGCCAACGTCTGAAAAAAGAAAAAGAATTATGCGGTATTGATGTTAAGGAGAATGGGTCGACAGTGGTTCATACCCCAAATGACTTTACATGCATATAGTAAAAAATAATCCACATCGTTGTTCCATATAATATCAAGCCGTGGGCACAACCAAGAGGGGAGTGGGAGACGATTAGCCTGCCCCCCCTCCCTCCACCCTTCCAACAGAATAAAGTGAACTGGAAGGTAGTCAGCTAGTCATTTATCATCATCATCATCATCATCATCATCCAGACCTCCTTTCCCACTCCAGAATGATATAGATATTAATCAAAGTTTGCCCAGTTGAATGTGCCACACTCCCATTCACTCACCATTATTTTATTTATTCATTTAGGTATTAGTCATTGTTTCCGGGGTTGTTTCCTAGAGTAATTAACAATATATATATTTTTTATGGACCAAATGGTTTCCTGTAAGCCAAGAAACCATTTACAACGCTGGGTGGTAACCATGTAACCAAACCATACGTGCTCCCTACGTGTCAAGTGGGTTTGTGGAGGGTTAGTGCCTCCCTGTAAAACAAGTAACTCAGAGTCAAATGGCCACCCCGTACAGGATTATGGCGTCTGGCAATAGATAGATAGATAGATATTTTTATGGCCTACTCCCACCCTGGCATTGCACAGTGGCAGTAATTGCATGAGTCTGTATAGTCATCGTGAGAAGCTCATCAGGGTACAGCACTGATAACACGTGTAAAGACATACCACTACACACACTTCTAATGTCCGCCCCCACGCTGGATTGATCTCTTGTCCAGATATGAGGGTGATGGCTTGACAGGGATGTTGTATAAGAAGTATGTGCCTGGGAGTGAAGGAGGCTTTTGTTTAACGCTCTTCGTCCTTGATCATACACGGAGGCAGCTCTGAAAACAAAAGAAAATATCCTTACTCTTTTATATTCAGTCTGTCAGATGTATGGACTAACATCATTATATACCTACCAGTGTATATACGTCGAAGGAGAATGAGATATCGACTAGAAGAATGTATGCGAGTGAGGTGGAGGGGGGAAAGGGAGATCGACGATGAGATGGAGGGATAGAGTGGAGAAATATATGAAAGAGGGTGATGTTAGTTGGAGGGAAGGCAGCTAAATGGTAGGGGACAGGGTGACAGAGAGGAAATTTGTGGCTACCCCATACGGGAGTGAGGCGTTGGGCTATAGATAGATAGTATATGTGTGTGTGTGTGTGTGTGTGTGTGTGTGTGTGTGTGTGTGTGTGTGTGAAAGGGTACCGGTAATATTAAAATTGCAGAAGAATAAAGACTTCGCATTAGTAATAATTTAAAACAAATTTTTAAAGAAACATTCAACCGCATCCCTTATCGAGCATTCATCAGTTTTCAGTATTAGATTTTTTACCGCCTTTCTCTCCCTGTCCCATATTACCTCCTTCCTTCGCTGTCATCCTCTCGTCCGCCCCCTCTGCCTCCCTCTTTGCAACCTTCCGTCCTGCCATTCCTACTTCTTTCCCTCCCTAAATCCCTCCCTATCTCACTACCTCCTCTTCAGCCATTCCTCCTACCTCTCTCCCTCCCTGTCTCCATTTCAAAACCATCCTTCCCCACAACAACATCTTCGCCTTCTTCCCTCCCTTCCTCCCTCGCTTCCTACCTTCTTCACTCCCTCCCTCCCTACCTCCCACTCTGCTTCTCTCCCTCCCTCACTTCCTACCTCCCTCCCTCCCACCCTGCCTCACTTTCACCCATCATCCTGCCTCACTCTCGCTCACCTTCCCCAAATCAGCCTTGTCTCGTCCTCTTGTTGTGTCCAGAAGTGAAAGTTGGAGAGTGGACCAGATGTTAGAGAGAGAGAGAGAGAGAGGAGAGTGTGCGTGCGTGCGTGCGTGCGTGTGTGTGTGTGTGTGTGTGTGTGTGTGTGTGTGTGTGTGTGTGTGTGTGTGTGTGTGTGTGTGTGTGTGTGTGTGTGTGTGTGTGTGTGTGTACTGCTACTGCTACTACAGAATAGTAATCTGTAGTTCCACCCCCAGAAAAAAAAGAACTTGCATCTACAGGCCTTTATCAACTTTGTCATGATGATGATGATTTGCACCCATTATATTTACTCTTCCCACACCCCAACACCTTCCCCCTCTCCTCCTGCCCCTCTCAGCCTCTAGTCATATATCCACGGGCTATACCTAAATAGATGGAAGGTAATTCCTAATGGGGACCACCTTGAGCTGCCTTCGTCACTAAATATAATTGGTTAACGTAATGGGATCCTATAACAACCATGACCATCTAACAAGCTATTATGTGCTACCTTCGTTGAGCACCTGTGTGAAGAGAGGCAACGAAAATGCGTGTTTAAGGCCTACCAATGCTCGGTTATACAAACAACTCTCAATCCCTCCTTCTCCTCTCCAGGTAAGAGAGTGTCATAGCGTGGGCAATGATAGCTGGAACGTGTGAGGTAAGTGATAAATATGCTCCCAGATTTTAGTCCTTTTTGCAGCTTGATTTCGTGTAGGTCAGTGGCCGAAAAAGACAGTGCTATGGCCCAACAACACGTCCTTTCCATAACAATGTACGTGACCAGCATAACATTCTAGCGTTAATTTACTGTTCCCGCTCGGCATTCACGATGGATAGATGGCAGTTTTTGGCCAAGTTAGAGTAAAAAGAGAATAGTTGGTCCGCTACCTGGCCCAGCACGACGGTGGGATAAAAAACGTTTGTGTAACACAGGGGCTCCAACTGTCACCCTCGTGTTTGTTGCTGTGTCACTTTGGTATCTCCAGGTTTCTCTCTCTTGTCTCCTTATTTCCCTCCTTCCATACCTTTCATTCTTTCCCTCCTCTCTACATATCTGTCTCTGTCATCGAACTTGGAAAATATCATGCCTGTTTGCGTCTCTGTTTGGTGGATAGGTGGGCAGTGGGTCATGGAAGAGTTTATTAGATTTTGATGTGGGTCCGGATCCAGATGCAGGAAATCATATATATATATATATATATATATATATATATATATATATATATATATATATATATATATATATATATATATATATATATATATATATATTTTGGCGTTAGCGGAGGTATGCACTCCCTGAACGCTTTGTATTTGCTGTGTCATTTGAGTCTCTCCTCATTTTTCCCATCTCTCACTATTTCCTTCCTTCCGTACCTCTCATTCTCTCTGTCTTCTCTTAATATTTGTTTTTGTGACATTATTTTCATTTCACTCTCCTCTCTTTGTATTTCCCTCTTTCTCTCTCACTTCTCTCCATAATTTCCTCCTTCCCTGTCTCTCTCCTCATTCCTCTCCTAACCAGCCTTTCGTTTTCTCCCTCTTATTTCACTGCTTTCCTACCTTCTTCACTCCCTCTTCTCTCCATTGTTTTCTCCTTCCTTACTTCTCCTTTCCTTCCTCTTCTGTCCTGTTTTCTTCCTGTCTTACCTCGCCCTCTCACTCATTTTCTCCATATTTCCCTGTTTCCCTATCTCTCCTTCTCTCCCTCTTCTCCCCGTATTTCCTTCCTTCACCATCTCTTCAAGTATCATGTTTACCTTCTCAAACTCTTGCTCTCTTCGTCTTACCGAAACATTTCTTTGCTTCCCTACCCCTCCTTCTCTCCTTCTTCTCTCCCCCCCCCCCTACGTCTCTCTCATTCTTTCTATATTTCCCTGCTAACTTTATCTCCTTTTCTCCCCTTATCTCAAAATGTCCCTACTTTCCAACTCTCCTCTCACCCTCTTCCCTCCTTATTTCCTTCCTTCCCTATCACCTCTTTTCTATATTTCCCTCTTCCCCCTCGTCACTACTTTTTAAATAACGATCCCCCCCCACCACAGCACCACACCACACAACACCACACCACACCACCACCAGTCATTGTTTCTGTCACTGGTCACCCTCATTTGCCACAATTGTTCTGAAATAAGAGAGAAGGGTGACGCAGGCAGTGAGGTGTTGACATAACTTTCAATTATTTGCCCGTACGAAATTAGTCACTAGGCCACGATTCACTCCCTTCCAAATTAGTATCACAATGGCCACGAGTCATACCTGCCCCTTATTCCTACACCTTTCCATACCTGCCCATATTCCTAAGCCTCTCCCTACCTGCCCATATTCCTAAGCCTTTCCCTACCTGCCCATATTCCTAAGCCTTTCCCTACCTGCCCATATTCCTAAGCCTTTCCCTACTTGCCCATATTCCTACACCTTTCCACACCTGCCCATATTCTTACACATTTCCATACCTGCCCATAGTCCTTCATCATAACTCCTTCGCACGTAACTATAACACTAATATGAAACAGACAATACTTAAAGGTGATGGAGTTAAGAGTGATGTTGAATGGGAATATGTGGAAGGGAATTTGTAGTATATTTCTGAGTATACGATAAGGGGTTAAACATGACCAAGATCCGTGGTACCTTCAGCTCAGTAGATGGCCAGAGGTTGTCACATTGTAAGGCTGATGTAACTAGTAATCAAGGAGCTTCTACTCTTTATCACCGCTTTGCCAGATTTCATTCAACCACAGCATAGAATTTAAGATATGAGTGGCCCAATTCAGTGAGATGAAGGACAAGAGAGTGTAGTGTAAATATCCCATAATTCAGTGTTCTTGGTCTCTTAAATGATGACAACACTGAGGGGTATTAGTGTAAATAAACCGCTTGCCACTGTGGTTCAACTTACCCCATTAGATGTTCACAAAAGGACCGCTGCCCCTGTAGTGCCCTGCTACTTTT
Organism: Coenobita brevimanus; assembly: GCF_032717465.1. NCBI lineage: Eukaryota > Metazoa > Arthropoda > Malacostraca > Decapoda > Coenobitidae > Coenobita > Coenobita brevimanus. The sequence continues at coordinate 395,879 of NW_027642144.1, forward strand.
GATGTTATCCGGGGGCTGTAATTTCAAGTGGTTAGAGAGAGAGAGAGAGAGAGAGAGAGAGGAGGGGGGAGGAGGTTACTTAGTTACCTGTGCAGACCACCGATTTCTTAACTTACTTTTTCCAGTGGTCCCCCCTTCCTCCCCCCCCTCACACACACACACACACACACACACACACACACACACACACGGATCCTTACCTTTGCGTCTCCCACTAAGGTAATTCGCTGGGAGGAAGATTCATTATGCATTCATTCTGTTGTTTGTGCCAACCCTACCTTCCCTCTTCCCTATTTTTTTACCCATCACCCCAAAACAACCACGAATTTCCATGTTTTCTTGGGGTAATATTTTGTTTCTGTCCTTTCCGTATTTCACGTATGTAAGACAGAAATAACCTCCTGTTTTTTCGTGTTTTTTCCACGTTTACAGCGAGCAGGTTTTTCGTTTATTGTCGGTGTTTTTTTTTCCACTCTTGTTCAGGCACACACAGCATATTTCTTCCTCTTTATTTTCGACTTTTCTCCATATACCCCAAAATATATTACCTTCGTTTTTTCAGGTATAGTTTCCTTCGAGCTTCTGTTTTTTCTTACATTAGGCAAATATAAACTCAATTTGTGTTCATATTCTTAACGAATGAGAGAGAGAGAGAGAGAGAGAGAGGATGCTGTGTATACTTGCTTTTTATTTTGTATATCTGTGTGTGTGTGTGTGTGTGTGTGTGTGTGTGTGTGTGTGTGTGTGTGTGTTTGTGTGTTTGCGCGTTAGTTTTCTGTTTATGTATGTATATACGTCTATAGGAGAGAGGCAAGCTGACAGAGACGACTTAAGTGTTGGTAATCTCTGGGACATCATGCCGAGTCGTTTCTAAGTCTATCCAATGGCCTGTTTGTCACTGCTTTATGAGTCAATTTACTCTTTGCCTCTCTCTCTCCTCATCCACCAACAGCTTCCTTCTGAATCTTTTTATGTACAGAGAAGGTCAGTTGGTTTCTTTGCAAGTTTACAGCACTGTTCTTAAAACTAATGGGACAAGCTTTACAAGTCCAAATGCCAACAAACTTACTGGTCCTGTCTTGGTCTTTGGTTGTAAAATAGGCTATGTGGTATCTCTTCCGTGAGACTTTGACAGACTCTCCTCCACCCACCAGTCCACCGTATAGCATAATGATTAATCCATTACATTATTGTTCTACTGATTAATTTAGCAGGATCCAAATTGATTTTTATATAGTTTCCAATCGGATTGAAGGAAGCATTAATCTTGTTGCTAATTCATATTCGCCATAACTCCTTTCTCACCCGCAACTCTTCCTCACCCTTCCCTTCCTCACTCACACCTCTCATTCCCTCTCTCACCACTCCCACCTTTATCATCTGCTATCACTACCCAACTCTTCCCTTCCCTACTCAAGCATCTCTTTCCCTCTCTCTTTCTCCCTGTCTCCCTCTCTCTTTCCACGCTTCCTTTCCCCTTCCTCACACACACACTCCTTCCTCTCCTCTCTTCCCATCTCCCTTCTTCTCTATCTTCCCTCTTCCTTTCTTTCTCCCCATTTCCCTCCTCTCTTCCTTCCCACTTGCCTATCCCTCCCCGTTTCTCTTATCTCCCGCCTCTCCTTTACCCCTCCACCGTCTCTCCCTTACCCCGTCCGTCTCTCCTTACCCCTTCCCTCTCCCTTACCCCTTCCCGCTCTCCCTTACCCCTCCCCTCTCTCCCTTACCCCTCCGTCTCTCCTTTACCCCGTCCGCCTCACCCTTACCCCCCCGTCTCTCCCTTACCCCCTCCTCCGTGCGTCCGGGTAAGGTGATAGCATCTGGAAGTCGCTGAAAGCAAGTTCTGGTCAGTGACACCAAGTACTGTACCGTCCATATATGGTGCTGACTGTGTGCTGAGTGGAAGTAGGGTAGTAGTAGCAGTGGAAGTAGTAATGGTAGTAGTAGTAGTAGTAGTGGTGGTGGTGGTGGTGGTGGTGGTAGTAATAGTGGTAGTAGTGGTGGTGGTGGTGGTGGTGGCATGATGTACTCAGGTGTAGTAGGGAGGTGTAGATGTGGTGGTGGTGATGAGGTGGACAGGTGTGGATGGTGGAGGTGGTGTGATGTGCTGTGATGTGGCAGTGTGTTGTGGTGTGGTGTGGATGATGGGTAATGAAGTCTGGCACTGTGATAACATCTACTACAACTATTTCAAGTGAGCACATGCACTTTAACTACTGCAGTATTAATTATCTTCTCTCTCTCTCTCTCTCTCTCTCTCTCTCTCTCTCTCATCTTATCTATACAGTATCATTCATCAGGGGTTTCTCCAAGGTAGTATTCCGAGTCACATACCTTATACTTTTGTGGCTTAAATTTTGTGGTGTGTGTGTGTGTGTGTGTGTGTGTGTTTTGGTCAGAAATAGGTACAAGCAAGCACCTTGTAGCACACACATTTACCTACGTGTTAGGGGTACCAATGTTTGTGGTTCTTAGGTATTGTGCGTCTTGCATGAGGAATAGGCAGTGTTTAATCTCCGTGTTCTAGGTAATGTGGTGGAGTTGTTGTTGAGTGTGTGTGTGTGTGTGTGTGTGTGTGTGTGTGTGTGTGTGTGTGTGTGGTACTTGTTCTTAAATTCATACCATTGCTTTCTTATCCGCCTGCTTTTCATATCAATTTAGTTTCTGGTTCTTTCTCCTCATTCACCTCTTTCCTTCAGCATCTGCTCAGTTACTATCACAAGCAGACCTTGTGTGCTTCGCGCCACATTTCTCAAATCCCATCGATCGTGAGAGAGTATCCTTCCCTCATAGACGTTATGTTGCTGATACCTTATATTGCTGTTATCATAGTGTTTTATGTGACTTCATTCTTCGTCACATCCAGCGGGGAATCATCGGCGAACATTTGATAGTTAAATCGGTTGTAAAAATTTTTCTCGCCTCAGTTACAATCAGTCGTAATTCAGCGTATTTGTGTATCATTGATAGTACCCACTTGATTATCCACGATTTACCTTTCAAAGTGTGTGCTCAGGAGGCGACCATACTGACACCAAGCCACCATAACACCGCTTTCTTTGGGGGTGGAAAGTACAACAGGGACATGCTTTTTACTTCCTACTGATAGGTTGGCACACAAGGGGATACAGAGCCCCTGCTGTCTTGGGTAGGGTCAGACAGAGGTGGATACATAGCACCTTTTGTATTCAGTAGGGTCAGGCATATAGGGATGAATACATAGCTCTGTTGTCTTTGTTAGTACTGGTAATAAAATACAAATTTACCTCAGAAAGCTTTCCATAATTCTTGATATGACGATTTTATTAAGCTTTAGAAGAGACCTGGCCCAATCTAGCCCAATATACTAATTTAATCTAATATACATTCTCCGTTTTACCCTATCCTTCCTTCCTTCCTTCCTCCTTATCCTCATCTTCCTTCTCCTCATCCTCATCAACCTCATCCTCATCATCCATCTCCTTCTCCTCCTCCTCCTCCCCATTCTCCTCCTCCCCATTCTCCTCCTCATCCTTATCCTCCCATCCCTCCTCCTCGCCCATCTTCATCCTCCTATCCCTCCTCCTCGCCCATCCTCCTTCTCCTCTTTGCACTTGTTTGAGATCAACAGAGGTCAGAACTCAGGTCATAACCTCTTCTTAATGTAGGGGTCATGTGGTCCAATGGAGAAAGCTGCTGCATGACCAAAGGTATTAAGAGGAAGATAATAACACAGATAGTGGGGGGGAGATGGAAAGGTAGATGAGTACGAAAATTGCGCGTGTGTGTGTGTGTGTGTGTGTGTGTGTGTGTGTGTGTGTGTGAGAGAGAGAGAGAGAGAGAGAGAGGGTGGGAGAGATGATGTATTTACACCTCAGTTCACTACGTCAGATGCAAGCGTCTATGTGCCCAGTGCAATAAAATCGTCTTTGCTACGCATGCAGATTCCAGCGCACCAGTCCTGTATGTGAGACAACCCACGTGTTTAGTTATGGACGGTGGGTGTTAGCGCCGAAGTGGTGACGTGTGAAGGTTAATGGTTTGTAGAAGGAATGTTGGGCCTCAGGAAAAGGGCTGTTAAACCTATGCCACCAGGGAGTCAGAGAATTAGAAAAAAAAGAAGTCAACTCAGAGCCACTTGTG